>NC_133650.1:79832762-80188871 GCF_009905375.1 Apium graveolens | reverse complement strand
TCTTTATAAATACGCCCTTAGATCTCACAGTTACCCAAACACTTGCAATTGCAATTTGCAAATAAATAAAAACCTATTTCAAAACAGATTTAAAAAAACAAAAATTCATAGATTTTTTACCAGTTTCGGGTCGGGGGGTCGCATCGTATGTGCTTGACTCGATCCTTGAGATGATTGTGTGCCCCTTTCTTCTTCCATTTTCTCGAATATGCTTGCCTGATTTTTTTTCGGTTTCGCCAGAATATTTCAGGCTTGCAGTTGCAGCAGTTGTTTGCGAATTGTGATGTGAGATTGAGAGAGATTAAGAGTGAAACGAGAAAGAAAGAGATGCAGAGAGATTAAGAGTGAAATGAGAAAGAAAGTTTGGACAATTATTTATAGGTAACAATAGCTGAAGAACGTTAGATGACCGTTGTGTTGTTGCCGTTGGAGAGCAGAGCAGAACAGCAGGGAGGCAGGGAGGCAGGTGAACGTTGCAGCTTGGAGGCGCGTGCCCTGCACGCGAGTGGCGGGTAACGAATTAAGTGGTTTAACCGCGGGCCGGTTAACCGCGATTTAAGCGGTTATGGTGTTGTTGGCTCGTGGCGAATTAACCGGTTCGGGCCGGTTCGGTTCCGGGCCGGTTCCGGTTTTTGACAATTTTATTCGTATTCAGTTCGTATAATTTCACGGTTTGTGCGAATAATTAACCGTTCGTCTGGCGTGCCGAATAAGACGAATTTCAACGATCCGAATTGTGAACGGGCCGAGCCAAACCGCTCGTTTGGCCAGCTCTACTTGTGGTACTGCATTTCATAATC
The DNA here is from genome assembly GCF_009905375.1 of Apium graveolens. Classification (NCBI taxonomy): domain Eukaryota; kingdom Viridiplantae; phylum Streptophyta; class Magnoliopsida; order Apiales; family Apiaceae; genus Apium; species Apium graveolens. The sequence goes on along the minus strand of NC_133650.1, from coordinate 80,188,071 downwards.
TAGCACATGTTATACTGCATTTATTAATTAATTAAATTTTGTGTACCAGCGTGAGTTAGCCCTAATTCCGTTAACTTCTTAAGGGGTAAATCAGTCTTTTCATTTTTCTTTTTACAGTTTAATTACATATGAGTAAAAAAACATATCTGTAACTTTACTCTCTTCTCTAAATACTCTTCCCTCTTCATTACCCCCTTCATTTTCCCGCCCAATTTTGCCACGAGGACGATCGGAATTCCGTCGGCATGGTCTGATTTCGAAGAGCTGCATAGAACGTGGATGTGTATTTGCCTGACGATGGTCCTCGTTATGAAGGTAGTTTTTGGCCTTCACTTCGTATTCATGTGTATCGACTAAATTAGGGTTAATGCTTGTGGTGTTAAATAGTTATAGAGACTTTTAATTAGATTATGTATTTTTCTTTAGTTGAATGCCTGTTATAAGAGATGCATTTAAAGTTATATTATTTTGATTTTAGGGTTTCCATATTGATTTGGTTAATTGGCTCCACTGTGGACCTATTGTGTTTGATGTTGTCTAGTAAAAGGTAATTGTTTAGGGTAAATCTTGTATTATTATGATAGTAATGTGTCTGTTGTGTTTCATGTGCATAAATTAGATTTAAAGTCTCATTATTTTAAAGTCTCTTTATTTTTAGCATAAGATTCAGGCCTTTTTAGTATAAAGTATCATCATGGTGGAGAATTTAGAGTGAACCCTACTGAATATGTGGGTGGGACTGTAGATTATTTTGACCTATGTGATGCTGACACAATGAGTTTGATTGAGTTAATTTCAATGGCTAAAGAAACTGGTGAGTTGGGTTCTATAAGCTTCTTCTATAAATGGCCTATGACAGACATGAATAAGGGTTTGCATCCAATTGAAAATGATACAGATGTGGTTGAAATATGTGAGTTATTGCCACAATCTAGGGTTATACATGTATATTCCATAACAATGAAGGTTGTATATGCTCTTGGTGTTGATGGGAATCCAACACAAGAGTATGCACTATATCTGCACCATCTCAGGATCCAAACATTGTGTATGTGGATGGTGAGCATGTGCACGATAATTCGAACGATCCTTTAGGTGATGTGGATGATGTAAAGTATAGTGATGGTGATATTGATGAAGAATATAATCCTGCAACTGATAAGGATGTGATGTCTGACTGTAGTTTTTACTCAGATTCTTCCAATGTGGATAGCACTGATGATGAAGTTTGTGATCACAAGTTTGTGAGAATTAGAAAGAAGGAATCCAGGGCACATGCCAAGGAAAAGGAAAAGGCACGGGGTAAAAACAAAATTGGGGTGGATGAAGTGGTTCAAGACAAAGTTCCAAGCAGACCATTGATTGATAATAGCAAAGATGAAGTTAGTGCAGATGAAGAAAATGAATAGAATGAAAGTTATTGTTCTACTCACTATGCCTCAAGTGATGAGGAGAGAATGGCCTCAAACTCAACAGATGAAGATGAAATCGCTTATCCAGTATTCAATGAGAGGACAAATATGCATGATCTAAAGTTTTAGTTGGGCATGTTGTTCTCAACAGCAAAGGCTGCAGTCAAGAAACATGCTATAAAGGAAGGAAACCAATCAAACAGTGTAAAAATTATGGAATCAGAATTAAATTTATTTGTGAGAAACCTTGTGAATAGAAGATCTATGCCAGTAAAATGCAGATGACAATTTCATACTAGATAAAAGTATACAATTCAAATCACACATGCCATACCACATTTCATCATAAATAGATCAATTCTAGATGGATTGCAGAACGGTATGAGGATGACATAAGGATTAACCCTATATGGCCTTTGCAGTCATTCTTGCAGAAGGTTGTTAATGACTGACACTGTCATGTGAGTATATATGTTATTGGTGGCAAAGAGAAAAGCATTGGAAAAGATTAGGGGAAAGCATGTTGATCAATATGCCAAGTTATGGAACTATGGAAATGCATTATTGAAGGCAATGTCGGGGAGTACCATTCAATTGATGACTGAAGACCAAGAAATTCCTGATGGTAGGAAGGAGTTTAAGAGATTTTAAATCTGCCTTGGTCCACTGAAAAATGGTTTCAGAAATGGGTCTAGACCTTTGCTAGGGCTTGATGGGTGTCACCTTAAAGGCCCTTATGGTGGTCAACTCTTGGCTGCAGTGGGTACTTATGCTAATAATGGAATGTACCCACTGGCCTGGGCAGTTGTTGAGGCAGAGAACAGTGACAGTTGGAAATGGTTCCTACAACTTATAAAGGATGATCTAAGGATTCAGAATAATGGTGCATTCACATTTGTATCAGACATGCAAAAGGTGCATTCAATTTCTTTACAACTATTATTCCCTTGTATGTACTATAAATCTTTGTAATTATCATTTCCTTGTATATACTATATCTAATAGATGGTTATTTATAGTGCCTGATAAATGCACTAGAAGCAGTGTTCCCAAATGCAGAATATAGGTTCTGTGTGATGCACTTGTACAGAAATATGTGGAAGGACCACAAAGGCATAGGAGTAAGGATGCTATTGTGGTTGGCAGCGAGGGCCACCACTGTGTTAACAAACACATGGAGGTGATGAAAAAGGTAAAATTTGATTCTATGAGTATTTTTAATATACAAAAAGTGCTTTTAATAGTACCATGATAGTAACATTGTATATACAGTTGTCCAAGAAATATTTTGATTAGTTAAGTGAGAAGCCTAGATCACAGTGGTCTAGGAGTGTATTCAGACCTTTTTACAAATCAGACATGTTTATAAACAACCACCCAGAAGCGTTCAACAGTAGCATAGGGAGGTATAGAGATTTGTCAATAATTTCTATGTTCAAATCCATACATGTTGATGAAATGAGAAGGATTCAGATGAGGAGGGATAAAATGCAAAACAATTATGCATTGAACCCTATTTGCCTAATGTTATGAGGAGGCTTAACAAGTAAGTGGCTAATTTATCTATTTGTTGTGGTTAATTTATTAATTTACAATGCATGTACACACTTGCTTAGTAGATACATTTATATTTAATTGACAATCAACTCTCTTTGTAGAGCAATAGAGCAAGATAGAGGTTGTCATGTTGTTTGGAGTGGAGGAGCAAGGTATTTGGTCACAATGACCTCTGGTGGATATGAAATGGTTGTTGATCTAGATGCTCATACACGTGCTTGCAATAAGTGGGAGTTGTCTGAAATCCCGTGTTAGCATGCATGTGCCTACATTGCTTGGAGTAAGAAACCTTTTCAACCATTTATACATTAGTCATATAACAAGGATATGTTTCTGTCATGTTATCAGCATATTGTGGAACCTATATGTGGAGAAGAAGAGTGGGAGGCAACAAATTATCCCAAGCCTTTACCTCCACAAGTTAAGCCTCAGGTAGGCAGACCTAAGAAAAAAAGAAACAACAGAAATGATGTGATTGCTACAGATCCAACAAGAATGAAAAGGCAAAATACAAAGCTGAAATGCATCTATTGTACTGAGTACAACCACAATGCAAGAACTTGCCCAGCTAGGGTAAGAGTGTTTAAATTTTTAATACTTATGCACTTTACTAATTAGTGATAGTCATGAAGTGGAGATTGATGCTCATAATTATTCTTGCAGATGACTGATAGAGCAAATGGCTGTGAAAAACAGTTCAAAATGAGGACTATTAATGCACCAAAGAATAAGACACCAACTGTTGGTGCCAATGAGAGTGCCATTGGTGGAGATGGTGCATCAAATGAAGGAGCTGATGTTGGAAAAACTAAAGAAAGACTAGAGGAAAATCCAAGGCTAGTGAAGGTGCCCCAAAGATTACCACTGAAGGAGGATCAAGAGGTAACAAATCAACAACCAATGAGAAAAATCAGGCAAAAAGGAGGGCAATGCAAGCCGAGCTCAGTAAACATCCAGTTTGGAAAATTGGAACTTGTGTACCATTTTATTATAACTGTTATTGGTATGTTGTGACATCCAGACAAGAATTGTGTTTGGTATTTTGTGTCTCCTTCGATGGGGTATTTTGTGTTTGGATGTCGTACAATTGTTTAAGTTATTTTTTATGGCCTTCGAACTCGTTGACCTTATGGTAATGCTTTTAACAAGTACGCATCTTATAATGTCATAATTTTGCCTTTACGCTTTGTTAAATTTAGTAATTAGATGTACTTTACTATATACGAAATTTAAACAAATGGTAGAACTATACCATTACACAAAAGTCGAACATTGCATTACAAGCGGAAGCACCATCCAAATTGAAAATTACAACAAAAGGAGGATAAATTAATAACCAAAACCTAAATTATAATAATGATACTAAACCAAACACTTCAACAGTAGACAAAAACAAACACTTCACTGCTTTACTCTTCTTCATAATCAGATTCAGCTACTAGAAACTCGGTGTTCTCACCCACAGCCTGGAGCACCATATTTTATCATGCACGAGAACAGCACAAACATTGCAACCACTGTCATCACTTACTTCCTCTTCATTGCATTCATCCGGGTTTGATACTTTTCAATCAAACGATCAATCTGATAATCATATATTTTTGCTAATTTCATACCTATTTATTGCTTGCTTTCATATTTTAAATAAATAAATTTGTTGCATTCTCATCATTTTGTAGATATTTGAAAAAATGAGAAATGTGAAGAAAAAAGGAGAAAAGGGCAAAAATGGAAGAAATATAATGTCACCAAGCAACTTGAAGAAAAATCCAAAAGAAAGAGTTGATGGAAATCAAGGGTCAAGTTCAACAAAACACACCTCTCACTTGGATGACCAAGATTCACCCAACTCTACCATAAACCCTATTTTTTAACTATAAATACCCACTTCCCCCTTGTATTCCTCATCTAGTTTTTAGTGTTACCCTAAATTTAGTAGTAGTCTCTCTTTTCTTATTTTGTAGATCTAGTTTACTTTACATTGTGGTGGATCTTAATTTTTATAAACACATTTTTATATTTGAATACAAGCTTTCATCTTTGATTCTACATCTTATTTTTCATTTTTTGTTTTGGCTATGAAATCTTTCTCTAGCTACAAGAAAATGAACATTACTTGTGGATTGAAAGGAGCCCCTTAGACCATCCACAACGCGGTCCCGGTTGATGTATTGGGACACGCGAAGTGGGTCTCTTCCCTCAAGTGGGACTCCAGTACCACTGTATGGCTGCATATGAAATGGGAGAGTCCCACGGCGGTGGGCTCGTCCCGATTACTTTCTTTTTTGTTTTTTAATCTGACTCAACAACAGTTTTATGACAAAAGTGATTGAAATGTAAGATTCACTTATTTTATTTTATAAATAAACTCTAGAATGTTTATGTTTGCTATACATTATAATAAGAATAGAAAACATAGTGGGAAGTGGGCTTCCACTGCATCAGATTGACCATTTTTTTCACAGACCCGTTTGAGTGCTGACATGGCAAGAAATTGCAGGTGGGATAGTTTAAAATGGGACTAACATTGCACATCCTCTTAGACTTAATTTATTGTTGAGTTTAATGTTATAAATACGGGTAGTTAATGTTACAAATGTGCACACTTAATCTCACATCTCCACCAACTCATTCAGTGTAGAGGTCTAGTTTTGCCTCTGTTTTAAATAATTCGTTTACTCTTTTATTTGTTTTCCGGCAAAAGTTATTTCCGGTACAGTTTTTGATTTGTGCCTGGGAGTTGATGTTCAGCCCTTCTATTTTCACATTAGTTTACTTTATTTTAATCCGGTAACATATCATTTATGTTCGATGAATTGCACTACAGGGTCATTGACTTCTCTTTATGTAACTTGAAAGATTAAATATGTCTGCTTCTGGTTATAATCTTCCATTCTTATTTTAGTAATATTTGTAGTATGTTTTTTTAGCTGATCTAGTTCTTTTATTACTCAATTCAATGTCACATCCTTTAATTTGCGTTTTGTTTTCTTTCATAGCCCATTAACTAAACTGGGGCCCAAACCATTTATGATCTAACTCCCTTTGTTTTTATTAGCCCATATATCTCCCTTTTTATCATCTACGTAGCTTTGTTAATGGCAGTAATGTGCTTTAATAATTTTTTAATTAGTCACAATAAGTTTTTAGTTAACTAATGCTTCTAGTGTCTTAAGTAGTATAATTAATGATTGTTAATTTTAATTGTTCTATTCCACGAGTTCTTGTCTGTAGCTTTGTTTTTCTAGTTGGGATAATAAATTGTTGTGTGTCTTTTCTATATTAATAGCCCAGTCCATCTTAGTTGCTGGCCCAAACAAATTTTCAATCCATATAGCATGTTTTAGACTTGGTCTGTTAACATAAATTACTAGCCCATACCCTCTTTAATTGCCAATTTTAGCTTAATAAAGTAAGTCAATATATACTTTTTTTATTTTTCAATTTGTTTGGATTTTCTTATTTTTTTTCTAAAATCTTGTTCTAATTCGCCTAAATTAGAAATTAAGAATGCGAAAAAATATATAGTCTCTGCGGAACGAATCTAAAATATTAAAACGAGAATTGTACGCTTGCAATTTAAAATGTTTATTTTTGACACATCACAATCCTTTGCCCGTACCTGTGGTACGACTCAGCAATCCTATCCTGCAGCTCCTCGATGACTGCTACAGCCCACGGACCAAGTGGTGGGTCACCCCATCTGAGATATCTACACTCCTTTTCCCCATACTCGCGGAGCCTCCTACCAGTATTCTCCCCATACCAACGGGTCTTCACCATGCTGATCTGATTACAGTCACACCTAAAATCGAGCAAATCATCAGAAGGAAGCATTTTTTCACCCATTTCGAGTTGTGGCAAAGGATGAGTAGTGAAATTAGGGTTGGAAATTGAGATGAGGAACAAATGAGGGGTTACAACACTTTATAAATACATTACAAATCCGTTGAAATATGTAAAAACTGATTTACCCCTTAAAAAGTTAACGGAGTTAGAGATAACTCACGGCGGTACACAACATTTAAGTAATTAATAAATACAGTATAACATGTGCTACATTATGAAATGCAGTACCACAAATGGTCTGACAGCTAAAGTGCACGTACACAAAATGCTTTTTACTCTTTAACATCTATACTATACTATTATAAGCGAAACATGGTTTCGGTTGGTCGGTTCATTATCATCTTCCAAAAAAATTGATGCTTTCCTAGATAGACACAAATATATATACTACCAAAATAAACTATATAACTTTCCTAGATAGACGCAAATTTATATACTACAAAAATAAAACCATACGTACGAATCCTACAAAACAACAAACTCCCGGGCCTCACTTTGTCATCTACTCCACTACGGCTTCCCGCCTCAATGAATTGAATATTTTATGATATTAATCAAATTTAATAAATATTATATCAATAATGAGTAATATTTAAAAATATAATAAAATTGTATTAGTGTTAAGTAATATTTAATTTACATTCCTATCTATACTATACTTTATAAGTAAAATACGGTATAATTCTTTTAGTTTTGATTGATTGGTTAAAACATTACTAAAAGAATTTTATTACCTTCAAAAAACAAATAAGACATATATATTTTTTAAATAATTTATTAAACATAACTACAAGCTTTATCAATATAATTATAATTTATTACTAAACACCCTCAACTTCCAAACAATAAATATATCTATTTAATAAATAATAAGTAAAATAATCTATACTTTCGTTTGATCGGTTGGTTAACACCTTTCTAAGAGTATGCTAACACCTTCCAAAATAAAATTTAAACAAAAATAATTTTATTAAAAAAATAAATCATGTATCTATTATAACTACAAACTCTATGAATTATTATCCAACTTTATATCTATTCGCACTAACCTTTTTTCTTATCTCTTTTGTTTTTTTGTTAATACCTCCCTTAAAAAATAGTTAACACGACTTTCAAAAACATTATTAATATTAAAAATAAGAAAAATCGTGTATCTTTAACTCTTCTAAAATTAATTCAAATTATAATTCTCTTCGAGTCGGATATGATTCCTTATGTTTAAATAGGATTCCTTATGTATAAGAAACACCGATAACTAAAAAATGTATGAATGGCATGGGTGTATGTGGATGATTTTGCATTATTTTTTTAATATATTTTTAATTTTTTCTTGATTTATTAATTCTTTTTATATTATATTTTGAATTGATAAAATTAATTTTGGAAGTGTTTAGTTTCTTATAAAAGAGGTAAAAAAGAAGTTGGGTGCGATTATAAATTAAGTTATATAATAGTTCATAAAGTTTGTAGTTATATTAAATATATTATTTAATTTTTTAATAAATTTATATTTATTTAAACTTTATTTTGGTTAATCTATCTATACTATACTATTATAAGCGAAACATTGTTTCATTTGGTTAACACATTCGTAAAAAGTATGTTAATACCTTCCAAAATAGAGTTTAAAAAATATAATTTAAATTAAAAATAAATAAATCATGTATCTAATATAAAAACGAACTCTATGAATTATTATCCAACTTAATTTCTAATCGCACTCAATTTTTTTCTCGCCTCTTTTGTCGGAAACCAAACACTTCCAACATTAATTTTAATAATTTAAATTATAATATAACAAAAAAATTAATAAATTGAGAAACAAATAAAAAACTATATTATTATAAGTAAAACATGGTTTCGTTTGGTCCTGTAGTTAACACCTTCTTAAAAAGTTCATTAACACTTTCCAAAATAAAGTTCAAACAAATATTATTTATTTAAAAATATTAAATCATGTATCTATATAACTAAAAACTTTATGAATTATTATCCAAATTTAATGTCTAATCGCACTCAACTTTTTTCTTACTTTTTTTGTAGTGAACCAAACACTTTTGTTATTATTACGTTCATTTATTTGATGTTATTATATCGATCAATAAATTATTTTTAATATTTATTTTGTTTTAACCCGGCTCAATAGTATAATTTTTTAACTGCATAATTAAATTTTTTTATTTTGTTTAAACCCAACAAAACTTTTGATATTTCGTTTTTAATATAACTAACTATAATTAGTTATATAGTTTCGAAAGTAGGTAACAAATAATTGCATAAAATAGTTTCGAAATTACAGAAAGTTACATAGAAAAAGTAAGGGGCAATTGAACTGAAAATAAATAGGTGTGTATGCCGGTTAAAGTAAATAGAAATTTAGGTCGAGTCCAAGTAAATAAGTATAAGAGATGTTTCCTTTAAACCTCCCAAGTAAATAGATGGTGAATATGTATTTTAAATTAAATTTATTGATAATAAGTAAGTATATTTTAATTAAATTATTTTTTTAATAATTAAGTCTATCAAATAGTTTTAAAATAGATGAATGTATTACCCGTCCTAGAATAAACGGACAAAACTCTTAACTTTTTAATATTACAAATTGAGAAATTTTTGGATTTACATTATTTTTTTTAGTGTGTTTCGATAGTTTTGTTGACGCATCTAATTTATACTATCAGACTTTGAGGTTAGAAAGAAGTTACGTGGGCTAGACACTAAAAAGCTTGTGTGAGCAGAGTTCAATTTCTCTTTTATTTTAAGTTTTCGAAGAATAATTGTATTAATTTTGTATTATTAATTTTTAGAATGCTTTAAATTATTATTTTCCGGAAGGTTTTGACAATATTTTTGGAAGGTGTTATGTTTGCATAAAAATACAATTAAATATTTTTAAAGTAATATGTTTGGTATCAGGAAAAAATATTATTTCAGCAAGTTTATTATTTTATCGGAAGTAAATATACATTGTGTCCATTATAAGAGGTAACAAATAAATTGAGATTAAGTTGAATAACAATTTATAGAGTTTGTAGTTATATTAGATACATGATTTAATTTTTTACTTAAATTATATTTGTTCAAACTTTATTTTGGAATGTGTTAACATATTTTTTTTGGAAAGTGTTAACCAACCGACCAAACGAAACCATGTTTAGCTTATAATAATATAGAACTCCGTCCCAATTTATCTGTCCTGTTTGACTTTTTGCAGTCAAATTGACCCAATTTTAACTAAAAAATTCACATATTGGATTATCAAAAATATTTATAAATATTATATTTTAAGAAAGGATGTTTAATATATTTTAATATGCATTTTTCAGTTTTTCAAAATAATGAAAGAATAAATTTTAATTTACGGTCAAAATTGAGTCAATTTGACCATTAAAAGTCAAACATGACAAATAAATTGGGACGGATGGAGTATAATAATACCAAGTCATCCACATGTACCGGTGCTATTCAAGACTACCAATTTTTTATAAGATTTTAATAATCTAAATAATATGATATATGCAAAATAATACGTAAATATTTTAATTTCAATAATCTTAATAATATATAATAATTATTTTTTATAATTTATTTATATAAAATAATAAAATTGTAAATCTTATAATCAGCCTTGCGTCTCACAGGTTATAGGTTAGTATTAGGGATGACAATCGGGTCGGTCGAAACGAGTTTATCAAAAACCAAACCCGAACCCGATCCCGGAAAAACCCGAACAACCAAACCCGAACCTGAACCCATCGGGTTCGGTTCGGATTCGGGTTTGTAGATCACTATCAAATTGCACCTTAATTTGCACAAACTCTAGTGAAAAATTACTAGGATTTGGTTTGAGCAAAGTGCTCGTAAATATGACGATATTGAAATTTTTGGGATTGAATTAGAGGGTTTTGAGAAGACAATGGATAATATACCTCTATGAATAAAATTGTTGGTGAAATAATGCAACAATCTTGACCTTTAGTATACTTGTAGTGAAAATGCTGTTAAAAAAATATTAAACAACTTTAATGCAATAGTTTGTAAAAAGTATAATTTCTTAGTACTAATATTAGTAATATATTATATTATATTATTACTTATAAAATATAAAATATTATTTATATATTAACACCGGTTTCGGATCGGGTTCGGGTTCGAGCCGGAACAGAACGGGTTTTGGGTTTTCGGGTCGGGTTCGAAACGATATGCCTTAAAACCAAACCCGACCCGAAAATGGTTCGGGTTTAAAAATCAAACCCAAACCTGAATCTAAACCCAAAATATTCGGGATCGGTAAAACCCGATCGGATCGGTACGGATCGGGTATCTATTAGTTCGGTACAAATTGCCATCCCTCGTTAGTATGACATACTTCGGTTCTGAATATTCTATATGGGTTGGGCTTATACTTCAGTTCTGAATATTCTATATGGGTTGGGCTTTAGTGGTGATCCGAAGTCCAAACTTAACTTAAGAAGATGTCGTGAGACGGTGAGAGAGAGAATATCTTATGTTAACATTGATAATTTCTATGTCAAAATTGTATTTTCTGCAATCTTACCGCTGCTCAAGGTATTTATTTTAACTTTTAATTTTTTTTATTCCATAAAAACTGCCAGTCAAATCAACCCAACTTTGACTTCGTAAGATCAAGCACTAAAGTAACATGGACTAACATGATTCATAGCGAAAAATACAAGTTTTAATGCATGGAATTATTAGTATGAAATATGAATAAAGGTTGCTAAATTTTGGATCTTTAAAACTTATGAATCTAGACTGTTGTTTAACTCACACTCTCTCTCTCTCTCCGGAACGAGTGTTCAAGATTTAGTGCATGTGGATTGGAGTTCAATATAAAAATGGTGTAATTTATATCATTTTGGTGTAAATTTCACATGAGATTAGTGTGATGCATTGGGGATGCTCTAATCTTGGTTTTAACTCGTTAAATCCTTTCTTTCTCTTAACAATATAGAAATTGAGGGTTAAAAGGCACCTCTAAGCACGATGTAATTAATCATTTGAAATATATGTCATGCAGTGTTGCACGGATTAGAATTTAAGAAGATGTATCTTTTTATCAAGTTATTCTAATGGAAACTATTTGGTTGGTTTTGTGATCTGTGCATGGTGGTATGGAATTGGAAAAGGAGAAGAAACAAACACAAATAGTACTATAATGAAGATCCGATAGGCCACAACTGATGGCTGCTGGTGGAACAACAAGGAGAGAAATTAAGATTGGTCGACAACTAAAACATGCACTAAACATAGTAAATCAACAGAACTGTACTTAGCGACCACTAAGCCCCCCCCCCCCCCCCAATAATTTGAGTGGATTCCCAATTCGAAAGCAACAACTCAATAATTATTCAGGATATACATGATTAAATCATTCTCAAAGCATGCTATTTCTAGTTCTAGGATACGATCCATTACTTTCGATAGACCAGATGATTAAAAGTTTGCTATTTTTCCACTAATGGGACTTTTATGATCCTTCCAATTTCAATTTCTGTCAAGTCGCCGATAAGCTTGTCACCCCATTGATTTCTATCGCGAACTTATTCTACTTCATCCAAGAAACGATCTTGTCTGTCGAAATGAAAGAGGAGAATCAATCATCACAATTCATCAGTCTTCTTCAGCTTCAACTTGTGTTCTGCACTCTCCCCACTAGGGGCCTGGTATTGTAGTGCATGCAAATTGCAATATATTGATATGGCTCAGTAGTGTTAGTGAATATGGAATAAGTGCTATCAACTTAGTACACTATTTCTTGTCTTCTTAGTTTAGCCTGATTATGAAGTTGTTAAACAACATTATAATGAAATCAACAAGTCGTTCTGATTATAATTTTTCACTTAAAGGTGTTGTTCGTGTTAGAATACTAATATAAAATCCTGGAAATAGCCTTCCTTCAACACCTCGAGTTTTAGAGCGGCTGGTTTCTTAACAGTTCGGACTACAGTGCCAGCACTAACAATTCCTGTTTGCTTGATGTAATCGTTTAAATGCCAATTCCTGTTTAAAATCTTTCATCTGCTACACATTTTCCCTTTTTCTGCAGCTAAAGTAAGAGGAGAATAAAACAAGCAGACCACAAAAAACATTGTACAAATTATCAGAAAAGATGCTTACATTCCATCCGAAGTTGAGAAATATCACAAAACAGAAGAACTTCAACAGAGTATTGGTTCTAAAGACGACAAAACTTTAAGTGAAGTTTAAAAGTATAAATTCGGTGACCCAATGATTATTTTCAAGGAAATGTTGCAAGCTAGCTAGCATTCAAATTGAAATTGGAGTATCTTGCTATAAAGGGCTTTCACATTACAAAAGATTTTGCATTTTTTGTTGTATATCATGGGTTATTCTGTTATGAACTACCCCAGGCACAGTAGTTCTCAACTTACAAAGATTCAGGGGTACTTGTTTAATCTCAGACCATAGTAGAAAAAGATGTTTTTTTTTTCCAATTAAAATGTAGTTTAAAATCAGTGATAGATGAGCTAATTATCCCAATTGTAGTGCCGTTTAGCTGTCTGAGATCTGGTATTATCAGTTATAACTCTAAATTCTAATGGCACCAGATTCTCCTTTTCAGTGATATTGTTACTTTCTATTATTACATTTTCTTCAGGAATGGAATAAGTGGTTGAAGAAAAATGAATCTTGAAAATTGAAGAGAAAGTGCGAGTATATAAAGACTGTTGGAATGGAAATGAAATATTCTATGTATGTGAACTGCAAATAACCAGCAAGAACCTCTAGGTGCATTGCAGAGATGGAGCTGTGAAAAGTTATAGGATGATTTCATAACAAAATTATGTCCTAATAATATGCATAAAATAGTAAGTGAATACTAGTTTCGTAATCAGTTCACAAGACTCGACAAGCAAAACTACAGATGATCGAATACTAGGTCAGTTTGGTTGTCACTTATAAGTGATATTTGACTTGTAAGCAATGACGTAATCAAAGTGGGGTTAGAGGATGTTAGAGACCCCCTCACCTCATAAAAAGTAGTAAAAATAAAATTTTTATACCCTTGATAAAATTATTGATGCTACTGAAAAGAAAAATTTTGCACATTGTATTAAAGATCTTGTTGTTATGATAGTTAGGACACATAAATATATCCGGAATCCTCTTATTTATCTACTTATTGAGTTATTTGATTTAATCCATCATGTTGTTATGATAGTTAAGACATACAAAAATATCCTGGATTCTCTTTTTAATCTATTTATTGAGTTAGATGTGGTTTAATCCATTGCTATTGTACTATTCTTAGTTTTATGCAATGAAAACATCGAAGACTTATCATTGTAACAGGATGGGGACTAATGGTTGAATGAGCATTATGGTGTATATGTTAAATTTTTGAACACACCCTCGCTTATAAGTGAAGTGAAGTACATAGAGTATATAGTTTTTCTTGCTCTAAAGATAGTAGAAAAGTTGTTTGGGTAGAGTGATACTGAACGAATATTGATTTTGACAGGTATGAGATTTAAAGATGTTCAAGATAGAAAGATAAATGAAATCTCAGCTATTTGACAATGCGCTGGATAGTTGATACCAAAGCGAGAGACAAGAAAATGACTTGCACAATAAAGATGATTGCTACTACTTAAATAGTAAATAGTAAATAGTAAATAGTAAATATTATCCCGTTATGTGAGGTGGGGACTGTGGGAGGGGAGTGCTCCATGGCTCCACCGCCTACTTTTTCAACGTTGCCCCATTCTTAATCCGGGAAAAAAGCTTTATCCCATATTATGGTTTCAGACCTTTCGCCGTTTTAATGTTTTTGTTATAACGGAATTGTTCCCACCTGATCATCATTCATGAGTATCATATCATTCTACCGTAAAAATCATTTCATTCATATTTTTAGAAAATGCTAGAGTAATGGATTAAATTAGTTCTCAAATATTATTTGATATTCTTTAATTAGTTATAATATAACTAAAAAAGCTAAAACTTCCTAGGTTAAAGTTTAAATAATTACATCAATAATTTTCTTTTCATATTTCGGAAAAAATTAGGTGACGCAACACGAAAGTATAAAAAAAATCAAGCGTTAATCTTATAAGAATTCTTAAACAAAAAGTTCTAACCACCTTAAATCTATGGGGCAACATTTAATTTATAAAAATAATTTTTGAATTCACAAAAAAATAAAAGAAACTTTTAGGATTTTTATTTGTTCAAGATGATAATGTGTTAGATCATAACAATGTTTATATATGGATGTAGAGCTGAGTTTTTGAACCGGAACCAAAAAATGAGTTCAACCGGGCAATTTCAATTTGATTTGGTTTGCATTTTTTTTCAAAATTTCGGTTAATTCAATTTTTCGATTGGGACCGAAGTAAAATCGGTTTGGTTTGGTTAGCCTGAATACTAAATACTGGTTCAGTTAAAACTGAAATAACAATTTTTTTAATTAATATTTGATTTATAATATATATATATATATAATATTTATAGTAAGTATAATTTTAATACTAATGCTAGTTCTATAATGAGTCCATCAATTATTTTTATTCTATTTTCACACTACCGAACCTAAATCTTTTCTATTTCTACGGTCAATTTCAACAGCCCAACCAACCCAACCATCTTCGACATTACGATTGGGTAACATGACTATTTCGTCATTAGTCACTAGTAATTTGCAAATGTCAACAACTTAAAAATGTTTTCAATCGCATCATCTTGGGAATATGTTGTGAACTTGATGATTACATTAACAAAACACCTTAGTAGATTTAACTTAGTGAAAAATGTAGCACCCGACGGATGATCAATTATAGTCCCGACGGATGATTCAATATAGTCCCGAAGGATGACTAATTGATATCCATCGGGTGAGTAGCTTATGTAGTAATAAGTCATGTAGCACATTTCTGCAAACATCTTTGTATAGATTCTATAGTAGCATATAAGTCATGTTGACTTTAATTAGATATACAGAATGAGTTGATTAATTGTAAATACAAGATGTCTTGTAATTCTGCATAAGTGAAATGAAGTCAAGTGTCAAATAGCTACCCGACGGATGATCAATAAAGCTACCCGACGGATGATCAACAAGGCAACCTGACGGATAACAAGCATATACCCGATGAATGATCAATTCAAACATCTGTTGACAGTGACAACACAGTCACATGCTTTGGGTGTTTGCAAAAGGAATGTGGCAGTCTGTTTAACAGGAAATGAAGATCAAAGGAGCATTACCATTTCCATGCAAGATTAAGAAGATTTTCAAATATGCTGGAATAGAGTAGTGAAGCAGCATGGAGTTTGACTTGATAGCTTTGTTTTATTATCATGTCTCATTACCATGTAAACTTGGTGGTATATCAACCAAGTGTAGCTAGTAGAACAAACAACTAAGCAAACACTTTTAGAAGAGAAATAGAAAAAGCTGTAACTGTTAAGAATTTCCCTGTAGTTTGTTTGTTCACTTGTAAAGCAGTTGTGAGACAATTGTTCTTCACAGAGTTCTTAAATCGATATATATATATATATATATATATATATATATATATATATATATATATATATATCTGGTGGATACTTTCAAATCCACCAGAAAGTTTTTAAAAACTTGTGTTTTTAATTACTTTGTGTTTTTGATTTATTTAACTTGTGATTCCGCACCTTGCAAATCAAAACACTTATATATATAGTTTGAGTTAGAACATTTTGTAATTCAGAAAAAGTTTACTAGAATTACATTCAATCCCCTTTCTGTAATTCTTGTTGCATTGTTAGGGACTAACACATCATTAAATCGTAAAAACTTGCAAACAAAATACTGAAGCTCAAAATACTTGCACCGTTGTTAAAAATATGTAGACTGTTTACGGAAACTGTTAAATTGTGTCACATTAGCTTAAAATTTTTAAATTCATCACTGAACTATGTGTTAATTTTGGTCAAAATTATTTAAACGGTAATCGTTCAAAATAAATAATTTTCAAAATTATTGGTCTCAATGCTATCAAAAAGTGAATTGAAAAACATGATATTATTGCTATTAGAAAATTGAATTGATATACATGATATAATTAAATGTTTTTTTTAACTTTTATCGATTTGTTAGCATACTATCTTCTATTGGGAAAATTAAATATACTATATTTACGATTCTTCTGCAGTACCCACTTACCAACCTTATATAATATTGTATCAACTTTTACTATAAGAAAAAATGAATTGAAAAATATTATATATTTAAATAATTATTCACTTTTATTAGCATATGAAATAAATGGGTATTTCAATTCTATATTTAATCAAATTATATTAACCCGGAAGATAAATATTTGTTCAATTGAATCGATTTATAAGTATATGGATTGAAATCTTATGTACATATTTAAATTTAATTGAAGTGCAACATTCGGAAATAAAATAAAATTTAAGCATATGAATTAAATGGTTATAAAAATTTAAATGTAATTAAAGTGTAGGGGAATCCTTCCAAAAAAATTAATAAAATTGAAAAATGTGATATTTTTCTAAGCATATGAATTAAACGAACATGTTCAATTTTTAACTTTACTATATTTTAAAATTAAAATTAGTCGATAATTAAATTGAAAATTTTAGATAAAGTATGTGACCGGATTGAAAATTGAGATAACTTGAAAATATGCAACGTCATTTTTCTGTTAGAGATTTTAACGAAACTGACGTAAATAACGAATTTATAAGTTTTTAAATAATTACTTTATGATTTGACTGAAAGTTTTTTTTAACTTAGTGACCCACTTGCAAGTTAGTACCGACTATAGTGATGAGATAGTCAACTCTTATTACATCTCTTATTAAATCTGTTCATCAATTATATATATAATATAACTACATGAGAGTTTGTTGATCAATTAATTCATATGACTAGTATGCCCCTACTTAATATCTATATAATATTTATTTTATATTTATTCTCACAATTAATATTTATTAGTTGACTATTAATACTTATATAATATGTATTACTCACAATTAATATATATTAATTGACGCGTCATTAATATTCTTCATCAATATGTACTTTATATATACATTAATGTAAATATAAAATTTATTTAACTAAATAACCATTTATTAAAATCTATTAATTTTGCATGATTAGTATACACATAGATACATAACATATAGACACACACACACACACACACACACACACACACACACACACATATATATATATATATATATATATATATATATATATATACAGATAGGTGCATATGTACTTATTTGAACCTGACTATGGAGTCAAAAGCGAATACTCGAATTGAATACTCTACCAGACTACTAAATTTTACTCTTCAATCACATTTTTCACACACAAATTAATTTTAACCACATATTTCCATGCCCGTGCATAATTTAATCAAATTTATTTCACATATATCCTCTCAATTAACGCAACATTAATATTTATATTTTTAAATACCACTGAAATATCAAATAGTACTTATTTTGATTTAGATTTATGTTTGAGTAATAAGTTCATATATACATATATTTTGTCAATAATAATAATATTATTATTAATCATCCAATAATTATACGTGAGAAATATATCAAATATAAATGTAATTCAAATTAAGTACTTTTTGATGTTTTGATAAAATTTCAAATTCTAAATATTAATATTTATAATTCACTTATTTATATTATTAATATGATAATTAATAATATATGAGTTAGATGTCAACTGAAAAACTATGTATCGAGCATACATATATGCAACTATTTATGCCGCTAATTAGATAAATTGTATATATTATTGTCATACTTTAACTATAATATTTTTATGGTACAAATAAATATAAATTCAGAAGAAGGTTAAAGAACTTTCATGTATATAAGTACAATACAAACTTGTATTGACACTGAATGTTGTATAATTCATCAATCACATTTTCAACGCAGCAAATATACGAAATATTTTTTATCGCATTTCCAACATACAAATAAATAAAATAATTATTAACAAATCAATACTTTATACATATTTACAGAATGCCTGTGCATCACACTGGCTAAAGATTGTGTTATGTATAAGTAATCGACCTTCAAGATATCTTGTTATTATTTTCTTTATCGTCCATAGTGAGTTATATACCAATCTACTTCTCAAGTGTTGCTTTCTTTGAAATATATGGTAGAAAATGAACACATACACATATTTAATTTTTGTTTTATAGCCTTCATTAAATATATGATTATATTGGTTTATATTGTTATTTGGTTGCGGCCTTACACATCACAACTTGAAAGAATGGTAGTGACTAAGCACCCTGGGTCGGCTCCCGAAGGTTATTCAACGACCTAAAACGCCCGAAGAGAGTTCTTGACTGGGAACAACTCACATGCCCTCTTTAAACCTGTTGGGCGCCCCTAAAAAAGGAGCAAACAACCTAGAAAAATACGTACTACCGACCCAGAAAAAGCACCCCTACAAAAAACAACAGAAACCCCCAAACAAAAGGCCCAGAAAGCATCTTTTAAAAGTAACAAAACTCGCATGCAAAAATATCACAAAGAAATTTGCATGAAAATAATAAAGATGTACAAGAAACGCTTACTGATTTCAAGATGCTGTCTAACTGAGATAAGATGATTGGGAAAGGTAGAGTTGTTACTGCCCGTGATTGAAAGGACTTTGAGAATTTTGCTATTGTTTGTGTTTGGTTACAAAAGGAAGATAAAAGAAACACAAGGATACATTGTGGCTCTATATAGAGGCGCCTAAATGTGTTTGGGTGCCAAAAAAGGTGACGTTTGGGGCTCTTTTGAAATATATTGAGAATTGGCTAAGTCGAAGATCAGGATCTAACAATCGGGATATGATCAACTGATGTGATATGATTATTTGTTGAAAGCTTCGTTATCATCCGTTGATGACCTTTAGTCATCCGTTGATATAATTAAATGATTATACGTTAAAGTTATAGCATATATCCGTTGATCAGGTTATCCGTTGAGAATGACTTGGATGATAAGTCAGGATTGCGAGATAAATCAGAATGTGCTGATTTATAGGATCGTAGTTGATTTAGATATATATGGAAAGTGTTAGAATTATAATATAACATATCTTGTAATTGATAGAGGACTGATTGTGGTTGTGTAGTATATAAACACATAATAGGTTATCACAATATGGTGAGCAGAACTCGAGTATTCGTATAACCTGGAAGCTCTTAAGAATATTGTTTTTGAGAGACTTTTGTAACAGTTTATAAAAGATCAATATAAACTATTATTTGATTCATCTATTCTTACTTTACTTTTATAATACATCAATTTGTTTAGTAATTGTATCCAACCCCTCTTAAATAATTACTTTACTGGGAAATAAGTGGGATCAGAGCGGTCAAATTAACTATTAATTTGCAAAGGTCAAGATGTCTGGAAGTAAGTATGAAAGCATGAAAATTCCCATCCTGAAGAAAGTTGATTACTCTACATAGAGAGTAAAAATGTTGATGTTCCTTGAAGCTATTGATGATTCGTATGTTGATATCATCAAAACATGACCTCCATACCCTATGAAAACTGTGGGTATGACTGCAGATGCTCCTGAACACTATGCCATAAAGGAAAAATCAAAGTGGTCAGATCCTGAAAAAGCTGCAATGCTTAAGGATGCTAAAGTCAGGAATATTCTGCACAACAATTTGGACAATGTGATGTCAAACAGTGTTATTGCCTGTAAGACTGCAAAGGAGATATGGGATGCCTTGGAAACACAGTGCCAAGGTACAATGACAATAAAGAAAAACAGAAGAGTTGTTCTTGTGCAAGAATATGAGCAATTTGATGCCAAGGATGATGAGTCAATTACAGTGTTAGGTCCGTAATCAACTGTAGAGGTGGGTGAATACAGTTTATGCAATAAATTCGACAAAGCTTCTATAGAATCAACAATTTTTATATTAACAGATAAAAACTGATTACAAACGTACTTTCTCAAAAGGATGAACAAATATCCTTGAGAGCTGCTAGGTTATACGAATGATATAATAATGTTCATAATGCTTATAGCATGAACCTAATCCGTGCTTTATATAGAGCACAACTACACAATTAAATAAGGAATCCTATTCTATTACAATAAGGAAACCTATCCATGTATGATTGCTTCTGAGATAAAGTCCTTCAACGCCTTGAATTCCTGCTTTCCTTTTTCATATCTAATATCTACTGAAGTGACAAATCCGGATGACATCATTAGATGATCATCAAATACTGATATAAGTACTAATGACGTCATTCTTCGATAAATGCTGATATAAGTTCTGATATGAACTTCTGATAGTTTTTGCTGATATCATCAATTATATCTAACAATCTCCCCCAACTTGTACATTATGGCAATATGTACAAGTTCCAATTGATGATGTCAAAACTATCTAAAAGCATAAATCAAGTAAGCATATTCCTTCTTATTTCAGTGAATATCAGACTTTATTCTTCATTCTGAACTCTAAAACAGTCTGGAAAATCTTCAAGAAACTTCCACAACAAATTTTCTTCCCTTACATCCAAATACCATTTCATCTTCTGCTTATGTTCCCTTAGTTCATCTGTTGATTCATCATTCTGATAGATGGCATCCCTGAGATGATGTAACTTTGAATTTCCAAGAGATAGATAATCCAGCTCCAGAAACCCAATTTTTTTCCATCAGGATTAAAGGTTAAAACTTTAGTCCCTAGACTCATTTCTATCTTGGCTCCTCCAATAGGCATATCAATAGCATATTCAGTTTTATCAATGTACTTTGGAATGTAGTTTGATTTGTAAGACATTCCTTTCTGCTTTAACTGTATCAGGTTCTTTATGAATGTAGACCATCTGGTAGTTACAGAATTAGTTACCATGAGAATTGTAGCAATAAGTTCCAATTCCTGCCATGGTTTATCTCTTAACTGTTCTTGATTCAACCTTAAGCTTCTCCCAGACTCCAGAAAATAAATGATTTTCTCTTTAGCACGATCAATAACAATTTGCACTGATACGATCTTCTATAGGTTTTCAAGCATTACATTGTCTCCAAATTCTGTCAAATTAGAATACTTTCTTAAAGTAAAAGCATCTCCTACAAATGGATCATCAATATTTAATCTTCCTAGACCACTTGTGATTCCAGGTTTTCAAGATGAGAACTTCCACTATAAATCTTCAATATTTCAAAAGAATCTCTTGTAGGTGCTGGTTTCTTGCTTCCCCATGGTAGCTTCTTCTTTTCTTCAAAAGTAAATTCTGGCTTATCAGATACTATGTCTTCAAAATCAGAATTTGATAAATCTTCTTGAATTTGGTTTGAGAAATCAATAACATGAGTAGAATCAGAGGTTGTGATTGGTTGAATAACAACTTCTTCCTTAACTTGAGCAATGTTAGAGGTTAATTTCAATTTATCAGCCCAGTCAGCTCCATAAATCTTTCTTCTTTGGTGAGCTTGGCTGATTTCTTCTTCTTCAGTAATTTCATCAATATTAAATGATTGAACAACTGTATAGATTGGATCTATTAGTATTTGTGATTTAGTTTCTTTGGATACTGATTTCTTCCTTGCAATAGCTTTAGCTTTAGACTTAAAAAACTTTAACATCTCTCATATCTTCTCTTTTCCTTTAAGCTTCCTGTCAGTAGTTAAGATAGCTTGAGATCTGGGATATCTTTCATCCTCTTCCTGACTTACCTCCTTTATGACTATACCTTTGGTTGGTCTGTTAGAAGGATCATCTTCATAAAGTACTTGAGAGATAACAGTAGTATCAGTATTTACTGTCTTCATGGAATTCTTGAAGTCTTCCTCCATTTGCCTTAGCTATTCTAGATTAACTCTAGGATTTTCTCTTTCAAAGATTTTTCTACTCACCTCAGAGTCAAATGTTTGAATCTTTGGATCCTTGTAAAATAGAGTTGTCTTTCTTCCTTTTACTTTCATAGTTTGAAGATATTGACTTGCTTCTGCACCAGCTTCTATCTCCGGAATACGTTGGTCTTCATCAGCAGTTGTGACTTGTAAAGATTGTTGCATTGTTATAGTCACAATCAATTCTCTAACTCTTCTTTCATTTCTCTTACTCTCTCCACCTTTTCTAGATTAAGATCTAGTGATTGCTTTTGATGAACCACTAACTCTAACTAGCTCTTCACCTCTTCTCGTTTTACTATCCTTCTGTTCCCCCTTATTACCTCCATCATCATTTTCATCATTAGTATTTGTCAATGTCAGCTTCCTGCATTTAAATTTAATAATTTTCTCCCCCTTTTTGGCATCATCACAAGCAGTAGAGAAGAATCATCTCCATTGAATTATGTACCTCTGTAAGTTGATCAGACATTCGAACTTGCTTAGCTTCCAATCTAACTTGATTAGCTTCAACTGCAATATGTCTGGCAACTATTGGCGCAAGTTGTTTCTAAATTTTCTGATAAGTAGTCAGCTTTGAAGCAATCAATGATTCTTTGATCTGATTGATTTGAGAAGTAGTTTCTTCTTAAGTTGTATGTAAGGATTTGACAACCAAAGTTGATGCTTTCAGATGAGTCGGCATATCAGGATTCTGAATTTTCTATTCTTCTGTTTCCAGATGTGCAACGACATTTGTTCTGGAAATAGGATATGTATCATCTTTCCATTTAGCATTCCAGAGATTATTAAAATAATCTTGCTTCTTCTTAGCATCTACCTCCTTCAATTTCTGTTATTTTACATATATAGGCATATCTTCAAGGAAGAAAAGATCATCCTCGGGATCTATAAGAGCATTTGAAACATCAGCTTATTCACCATCATTAGATTCTTTATTTGCAACTGGATCTTGAACTATATGCTGAACTTCATCACCAGGTTCAACATATAAGATATAATCAGAAATTAGTGCAGTATGTGATCCAGTAGCTTTAGAATCTTCCATACCATCAACAGTTAACTCTACATCTTCAAGAATTATAGATAAATGAACTGGAGTTTCTAAATTTACTTCCAGAACCTCAGTTCCCGTAGAGTGCTATGGTGATCCTGTAATGGATGAAACTTTATGAATGGACTGTTGTGCTACTCCATCTTCAGCAACAAGGATTACTTCAGGTGTTGGAATAGTAGAGTGTATGGACTATTTTTAAGCAAAAACAAGGATTGCTTCATGTGATGGAATAGTAGAATGTATGGACTGCAATAAAGTATCAGTATTTAGACCTGCAGGGAGATTAACAGCACTTGGTACATCATAGTTTATTCGAGTTTTAATAGACTGTTGTTCAGCATCTGTTTCTTTACTACTCTGTGCACCTATAAACATATAACAAGTAACACTTAATCTCTCTATTCTTTTAAAGTAGTCTCACTACTCCTCACACCATACATCTCATGACTTTTAATAGTCAGAGCTTCCTCACAGGGAAAATCCTATCTTTCATCTACCTCTCCTATTGCCTAGAAGGATCCTGCCTCTCTTTAATTCTTTTTTTCTCTAAATCTTTTCACACAACTCACAGAAAAGCTCAGAAAGATTGTCCTACAGAAATAAGAGGTGGCTAAAGAAGGGTGATATGTGGTCATACAACTAGAGTTAGTCCTTAAATAAGGTCTAGAAAAAATCATACCGAAAAGATTTAAAATATGTATAATAAATGTTGAAAATACCAAACCAGTATTTAGAATAAATGCTGATAAAGTATTAACAGTATTTATACCTTGTGAATCTGAAGTCACAATTGAACTCACAGTTAACACCGTGGTTATGACAGTTGTTGTTCAACAATTTTGGGAACCTCCATTTGAATTCGAGAGGATTTGATCAGGTTATTGTCATGTACCATGATCTCAAACCTTGTTCTTCTTGCAAAGAACTAACACTTGAATATGTTTATTGAAAGCTTTCATAGAGTCTTCAGTAAAAACTGATGAAACCCATGTGTTTCTGTTAGTATCATTAATATCTACCTCAGCATGTAGTCTCTAACCAACTTAATGTTGTTTCTGAGTGGTGAAGCATAATTTTAAGAAATATGTCACTTAATTTTGGCAATATTTCAGAAATGGATTCAAGTGTTTCATTAGTAAGAAGAAATTTGAGATATAATATTTATGATTTTGAGATTGAGTATGGACAACTTTCTTGGTGAGAAAAAGAAAGTTTTAAAGAATTTTGATAGAACATAACACTCAAAGATTATAATTCTCATGAGATCATAATTAAATCTTTCATAAATTTCTTATGTTACATCAGTTTCTTCCTCTAATGTGCTCAATCTGTACTGTAGTGAACATATGAACTCAAACAGAGATTACTTTCTCACATGCACTATTGAAAAATTAAGCATGCAGTACTAATTGGAATATTAACAGTCATAATCATTCAAGCACAAACAAGATAGTAAACATTCATTCACTTAAGGTATCAAAGAAGGCAAAAGATATTTTCATTAATATTTAAGAAGATAAGTACAAGATTAATTTTAAACATAAAACCCTAAAACAATCTAACTACTCAGACTTCTTCTTCTTCTCATCCTCTAGCTTCTTCATCGTCCTGCGATGAAAGATGCGTGACATAGAACCTGTAAGATAAATTATATTCTCTTTCAATTCCAACCATTTGAGGTGATGTTTCTCTTCCTCAAGGCGACGTTGATCAGCCTCCTCAGCTCTTCTCATCTCCTCGAAGTGGACGTCAATTCCGAAAGGATGAAGTGAGAGAGTGTCATCCCAGAGAAGTCGATCAAAAATCGACTGTGGGAGTCTAGATGGAGGATATCTTGGCCATTAAATATTACCTTGAGACGAAAGGGGTCAAAGTACAACCTTCCATATTCAGGATTAGCAACTGGTCGATAAACTCCATGGGTAAGAGAATAGACTGTAATAACCCCAATTTTTGAGAAATTTTGAAACCCTTATGAATAGTGTTTTTGCTGAACGAGAAAACTTTTCATGCCACACTATGTAGGGGTTCTGATATGGATATTCTGAGATTTTATTAGTACTTTATATGGGATATAAGTGTATGTAAAGATCGTCAGAATCCAATTCCGAACACTTTGATTTTTCCCGAAAATTCACAAGATACGGAGAGAATTGAGTATAAGGTAACAGGATAAAAAGGATTTAAATTAAAGGATTATAGGAGAGGATCATAAAAGGAATATAATATATTGAGAAAGGTTAAGGGAACCTAAGTAATAAGATCCCGGGTATGATCCCTCAAACGATAAACGAGAACGAAAGATAAGCGAACCGTAAAACAAATAAGTGATCAAGAGACAAGCTTGTACAAGAAGCCAGGGATTGTGACATCATCAAACCACAAGGTGTGGACAAGTGGGAGCATTATGACATGTGCAAGGTGACATAAGCATGACATGGGAAGGAAGGAGGTGTGGTGGCTTTGTAACCACACAAATTCAAGGGCAAGAAGGTAATTGACTAAAGCAAGCACAAAAACCAAGCAACCAAGCCAAGCAAATCATTTTTCATCAAAATCAAAAAGAAACCAAGGCATTGTTCTTCATGCTCTCGGCCAAAACAGAATCAGAACACTAAAACTGCTGTATCTCCTTCATTTCTCACTCAAATATTGTGTTCTATAGCTCATTGGAAAGGTATTGAGATGGCCTACAACTCTTGTTCACAAGTCTCGTCCAAATAATCATGGTAAGACCCTCATTTTTACAGTTCTTTAAATCGGACTTTTAGAAACTTTAAAGCCTAACTTTGTGTTCTTGATTTCTTTGGAAAGATCAAGCTTGTAGGAGGCTCCCTAAGGCTTCCTAGCAACTTAACACCTCCCAAGGAAGGTATAAACTTCAAACCCTAGCCTTTACTTTATTTGTTAGTAAGTTTAATGGTTGGTGTTGTGAAATGAGAAGCATGGATTGTGATTATTAGTAGTTTGGTTTGATTTGGAAGTGTTTTGGTAATTGAAGCTTGATTATAGTTCATAGGTCTTGATTGTGGTTGTTTGAGTTGAAAACCTTGGAGATTATGGACTGATGTGATATTTTTTAGGTGAAGTTTTGTTGTATTGATGGTTATGAGTTGGTTGGTGGTTAATTGGAGTAGTTTAAACATTGGTAATCGCGTAAACATAGCCGTCGTAACGTCTGATTTTCTTTGGACTGTTTTTGTGCATAACATTAGGACCCGAGAACCCCCTGCTAGATTATGACCACTGCAATGTTTAGATAGCTCATGTTACGAGCTTCGTTTTGATATGTAGTTCGTTCGATTCCGATGCACGATTTAGGAGAAACGACCGTTTCAAGTAACGGCGTTTCGCGAACGAAACTTTTCCCCTCGCCTTACTTTGAAACATAGGTTAAAGACCAAAAAGGGTTAATTAATGTATGAAACATTTATGGTAAGTGTGTTAGGCAGTTGGTAAGACACTCGCGAAGGAATCGCTTTAAAACTCGTAAAGGTTAAATTATTAAAAATGGTGGAGCCGAGGGTACCCGAGTGACTTAAGCGAATCAGTGAGCGCAAAACGAGCGTTAGAGTCTAAGTTAGTTAAAGTATAGATTTACAAGTGACTTTGGTTTAATTCCAACTTACTTGTTGCTTATAGGTTACCAGACTCGTCCCGAGCCATTCGTAACCCCCAGTCGCTCAGGCAAGTATTCTATCCGTTATACTGTTGTTGTGATGTATACACTTGTATATGCATTATCTTGCGATAGATGCATGTTGGTTATTTAGCAAATTCTTGCGATATATTGTAGCATGTGATATGGTATATATGCATGCCTGTTTCATATTCTTGAAATATATATCTGTTGGTTCAGTTGATAATACCTATGCTAGAGGATAGCGGTAACTTGCTTATACCCTTAGTATAGGGACCCAAAGGTGAAAATATTTTCTAAAACCGGGAGTCGAGGATCCCGAGTAATCTTGTATATATGGATATGGATATATATATATATATATATATATATATATATATATGGTTATAGTTTTCCAAACTATTAATCGAACAAGGTTTATTCGATAACTTTAGCTTTATTTTATTATTGAATATTATTTTGAATATTCATTCGAGGGCTTATGACTCCTTTATTTTATTATTGAATATTATTTTGAATATTCATCGGAGGACTTATGACTCCTTTTATTTTATTAATTGAATACTATTTTGAATATTCATTCGAGGGTTATGACTCAGTTTATTTTATTATTTCAATATGATTTGAATATTCATTCGAGGGTTATGACTCAGTTTATATTATTTAATGATTATTAATTGGATATTCATTTGAGGATGTATGACTCCTTTATTTTATTTAATGAATATTATTTATAATATTCATTCGAGGTATTATGACTCCGCTTATTACCTAATATATTCTTTATTTTATTAAAGAATAAGGTGTTAATAATCAAACTTATTTTCGATTATTCAAATAAAGATAATACTTTCATATAAGTATATCTTTGGTTATTTAATACTCGTTTCAAGTATAAATTTTAATACTTCTACTTCAATTATTTTTATAAAGACTATTCTTTATGGGAATATTATTTAAATAATAATATTCGGTCATTTTCTAAATATTCTGGGGACTGATTTACTTCATTAAATCAGCTTTACTCCAAACACTCTTTAAAGTGTTTTCGAGTCTTCAAAATGATTTTTAAAGTCAGAGCGGATCCCAAAACTCATTTTTTATATTTAAGATCTTCCTTTTTAAGGGGATTTAAATACTCGCTCAAAACCTGGGGAATCCGGCTCTGTGGTGTATTTTATATTCGCAACGAGGTTGCAGTTTTGGTAAACAATTTGATTACTTGCCCAATGTTCGGGAAGTAAGTCCATTTGATTGAGTCGGCATAAGCGACAGGCCGGGGTACGGTCTATTATTGTGTAAGTGGCTGGGTGGCAGTCCATCAACGCGTGAGGGGCCGGGGTACGGTCTAGCGCGAGGTCCTAATGCGGCCAGGGTGATGACCGGTGAGGAATTCATCCATCTACAGTAGAAAAGGTTACTTATTGGTATCTTTGCCTGATCAGCAAGATATCGGGTTTATGCCAAAATTCTTTTCCTTTCCAAAATTCATTGGATGTTTCAAACTCTGTTCATACTTTGCATAACAGAGATTCCAGGAAATGTTTAAAAGGGATATATATATATCGGGACTAAATAAAGTATCTCATAACTTTTTCATTCAATAATATTTCAAAGATTGAATCTATTCAAGTCTTATCTTGTGGTCTCATCAGTGGGATGAACTTTTGAAATTGATTATAACTTGAACGGTGGTAGTTCAAGTAGTATTTGGGAATGATATAAGTGTAGTGAAGTATTTGGTAACTTCATCTTTTAAACTTATATCTAATTAATAATTGTCTTATGAATGACAAAGATTTTCAGAAAAACGTTGAGACAAGGTTAGATATATGAGATCACCTTGCAACGATATTTTGTTATATACAGTTATACAATGGGACTTTGTGTATATTATGCATGGAAGAGGACTTCCATTATTTTGAAAAGTATATATGCATATATACTGAATATTTTGCGACTTCATCGCATTAAGATATCAAACTTGGTTCATTTCTTTTGACCAAGATTTTCATGAGTATTATGAGTAGACTCATATACTATTAATCATTATACATATTATTTTGGTGGGCTTGCTGCTCACCCTTGCTTTTTTCTTTCATCACACAACAACAGATAGAAAAGATGAACAGAACCAAGCTCCCGATTCGCAAGCGATTAGGAGACGTTCCGCAGTTTTCTAGAAGCATTGATGCCGCCGTAGCTGAGGTAGGAACTACCAATAGGCTAGGCTTTCAACTTTTGATGGACCAGATTTATTTATATTTATGAATTGTAATAATGGCAAAGAAATGTAAATTTATTCAGAAAACCTTTTAAGGTGTATTGGCAGATAATTATGGAATAACATGACTTGTGGTTATTTTTGGATGTTCATCTCTGAGACTATAACGTGTGGTGTGTGTGTTTATTGTGGGGTCACAGTACAGAGTAGTTGAGTAATTATTAAGATTGGGTGTTATTAAGGGAAATGGAACTCGTGACGACCCGGATCCCCGACCCCGGATCTGGGGGTGTTACAGAAATGGTATCAGAGCTAAGCGTTATAAACCTCAGAGATGATGGGACGTTAAGATAATAAGTTAACCAAGATAATAAGAACTCTTGCCAAGTTCATAGTCGGGCTACCTAATATAGCACTGACAGTTAAAACCCTTATGGGAACCCTTATAAATATCGTGATAGGAGCGTAGTTCGTTATCGTATATGGTAGAGGGACTCCGAACCCTGAGGTTGAGGAGCAACATCGCGATGATATTTTATTACTAATTGGAGATCGGATTGTGGATCCGATAGAGTGTCCTAATGCAGGACCGGATGATGTTGATATTGAGGATTTAGCGGTTGAGGATGTTGTCCTAGAAGGGATAGTTGTTGAAGAGGATCCCATGGAGGATCCTGACAGGATTGGATAAAGGACCACTGATGAATTGATGATCATGGTTTGGTCGACTACCAGAGGTAGGATTGGCCGGTCACTACCGGAGGTTCGTTCAAGTTGTAAAGATAGTAGCCCCTTTAACGCGGCTTACTCGTAAGACTGAGAAGTTCGAATGGACAGAGAAATGCGAGAACAGCTTTCAAGAACTGAAGCAGAGGTTGGTGATGGCCCCTATGCTGGCGTTGCCGAATGGAAAAAGGAGATTTTGTGATTTGTAAGTGACGCTTCGCATAAGGAATTAGGGTGCTTCTTAGCACAGCAAGATAATCGCGTCTGCGTCAAGACAATTAAGGTAATATGAAATTCGATATCCCCGCCCATGAGCTTAGGCTCGTGGCAATAGTTTTA
Source organism: Apium graveolens (assembly GCF_009905375.1). NCBI lineage: Eukaryota > Viridiplantae > Streptophyta > Magnoliopsida > Apiales > Apiaceae > Apium > Apium graveolens. The sequence goes on along the minus strand of NC_133650.1, from coordinate 80,157,342 downwards.
CCCTAAAGATTGGAGGCACTACTTGTATGGAGAGAAGTGCGAGAATTACCTAAGCCATAAGTGCTCTAGTACATTCTTACGTAGAAAGAGCTCAACATATGCCAGAGGAGGCAGTTAGAGCTAATCAAGAATAATGATTGGGAGATTCTTTATCATTCGGGGAAAGCCAATATGGTGGCTGATGCCCTTAGTAAAAAGGAGAGACTCAAGATGATAATGTCTTTTGGAGAGTTTATAAGAGATTTTGAGAAAATGGAAATAGAAGTGAAGGTAACCGGAGCCGGTACCGAAAAGCTGTTTGAGATTGCAATACAACCCGAATTATTGGAAAAGATCATATTGTGCCAGAAAAAGTTATGAATGAAGGCAGGGAGCCAATAATTAGATAAAAGATTAATATCGAGAAAGATGATAAGGGAATAATGAGGTATTCCTATAGAATTTGGGTTCCAAAAGTTCAAGAGCGTAAGGATGAGAACTTAGATGAGAGCCATAGTTTGAGGAATAAGATTTAGAGCAAACCCTGAACGTGATAGTCAGGGAGGTCGCCATCAAGATAGAAGGAACCCATGACATAATAGAGTGGAAAATGAGGATTTTAAATTAAAAGATGACCCCAATTATGGGGAGTAGGATGAAACATTTCATACTAAGGAAACAGAAAGTCGAGTAAGGAAAGGAGACCCGAGACGGTACTCCTATACGGCAATTCATGGACCTGTCTAAAAAGAACTTAGACTATTATCCCCAACCACCACCCTGAGGAGACAGTGCGGTGAGAAATTCTTTCAGGACCTTTAAATCGCTAAGCTCTCAGAGTTCCAAGGAACAAGCTGACCCAGTCGAGGCAAGAGCCTGGCTAAAGGAAATATAGGAATCATTTGAGATTCTAAATGATTGACGAATCACAAAAGACTGTTTTTATCACTTACCCTCCTAAGAGAGAGACCACCCGCCGGTAAAAGGCCAAGGAAGGCACGGAGCAAGAGATTATAATAAACTGATTTAAGTTCAGTCAATTGTTTTCGGGAAAGTAATTCCCAAAGATAAGGAGATAGTGTAAAAGCTTTAGAGCCAGAACAAAGGCAGACGAGTATGATAAATTATGAATCTAAGTTGTAAAAGTTATCAAGATTCGTTCTGAGGACACGAATCCAGAGTGACGGGATGTTTGAAATCAATGCTTATGTTGTGTTGGTTCATGAAATAATGATAAGAGAAAGGAAAATAAAAAGAAATTGAAGTGGAAAGGAATATAACGGCAATAGAGTTTGAGGTATGATAAGGGAGTTGGGTATGAGGAAACCCTAACGACTCGTAGCAATAGAAATAGAAAAGTATGCATTCGTCAGGATGAGGGTGATTCACCATAAGTTAAAATTGATGGTTGAGGGCATAAGAGATACATATAGTTTATCCCCTGTAAGTTGGGAGGATTCGAGGAAACCTTGAGATAATTCGAAGGATAAATAATGAGACGCGGATAGACTAAGGGGATAAGGAAGTAAGAAATTAGGAAAAATTGGATGAAGGAAGTGACCTTCAAGAAGGAAATGTAAGACCGGTGGCTTGATACCCAGAAAGGGAGACGCCAGGTATGAAAGATATCCCAACATTGAGGTGACTGTTGAGATAAACAACAGAAGTAAATAAGGAATTATTAAGAAGAAGTTCACGTTGAACACGACCAATATCTTCCAGAACATCCTTGTTATCGTTACCAAATTAGGCAAGACAAGCGGATAACCGTTGTTATCTTTTGGAGGCCATATGGATTGACCTCAATTTGAATAAGGATGCTATTATGAAGTTAGGTATAGACTATCGAGGTGGGAATGATGAATATGATAATCTATCAAGGAAATATGACTTGATTTATTCGTGGAAGGATGCAGGTACCTTTTAAAGGTGGAATTAAGGATAGAACATTGGTAACTTAAAATGAATCCTAGGGGACTGCATAAAGGTTGGCATGTCACCCTTAATAGGGACAGTATGAGTTTTGACAGTATGATTGGGAAAGGGTTAAGGTAACAACAACCTTTAAGAATCAGTGGAGAAATTTTGCAGAAGTATATAGACAATGGTTCTACTATTAGTAAATGGTATTGTGATATGCCCTGTATCTAGGGAATACAGGAGGAACGATTGAAGGATAACCTTAGAGGTTTTATAAGGAAAAAGGTAATATTCAAAATTCTCAAGAATATAAATGTGGATAAAGGAAATATGACGTAATTATAATGATGCCAAGTGGGGCACGTGTTAAACCACGAGAAAGTATGGATCGAACCAGTAATGGTCGAAATTGTTCAGGGCAATTAGGACTTAAGATAAAAAAAAAATGTTCTAAGTATGATTGAGAGTCAGTCTTGACAGTGATTAGCCTCTAAAGACTGAGGCAATAACTTATGGAAAAATGGTGATATTTTTTTTCCATCTGATTTTAAGGAAAACATCTTCACTCAAGCAGTGATCGGAAATAAGGTAGAAAATTTATTTGGAGGTGGTTAAAATGACATTGACTGTAAGGAAATTTTACTATCAGGAAAGGCCAAAGAGGTGGCCGACACTTTAAGGGTAAGAGGATAATTATAGGCGCGTGTGCCAAAAGAATACAGTGATGATGGTTAAAAATGTGAAGGTTGAATTATGGTTTGGAAGATTGACATTCCTTCTGATGACTGTGCAATACCCAACCGTAATAGTAGTTGGTAAAGGTTTAATTCGTGTAATCGCCATGAACGGGCTATCTATCTTAGAAGGTCCTATCTTGAGATAATCCAGGACCATGTTTCAAAAAGGACTAGATGAACCCTTGAGTTAATTCTTCTATTTAGGGCGTATGATTAAGAATAGTATTAACCTGCTATCGTTGCTTTGATTGAAACTCTTTTGCACTTTTATCTGCTTCATGTCATGTATGTATGTCAGGATCAGGAGTGTTCTTCATGAATCAGAAATGGTGATTATGTTACCTCCTTAGAATGATTTGATACGACATGTATGGACTCCGTATGGTTAGCTATTAAGACATCATGGAAAATGAATGACGACAGTAGGTCAGTGGTGGACCAAGGTAAGGCAGCAATGATTCTGCGAGTATTGAGCTGATTACAACCGTGAGAGTTGTATTGGATTGGGTGTTGAGATTGAGTACCACTAATCGGGTCGTGGTAGTGTATAAGTTATCATTAATAGACTAATTAAGTAGAGTATCTACATAGTGAATTATTATTCTTTCTTATCAATAGAGAGTCGTATTATTATACGAGGAAGGTTGCGGTGCAAGCATAGAATTCTAGTAACGATGATGTCTAGAATGAGATCCCAGGTTCGATTTTCGATGTCGAGGGAGTTTCAAAGGTAATTGTGTATAAGCTCGAGGAAGGGCATGGGTCCATAGAATGATGGACGGGATAGCGAAAATATTTAGGCACGTGAAATACGATGCTATAATACTTGATGTTGATATAAATACATATATGTTTTGTTCTCCTATGACAAACCTCTATAGTTCAGAGGTAGATTCCAAGCCAGATATTTTGTGGCAGTATATTTTTTTTTCATATATACAATTCTCTTCAGTTCGTTCTTTTCTCTTCTTTTCATTTCATGTAAGCTGAGAAGAACAACCCTTCCAGAAAGGGGAGGTATTGCCGAATGACTATCTATCTGTGTGATAGAAGCCTAGTAGGATACCAGCTATTGTTTAATTGCTTGTCAAGTACTAAAGGCTGGCCACCTTCTGTACTAACTATGCAATAGGACAAGTGTTCGTGATCATAGTGATCTCTCAACAAATTCCTTTACTTCTATTTGATTGATCGAATTCCGGAAAATAGAAACAACTGAAAAAGGAGTAATAAAGTGGTGGTAGTATGCGGAATGGGAACACGTTCGTGATACTAAGGTTGACGTGGTTATTAAAAGGTTATAGAACGCTAACGAGCAAAAGTATAACCAGTATAATATTAGGAACGGAAGGTGATAGCGATTACGAACTGGAAAAGAATGGGTATTGAGAAGCAAGAGCTCTAATGATTGGAAGCTATGATGAGAGTCTGTGTAATAGACTTGAAAGAATTTGGAATGATCACTTAATTCGGATTGAGTTATCTTACGACAATAGATCATATATCATTATCGAGATGTCGCCTTATGAGATCCTTGAAGGAAGACAATGTCGATCTCCCTTATGTTAGGATGAAGTTGTAGAGCGCAAGATGCTCGGACCCGCAGTAGTCCAAAGGACCAAGGGTATGATAGATCTAATCAGAGGACGGCTGGTAGTAGCCCAAGATGGACATGATAAGTATGTTGATTTGACACGAAAGGATAAAGAGTATGAAATAGGGGACCTATAATGTTATAGGTATCCCTTGGAAAGGATTGATGAGGTTCGGAAAGGAAGGAAAGCTAAGTCTACAATTTGTTGGACCCTTGGATATATTAAGACGTTTGGGAAGTTAGCATATGAGCTAGCCCTAACCCCGAACATGTAGCAGGTCGTAACGTGTTTCACGTATCAATGTTAAGGAAGTGAAATTCAGATGCCAGATAAATAGAGGCATATGAGCGCATAGATATGTAACCCGACGTAACCTATATGGAGCAACCAGGAAGGGTTATAGAGTGAAAAGGGAACAAGTGCTTTGGAGAAGGGTTATCAAACTATTCAGAGTTTGATGGAAGAACCACAATGTGGGAAAATTTACTTGAGAGTTAGAAAATGTAATGCTAAGAAAGTATCCCCATTTGTTTTCTATCTGATTCCGGGACGGAATCCTTTTAAGGAGGGGAGACTGTAATAACCCCAATTTTTGAGAAATTTTGAAACCCTTATGAATAGTGTTTTTGCTGAACGAGAAAACTTTTCATGCCACACTATGTAGGGGTTCTGATATGGATATTCTGAGATTTTATTAGTACTTTATATGGGATATAAGTGTATGTAAAGATCGTCAGAATCCAATTCCGAACACTTTCATTTTTCCCGGAAATTCACAAGATACAGAGAGAATTGAGTATAAGGTAACAGGATAAAAAGGATTTAAATTAAAGGATTATAGGAGAGGATCATAAAAGGAATATAATATATTGAGAAAGGTTAAGGGAACCTAAGTAATAAGATCCCGGGTATGATCCCTCAAACGATAAACGAGAACGAAAGATAAGCGAACCGTAAAACAAATAAGTGATCAAGAGACAAGCTTGTACAAGAAGCCAGGGATTGTGACATCATCAAACCACAAGGTGTGGACAAGTGGGAGCATTATGACATGTGCAAGGTGACATAAGCATGACATGGGAAGGAAGGAGGTGTGGTGGCTTTGTAACCACACAAATTCAAGGGCAAGAAGGTAATTGACTAAAGCAAGCACAAAAACCAAGCAACCAAGCCAAGCAAATCATTTTTCATCAAAATCAAAAAGAAACCAAGGCATTGTTCTTCATGCTCTCGGCCAAAACAGAATCAGAACACTAAAACTGCTGTATCTCCTTCATTTCTCACTCAAATATTGTGTTCTATAGCTCATTGGAAAGGTATTGAGATGGCCTACAACTCTTGTTCACAAGTCTCGTCCAAATAATCATGGTAAGACCCTCATTTTTACAGTTCTTTAAATCGGACTTTTAGAAACTTTAAAGCCTAACTTTGTGTTCTTGATTTCTTTGGAAAGATCAAGCTTGTAGGAGGCTCCCTAAGGCTTCCTAGCAACTTAACACCTCCCAAGGAAGGTATAAACTTCAAACCCTAGCCTTTACTTTATTTGTTAGTAAGTTTAATGGTTGGTGTTGTGAAATGAGAAGCATGGATTGTGATTATTAGTAGTTTGGTTTGATTTGGAAGTTTTTTGGTAATTGAAGCTTGATTATAGTTCATAGGTCTTGATTATGGTTGTTTGAGTTGAAAACCTTGGAGATTATGGACTGATGTGGTATGGTTTAGGTGAAGTTTTGTTGTATTGATGGTTATGAGTTGGTTGGTGGTTAATTGGAGTAGTTTAAACATTGGTAATCGCGTAAACATAGCCGTCGTAACGTCTGATTTTCTTTGGACTGTTTTTGTGCATAACATTAGGACCCGAGAACCCCCTGCTAGATTATGACCACTGCGATGTTTAGATAGCTCATGTTACGAGCTTCGTTTTGATATGTAGTTCGTTCGATTCCGATGCACGGTTTAGGAGAAACGACCGTTTCAAGTAACGGCGTTTCGCGAACGAAACTTTTCCCCTCGCCTTACTTTGAAACATAGGTTAAAGACCAAAAAGGGTTAATTAATGTATGAAACATTTATGGTAAATGTGTTAGGCAGTTGGTAAGACACTCGCGAAGGAATCGCTTTAAAACTCGTAAAGGTTAAATTATTAAAAATGGTGGAGCCGAGGGTACCCGAGTGACTTAAGCGAATCAGTGAGCGCAAAACGAGCGTTAGAGTCTAAGTTAGTTAAAGTATAGATTTACAAGTGACTTTGGTTTAATTCCAACTTACTTGTTGCTTATAGGTTACCAGACTCGTCCCGAGCCATTCGTAACCCCCAGTCGCTCAGGCAAGTATTCTATCCGTTATACTGTTGTTGTGATGTATACACTTGTATATGCATTATCTTGCGATAGATGCATGTTGGTTATTTAGCAAATTCTTGCGATATATTGTAGCATGTGATATGGTATATATGCATGCCTGTTTCATATTCTTGAAATATATATCTGTTGGTTCAGTTGATAATACCTATGCTAGAGGATAGCGGTAACTTGCTTATACCCTTAGTATAGGGACCCAAAGGTGAAAATATTTTCTAAAACCGGGAGTCGAGGATCCCGAGTAATCTTGTATATATGGATATGGATATATATATATATATATATATATGGTTATAGTTTTCCAAACTATTAATCGAACAAGGTTTATTCGATAACTTTAGCTTTATTTTATTATTGAATATTATTTTGAATATTCATTCGAGGGCTTATGACTCCTTTATTTTATTATTGAATATTATTTTGAATATTCATCGGAGGACTTATGACTCCTTTTATTTTATTAATTGAATACTATTTTGAATATTCATTCGAGGGTTATGACTCAGTTTATTTTATTATTTCAATATGATTTGAATATTCATTCGAGGGTTATGACTCAGTTTATATTATTTAATGATTATTAATTGGATATTCATTTGAGGATGTATGACTCCTTTATTTTATTTAATGAATATTATTTATAATATTCATTCGAGGTATTATGACTCCGCTTATTACCTAATATATTCTTTATTTTATTAAAGAATAAGGTGTTAATAATCAAACTTATTTTCGATTATTCAAATAAAGATAATACTTTCATATAAGTATATCTTTGGTTATTTAATACTCGTTTCAAGTATAAATTTTAATACTTCTACTTCAATTATTTTTATAAAGACTATTCTTTATGGGAATATTATTTAAATAATAATATTCGGTCATTTTCTAAATATTCTGGGGACTGATTTACTTCATTAAATCAGCTTTACTCCAAACACTCTTTAAAGTGTTTTCGAGTCTTCAAAATGATTTTTAAAGTCAGAGCGGATCCCAAAACTCATTTTTTATATTTAAGATCTTCCTTTTTAAGGGGATTTAAATACTCGCTCAAAACCTGGGGAATCCGGCTCTGTGGTGTATTTTATATTCGCAACGAGGTTGCAGTTTTGGTAAACAATTTGATTACTTGCCCAATGTTCGGGAAGTAAGTCCATTTGATTGAGTCGGCATAAGCGACAGGCCGGGGTACGGTCTATTATTGTGTAAGTGGCTGGGTGGCAGTCCATCAACGCGTGAGGGGCCGGGGTACGGTCTAGCGCGAGGTCCTAATGCGGCCAGGGTGATGACCGGTGAGGAATTCATCCATCTACAGTAGAAAAGGTTACTTATTGGTATCTTTGCCTGATCAGCAAGATATCGAGTTTATGCCAAAATTCTTTTCCTTTCCAAAATTCATTGGATGTTTCAAACTCTGTTCATACTTTGCATAACAGAGATTCCAGGAAATGTTTAAAAGGGATATATATATGTGGATATATATATATCGGGACTAAATAAAGTATCTCATAACTTTTTCATTCAATAATATTTCAAAGATTGAATCTATTCAAGTCTTATCTTGTGGTCTCATCAGTGGGATGAACTTTTGAAATTGATTATAACTTGAACGGTGGTAGTTCAAGTAGTATTTGGGAATGATATAAGTGTAGTGAAGTATTTGGTAACTTCATCTTTTAAACTTATATCTAATTAATAATTGTCTTATGAATGACAAAGATTTTCAGAAAAACGTTGAGACAAGGTTAGATATATGAGATCACCTTGCAACGATATTTTGTTATATACAGTTATACAATGGGACTTTGTGTATATTATGCATGGAAGAGGACTTCCATTATTTTGAAAAGTATATATGCATATATACTGAATATTTTGCGACTTCATCGCATTAAGATATCAAACTTGGTTCATTTCTTTTGACCAAGATTTTCATGAGTATTATGAGTAGACTCATATACTATTAATCATTATACATATTATTTTGGTGGGCTTGTTGCTCACCCTTGCTTTTTTCTTTCATCACACAACAACAGATAGAAAAGATGAACAGAACCAAGCTCCCGATTCGCAAGCGATTAGGAGACGTTCCGCAGTTTTCTAGAAGCATTGATGCCGCCGTAGCTGAGGTAGGAACTACCAATAGGCTAGGCTTTCAACTTTTGATGGACCAGATTTATTTATATTTATGAATTGTAATAATGGCAAAGAAATGTAAATTTATTCAGAAAACCTTTTAAGGTGTATTGGCAGATAATTATGGAATAAAATGACTTGTGGTTATTTTTGGATGTTCATCTCTGAGACTATAACGTGTGGTGTGTGTGTTTATTGTGGGGTCACAGTACAGAGTAGTTGAGTAATTATTAAGATTGGGTGTTATTAAGGGAAATGGAACTCGTGATGACCCGGATCCCCGACCCCGGATCTGGGGGTGTTACATAGACGGTGGTGGCCATAGATTCTGAGAGTATTGGATGAAGAAATTTGAGTATATTTGAAGTTGTGAATCAAAAGGCAGTGAGAAGTTTTTTGGAAGTAGCTTCACAGAGAGGCTTGGTGAATATATCTGCAACTTGCTGATCTGTTAGAACAAAGACCAATTCCATTGTACCTGCTTCCACATGTTCCCTTATGAAATGGTACCTGATAATGATGTGTTTAGTCATTAAATGCTGCACTGGATTTCCTGTCATTACAATAGGACTTTGATTATCACAATATATAGGAATAACAGAATAATCTAACCCATAATCCAGTAATTGATTCTTCATCCATAGAATCTGAGCAGAACGGCTTCGTGCAAAAATATATTTTGCTTCTGCAGTTGATGTGGAAATTGACTTTTGTTTCTTGTTATACCAAGAAACCAATCTGCTACCAAGAAATTGGCAGCTTCCAGAAGTGCTTTTTCTGTCTATTTTGCATCCTGTAAAATTAGCTTCTGTATATCTAATAAGCTTAAAATCTAAATCTCTAGGATACCATAATTCCAGATTCATGGTGCCTTTGAGATATTTAAAAATTCTTTTCACAGCTAATAGATGAGGTTCTCTTGGATCAGCTTGGAACCTTGCACAGAGACAGGAGCATACATGATATCAAGTCTACTAGCAGTCAAATATATGAGTGAACCAATTATACCTCTGTAGTGTTAGGAATATGTTGTGCACTTGATGATAACTTAAACAAAATACTAAGTAGATTTTAGCTAAGTGATATTGTAGCTTTTAACGGATGATCATTTCAATATCCGTTGAAAGAGTAGCTTATGTAATAATAAGATTAGTAGCATATTTTTACATACTTAAATGGCTTAGTGAACTAGATATTGTAAGATGTTTAAGTCATGTTGACTACTAGATTGATATGCAAGATAGATTGGTTAATTGTAAATATTAGATGCCTTGTAATCTTGTATAAATGAAATAGAATTAACTGACAATGAGACAGTCTCAATGGATGATTCACAAAGCTTCAACGGATGATCAACATAAGTCTCGACAGATGATCAAACAGAGTTTCAACGGATGATCAATCTGAGTTTCAACGGATGATAAATCTGAGTTTCAGCGGATGATCAAATTCGAAAGAGCAGATGATAGTGACTTGATAGTCACATACGGTGATTTTATGCAAATAGAATATGGAAGCCTAATTCAGGTTTTAGGGAACAAAGAAGCATTTCCATTTCCATTCTAAACTGAAGATATTTAAAGATGCTGGAAAGAGAAGTGTAGCAGCATGAAATTAGACTAGAAATAGTTTTTCTTATTTACTTGTCTTTTTATCATGTAACTTGGTGATATATAAACCAAGGGTAGCAAGTTGAATAACATCCAAGTGAGTAAGTAATTACCAGAGAAATAGATAAGGCAAAATCTTTAAAGAATTTCCTTGTTCTTGAAATTCAACTTGTAAGCCGCTGTGTACATTTTATAACACAGAGTTCTCTACTTAATATATATCTCTGGTGGAAAAGTTTAATCCACCAGAAAGTTTTTAAATACTTGTATTTAAATGCTTTCTGCTTTGATTTCTATCTTACTTGCATTCCGCACTATTGCAAAATCAAACACAACTTTTTATTTGTAGAAGAACTATTCTTGAAATCTAAAAGAAGCCATAATTCCATTCACCCCCCTCCTGTAATTCTTGTTTAGATTTTTTGGGAATAACAATTGTTATCAGAGCGAGCTCTTGAAGCATAAAAAGTTTAAAGATCACAACAACTAACAAGATGAGCATAAAAGATGGAGTAAAGATTCCATTTCTGGACAACTATCACCATTGGAAGGTGAAGATGCACCTGCATCTCCTATCTTAAAATGAAGCATATGTGGACTGCATTGAGAAAGGTCCACATGTCCCTATGAGAGTTGCTACAGGAAATAAAGCATCTGACCTAAAGCCTAGAGCAGAATGGTCTGATCCTGATATTGAACAAGTTCATAAGGATAAAAAGGCCATTAACATTTTGTTTAATGGTGTTGATGGTGACATGTTTGACAACATCATAAACTGCAACACTGCTAAGGATGTCTGGGACACAATTCAAGTTATATGTGATGGAACTGAGCAGGTAAGGGAGAACAAAATGTAACTCTTGATTCAGCAATATGAGCATTTCCATAGTGAAGAAACTAAGTCACTCACTGATATTTTCAGTAGATTTCAAAAACTACTGAATGCTCTAAAACTGCATGGAAAGGTCTATCAAACAAAAGACTCAAACCTCAAATTCCTTAGATCTCTGCCAAAGGAATGGAATCCTATGACAGTCTCATTGAGAAATTCTCAAGATTACAAGGAGTTAACCTTGGATAGACTGTATGGGATTTTAAAGACCTGTGAGCTTGAAATAGAGCAAGATGAGAAGATGGAGAAAGGAAGAAAGAATGGAGGATCCATTGCATTAGTTGCTGAGCAATTAAAGGAGAATGAGACAAATGTTGAAGCTGTTGAATCTGCATCAAACCATAGAGTTTGTGAAGGCAATGGAAAAGAGCTAGTAGCTGAACATGGAGACAATCTTAGTCAAGATGACATGGATGACATAGATGAGCATCTTGCTTTTCTATCCAGAAGATTTTCCAAGCTCAAATTTAAGAAAAATTTTGAAGTGGCCAAGTCAAACAAAAACATGGTTGATAAGTCTAAATTCAAATGTTTCAAAAGAGGCTTGGCAGGTCATTTTGCTAGTGAATGCAGAAAGTCTGATTGCGGTAAAAAGAAGTTTGAGTCTGTTGATTACAAACATAAACACTTTGAGTTACTCAAATAAAATAAAGGGGTTTCATCACACAAGAAGATGACTGGGCTGTAGATGGATTAGATGAGGAAGAAGATACAAGCTATGTCAATCTAGCACTTATGGCCAAATCAGATGAAACAGAGGTCAGTTCATCAAGTAATCAGGTAATCACCACTAACCTAGCACATTTATCTAAAGTTGAGTGTAATGATGCCATAAATGACATGTCTACTGAATTATATCATCTGCGTGTTACACTCAAGTCTCTCACTAAAGAAAACACTAAACTTAAAGAGAACAATATGTTTTTAAGTGAAAAAAATACTGTGTTAGAAACTCAATTTGTTGAGTTTGAAAAACTGAAGATAGAGTGCAAGATTGCTAAAGATGAACTAATTGAAAGTAATCAAGGCATGGAAATCATCTAGAGATGTTAATGCTCAAATTATTAAAGTTCAAGGTATATAATCTTTTTGTGATGAAGCCTGGAAAAAGAGCAAGGATACTTGATTCCAATTTAGTAGAAGGACTTTCAACGGATGTGGATTCGAAGGATGATGAACGTTATCCGTCGAAAGACCAAAAGGATTATTCGTCGAAAGACAAGAAATCAATTGAGTGAAAGAAAGCCAATTAGCAAAGCTAAACTAGCTAAACTAAATGTGGAATATAGATCAGTTTCTAGAAATTTTGTTCCAGGAGAAACAAGTCAAGTGAACAAAATGAAGAGAGTCAATGTAGGACATCTGTCTATCAAGCAATTGAATGACAGATTGGAGAAAATTGAAGTAAGAACAGAGTCTAAAAAGAAAAAAAATAGTAATGGGAAAACAGGAATTAACAAACATAACAACTACACACCAGATAAATATGCACCAAGAAAAACCTGTGTTAAGTATGGTAGTGTTAATCATTTGTCTGTTAATTGCAAACTTGCTATGCCTGCTCCCATGTCTGCACCTCATTCATTTCCCAGTGTGCCTATAATGCCTGTTAATGTTATGCATGCACATAATTTGAATGCACAGTTTGCTAATATGTCATTTGCACAAAATCCTTACTATGCTGCATTTAGTATGCCACAAATACCATTTAGCATGCCTTACTGGAATAACATGTTTGCACAGAATATGCCTTTCCATGTTAATCAGCCTGTGCATGATAATTCTACAATAATGAATGGTTTTAAGGGTTCTACTTAATTGGCTAAGGATGAATCTCAAATGCCTAAGTCAAATGAGGACAAGCCTAAGAAATCTAAGAAAAAGGCTAACAAAACAGGACCCAAGGAAACTTGGGTACCAAAATCAACTTGATTTGATTTTGTTGTGTGCAGGGAAACAGAAAGAATCTTTGGTACTTGGATAGTAGGTGCTCAAGGCACATGACTGGAGATTCTACCCTCCTCACTGAGTTCAAGGAGAGAGCTGACCCAAGTATTACTTTTGGAGATGACAACAAGGGTTATACTGTGGGACATGGCTTGATTTCAAAAGACAATGTCATCATTGAGGAAGTTGCCCTAGTGGATGGACTCAAGCATAATTTGTTGAGCATCAGCCAACTTTGTGACAAGGGCAACTCTATAACTTTCAATTCTGAAGCATTTGTTGTGACCAACAAGAGAAGCAACAAAGTGGTTCTCACTGGAGTAAGAAAATGAAATGTGTGACGCCCTCAATCTCGGGGTTAGGAAATAAGGACTCACACACCTCTAATCTAATAATTAAATACGCATAAACCCCGATTTACTCCTAACAGGATCAACAGGATAAAGTATGAGACAAGATTACAACTACCAATCACAAAATATAACTTACAAACCCAAAATACTATTAAATAAACAATATCGATTCCGGCAGGGAACCGACAGATAACCCATTATATCTTTAAACACCTCTTTCTAGGTGCGAGCTCACTCATTAACACCACTACCTGCTCTGGCAAAAGGAAGCCCTCAACACGGTAGGGACCACCAGGTACGCTCTTACGAGCAGTGCGCCTAAGCCTGACCATCTTCTTGCTTAACTGCCATGGTTAGATTAAGATAAAACAAATGAGTATAAAACTCAGCAAGTAACTATATAGCAGTTCTATAATATCAAAATCACAATATGCTTGAACAAAATAGGGCATTCTACTTTAATTAATCTAGGTGGCAGATTTCTATCTTTTTCGGATAAGGAAAGGTATCTGAAGAATAGTATGACTTTTCAAGGAACAAGGCTCGAAACAGGACGAAAGCCGACATTCATCACAAATCATTATAGGATCCAAAATAGATCTTTCGATAGAGGAAAGCAACAGTATTTCAAGATATAGAATCAATCATATGATCAACAATTTCAAGAATCAGGGTTCTCGAGCTTTAAGCTCCACAATGACATATCAACTCTTTTCAAAGCAATATAAACCATTTTCAATTTCAAAAATCAATTTACTGAACAAAAGTTTCAGTTCCCTTTTTTAAATAATCACTTAGAACCCTTGATTGGATCACTTTATCTTTCCATTTCATTATATACGGGTGATCAGCCCGTATCGACCTCCATTCCGGTCTTTAAGGTACCAATCGGCATAATTTCGGCGAATCAATTTCAACTTATCATTATATCAAACACTTCATTTTCATCAAGTAAGCCAACTAAGTTTCTTAACACAATCCTAAATCACAACATGCATCCATTTATTCATCAAATTAGTCCCTTTTAACTCAATTCCCATTCGGCAAAACTCAAATTTGCACCTCAAAGACAAATCAATGACATGCACATCTTGATCCTCTTTAAAACTAGCATGCAATCACTTTTAGGCCATACAAACTTAGTGTTTACCAAGATTATCTCACAAAAATCAATTTCCTTTCTTATTAACACAAAATTCGAACCTAAACTTAGCATGTAACAATAATTTCATTCTTTTTTAATCTAATAATAATCCATCATCATTTTAAACAAGTTAACTCAAACCCACAACTTTTAAAGATTAACACCATTCGGGTTTTTCAAAAAAAACAAAACATGCAACTTGATATCCTTAATCTTTAAATCACAAATCAACCTATATTTCAACATCAAATCAATAACTCATGCATTTCAATACAATCAACTTGATTTCCTTAAAATAGTAAGGGCCATTCGGCCTTTTAATCAAAACTCCACATGCAAACACAAATACTTGATTTTAAGGTTCTAGAGCTCAGTTTTTAACATCATAGCTCTCCACCGGTTCACTGGAGTTCATCACCGGTGGCGGTGGCATCTCGGTGGTGCCCTCATTCGAGGGTGTCCAACCACGAAGCCCCCGATTTCGTCAATTACGCAAGATAAACTAACATGCACATCTTTTCTATCATTGGTTTGCAAAGAATCAAGCTTAACAAGATGACATCAATCAACAACAAGAAGGACCATGTGGTTCTCGGGTGAACACACACCGAGCACACACAACACACACACATCGACATGCAAGCTTAATCACACACATGCACACGAATTAAAGCTCTTGTATGGAATAATGATGAAGATTCATGGAGTGTTTCAAGGAATTAGCGAGGGAGAGGTAATATACCGAGAGAAATCAAAGAGAGAGAGTTGCCGAGAGAGAGAGAGAGAGAGTGAGAGTGAGGAGAGTTCGGGAGAGAAAGAGAGAAAAGAGAGAAGAGAAAGTGAGTGCATAAAAGAAAGAAAAGAAAAGAAAGTGGGTTATATATACCACTTAGAAACAAGGGCAATCTGGTAATTTACTAACTCTCTTTTAACTCACTCATTCTTTTTCTTTTTACTCAAATGCAACAAAATTCAAATATAAAATATATCTCTCCTGGAAAGTAGAGAATTATTGAAAATGACAATTTTAACACGTAGGTCTCGAAATTAGCTTTTTATCCATTACTCATAATGAATTTTTGAGCGAACGGTTGATTTTATATGAATTTCGCAAACTTGCTTTAATAAATACATTTTTCTCATAAAATCAATTTAAAAAATGCAAAGATCAACAATTAAATTCACTCATCATTTTTAAAAAGTCTCTAGGACCTTTACGAAGATAACAGAACAAATCCCATGTTTTTATCTTACTCGAATGATTTTATAAAAATGCACGAAGGTTAATTAAACCTTTACTTAAATCACGTAATTCCTTTAAAATTCACAAAATTGACACAGAACACACAGTCATGCATACAGTCAAGCAATCACACATATACAGTCACATAATGACTCAGGTCTGATCATAAAATTCATCCTTCTTTATTCTTTATCCTCTTTTACGCGTACCGGGTCACGTTCAGCCTGACGGCTCGACGCTCAGCATTTTGATTACGCTTCTCAATATCTTTACCAATCAACACGTCACTTAGGACGAAATACTTTATTTACTCATTCATTCATTCAATCACATAATTCATATTTTATATTCTTTAACTCTATATTAGGACGGGTTCCGTTCTACCTGACGGCCCGACACCACAGCTTATCTTTTAAGCTGACTCTTTAAATTGGAACATTTTTATCCACGCTCCTAAACTCTAGTATACAGATAAGACAAATAATCATCACTTAATCACATAATTATAATCACATCACATAACACACTCTTTATTTACTTAATTACGATGCAAAATTCCTCAGTCGTCACAATCTACCCTCCTTAAAAAGATTCTGTCCCTAGAATCTAATCTAAGCAAACAGATGGGGATAGTTTTCTTTCATTTCGCTTTCTAATTCCCAAGTCGATTCCTCGACTAGTGGATTTCTCCACAACACTCTGACTAGAGGTACAACTTTATTTCTAATCGTCCTTTCTTTTCGATCCAAAATTCGCACCGGTTGTTCCACATAGGACAAATCTGGTTGGATTTCCACCGGTTCCAACTCGATAACATGGCTAACCTCAGCATTATATTTCTTCAGAAGAGATACATGAAACACATTGTGCAGATGTTGCAATTCATATGCCACTTTCCCGACTTGTCGCAATACTTCAAATGGTCCAATGTACCTTGGACTCAGCTTTCCTTTCTTTCCAAATCGAGTTAAGCCTTTCCAAGGAGATATCTTCAACAAGACTTTGTCTCCAGTTTCGAATTGAACATCTTTTCGTTCTTGATTCGTGTACTTTGCCTGTCGGTCTTGAGCTGCAATTAATCTCTTTCGTATCATTTCAACCTTTTCCTTCGTTTGCTGAACTAGCTCTGGGCCAATTAACTCGTGCTCACCAACTTCATCCCAATAAGTAGAGGATCTACACTTTCTTCCGTACAACGCTTCATAAGGCGGCATGCCAATACTCGTGTGATAACTATTATTGTAGGAAAACTCAATTAAGGGCAAATGATCGTCCCAATTTCCTTTGAAATCTATTGCACAGGTTCGCAACATGTCTTCAATTGTCTGGATTGTCCTTTCACTTTGTCCATCTGTCTGCGGATGATATGCCGTACTCATTTTCAATTTTGTTCCCAAAT
Source organism: Apium graveolens (assembly GCF_009905375.1). NCBI lineage: Eukaryota > Viridiplantae > Streptophyta > Magnoliopsida > Apiales > Apiaceae > Apium > Apium graveolens. The sequence continues at coordinate 80,140,027 of NC_133650.1, read as the reverse complement.
GATCATGGAATTGTCACCAAAATCTCGAATTAAACCTTTGATCTCTATCAGACACGATAGATACAGGAACTCCATGACCTATCACGATCTCATCCAGATACAATTTGACCAACTTCTCTAATGAAAACCTTTCGTTTATCGGCAAGAAATGTGCTGACTTTGTCAACCGATCGATTACCACCCAAATCGTATCGTGATTTGACTTGGTTTTAGGTAATCCTACCACGAAATCCATCGCGATATGTTCCCATTTCCATTCAGGTATGTCCAGTGGCTGAAGCAATCCGCTTGGCCTTTAATGTTCCGCTTTAACTCTTTGGCACGTGTAACATTTACTTATCCATTCCGCAATTTCTTTTTTCATGTTTGGCCACCAATAATTTCCTTTTAAATCCTGGTACATCTTCGTGATTCCAGGGTGAATTGAAAATCTCGAGTTATGCGCTTCTTGCAAAATCTCGTGCTTTAGTTCTACGACATTAGGTATCCAAATACGTGAGTTAGCACGGTATATCCCTTTTCCGTCCTTTTGAGCTTTAATTTCTTCTCCCGTCAACTTATCCTTTTCGCGACTCATCATTTGCTCTTGACAGCATCGAATCTTTTCCAAAATTTCAGGTTGAAACAGCATTGCATAAATAGCTTCACCTCCACATTTTGGAGTCTGCACCTCTATTTCCATCTTGTCAAAGTCCTTGATTAATTCTTTCGATGACTTAACAGATTCAATCTTTCCTTTCGACTCAAGGCATCAGCTACCACATTGGCCTTTCCAGGATGATAGTTTATCGCACAATCATAATCTTTGATCAATTCCAACCACCTTCTTTGTCGCATATTCAATTCTTTGTGAGTAAAGATATACTTTAAGCTCTTATGGTCCGTATAAATCTCGCATTTTTCCCCGTACAAATAATGCCTCCAAATCTTAAGGGCAAACACAATTGCTGCCAATTCCAAATCATGCATTGGATACTTCTGCTCGTGTGGCTTAAGTTGCCTTGATGTATATGCTATTACTTTCCCGTGTTGCATTAACACGCATCCAATTCCTTTATATGAAGCATCACCGAATATCACAAATTCCCCTTTATCATCTGGTGATACCAACACTGGGGCGGTTACCAATCTCTTCTTTAACTCCTGAAAACTTTCCTCGCACTTTTCTGTCCAAACAAACCTCTCGTTCTTCTTCGTCAACTTTGTCAATGGAACAACAATCTTTGAGAAATCTTGCACAAATCTTCTATAGTATCCGGCTAATCCCAGAAAACTTCTAACTTCCGTCGGAGTCTTGGGTCTTTCCCAATTCATTACAACTTCTATCTTGGCTGGGTCCACTTTAATTCCTTCTTTATTAACTACATGACCAAGAAATTGCATTTCCTTTAGCCAAAATTCACACTTTGAAAACTTCGCATACAGCTTCTCTTTTTGCAGAATTTCCAAGAAAACTCTCAAATGCTTCTTATGATCTTCTTCCGTCTTGGAGTAAATCAGTATATTGTCGATAAACACAATAATGAACTTATCCAAATACTGCTTGAACACTCTGTTCATAAGATCCATAAATGCAGCTGACGCATTCGTTAAGCTAAACGCCATTACCAAAAACTCATAATGTCCGTATCTCGTTCGAAATGCTGTCTTGGGTATATCTTCCGCTTTAATCTTTAACTGATGATACCCAGATCTTAAATCAATCTTTGAGAAACACAAAGCTCCTTTCAATTGGTCAAACAAGTCATCGATCCACGGTAGAGGATACTTATTCTTGATTGTCAACTTATTCAGCTCACGGTAATCGATGCACAATCGCATACTTCCATCCTTTTTCTTTACAAACAACACCGGTGCGCCCCATGGGGATACACTCGGTCGGATTACTCCTTTGTCCAACAACTCTTGCAACTGAGCTGCCAATTCCTTCATTTCGACCGGCGCCATGCGATAGGGAGCTTTCGACACTGGTTCCGTACCAGGAGCCAAGTCCATCGTAAACTCGATCTCTCTGTCTGGAGGTAGTCCAGGCAATTCATCAGGAAACACATCCGGAAAATCTCTTACTACCGGAATATCGTCGATCTTTACAGATTCTTTCTCCACATCCACGATATGAGCCAAATAAACTTCGCATCCTTGACGTATTAATCTTCTTGCCTCAAATAGCCGTTAGAAATTTCTTCTCTTGCCTCTTTCCTTTAAATATCACTTCCTCACCATCCTTGGTTCTTAACTTCACCTTCTTACTTTTACATTCTATTTGCGCCTCATGGTTTGACAACCAATCCATTCCTAGTATAACCTCAAATTCTCCTAACTTAAAAGGAATTAAGTTAGCAGAAAAGTGCCAACCTTCTATAGACACATCACAATCGGGACAAATCTTATTAACAACAACTTTCTCTTGATTTGCTACCTCTATAATCAAATTAGGCTCTAGAGGGTATGCAACACAATTTAACTTATCAAGAATACTTTCAGAGATAAAAGATCTAGTTGCTCCAGAATCCATCAAAACTTTTACTTTTACTGAGTTTATAACAAGCATACCTGCTACCAAGTCCACCTCTTGCACCGCATCTTTCATTGTCATGTTAAAGGTTCTAGCTCTGGGTTGAGATGATGGTGCTGGGAGAGACGGCGGTCCAGCAATTCTGAGAACATTAGCCTTCTGCACAGGCTCCTTGCAATTTCTGGCCATATGGCCCACTTTGCCACACTTGAAACAAGCCAAATCAGGCTTCCTTATTCCATTTGAACATTCTGAAGAATAATGCCCCTTCTGGTTGCACTTGAAACATGTTATGTCCAGCTTATTACACCTCCCCGGGTGTCTCTTTCCACAGTTCCTGCATTCTTGCATCTGGGGTCTGCTATCCTTTCCCGGTTGTCCAGCCTTCTGGAAACGGTTCTTTTGAGCTCCATTCCCGGGTCTAAACTTCTGGAACTTTTGGTTCTGACCTCCACCATTCTTCCCAAACTTCCCTCTGAACTTTGAGCTTCCTTGCTCTTGCTCAGAGCTTTCAAACTTCCTATTTCTTCCTTCATTTTCTCTTCGAGCAGCTTCCCGCTCACCTTCCACTATCATTGCTTTCTGAACCAAGGCAGCATAGTTCTTAATCTCCAACATTGCTATCTGACTCCTAATCCACGGCTTGAGTCCCTGCTGGAACCTCTTAGACTTCTTCACTTCAGTATTCACGTACTCAGGTACGAACCTTGCCAATTCCGAAAACTTCACATCATATTCTGCTACCGATATTTCCTCCTGTCTAAGATCCAGAAATTTCATCTCCAACTGATCTTGCATGTAACTTGGCAAATACTTTTCCAGAAACATCTCAGTGAACTTCTCCCAAGATAAGTCTTTGCCTTCCAACAACGCCTTAGAAGACTCCCACCAAAAACTTGCTTCATCTTTCAGATAATAACTCACGTACTGAGCTTTCTAATCATCCTTAACTTCGGCTAATTCAAAAGCTTTTTCCATCTCTCTCAACCACGAATGCGCTTTAATTGGGTCTGGAAAACCTAAGAACTCTGGGGGATGAACGGATTGAAAGTGCTTGAAATTTCCAACTTTTGGGGCCACAGGTTGTTGCAAAAGCTGAGCAAGTCTGCTCATCATGGTGGTTTCTGGGTTTATTTCTGGGTCTTGGGTGGGAATTTCTTCTTCTTGGTGATCTGGTGAGTTGGCCATTTCTTACAAACCTGATTGAGCAATTATTTAGCAATACGATAGCATGACATGTATAAATTTAACAACAGTTGCTATGAAATCTCTTTTGTGGGTTTTAAGTTTTACCCAATTTGCACATGCAATCCTATTACTACATAATTCTCATATCAGTGTTGTTTTATCATGACACAGAATAGGGTTTTATGATCTTTAAATATGGTTATACGAAAACATGGTTGTATTAATATATGGCATTGAGAACAGTTTATAAGATAATCAAGGTGCACAATGGAATTATTTAAACAAAGGTTACATAGAGAATATTTTGGATATTAAGGTTCTGAAACAAGGTACAATAAATAGCAGGGTTAAACAGAGGAAAAACTGGAAAACATCCCCCTATCTACCCCTAACTTCCAACAACTACTACTACACTGGTCTGAAATACAACAAGATAAATGAAAAAGGGATCCCGACATCTGACCAAGTATCCCAAAGCCTACCGGCGCTGAAAACAACAATCTACGGGCTCAACCAACAGTCCCGTCTAATCATCTAGAATCTCTCTCAACACAAACAACATCCAACGAATGATCTTATGCAGCCTCCGGGCCTCAACATCAACATCACTAGTGGATGGTCCCTCATCCAATCTCCTTCTGGCAACCTGCTCCACCATCTTCACCCGAACTCGCCACTCATCATCCATAACAGAAGCACTCTGCCTAGACTCTCTGGCTAGTCTATCCACCAAAGCTCCCAACTTAGGAATGCGGGAGTACACAAAGTCTCGATCCTGGGCTAACTTGCCACCAACACTGACAGGAACAGTCTTAGGCATCTCCGACTCTGGCTCAGGGGCAGGTGTCTCTGAATCAGGCCTCAAGGGTGAAATCTGTATGGGGATCTCACTACTCTCAGAAGGATCCTCCTCTGGGTCTGAACTAACATACACAGGCTCCTCAGGAGAGGGTGGAATAGGGTCCACAGGGGTACCAGTCAAACTAATCTCTGAGTCTGAGTCACTACCACTACTAGGATCCTGAGAGAAAACATAAAACAGCAACCAAGAAACAATGTTAGGGTTAAATAAAGTCTTCCAGCTAACTCACACCCTAACTCTAGTTTCCGCTTTACCAATCAACACTTTCCTTAGACTATACCTAATAGTCTAACTCAAATCTATATGAGTCGAACTCTCTCGCGATATAGATATATTCCCAAAATACCCTTTTTTTTAAAACCTAACTTGTCTCAGGGACTAGATCATGTGGCTCTGATACCAACTTGTGACGCCCTCAATCTCGGGGTTAGGAAATGAGGACTCACACACCTCTAATCTAATAATTAAATACGCATAAACCCCGATTTACTCCTAGCAGGATCAACAGGATAAAGTATGAGACAAGATTACAACTACCAATCACAAAATATAACTTACAAACCCAAAATACTATTAAATAAACAATATCGATTCCGGCTGAGAACCGACAGATAACCCATTGTATCATTAAAAACCTCTTTCTAGGCGCGAGCTCACTCATTAACACCACTACCTGCTCTGGCAACCGGAAGCCCTCAACATGGTAGGGACCACCAGGTACGCTCTTATGAGCAGTGCGCCTAAGCCTGACCATCTTCTTGCTTAACTGCCATGGTTAGATTAAGACAAAACAAATGAGTATAAAACTCAGCAAGTAACTATATAGCAGTTCTATAATATCAAAATCACAATATGCTTGAACAAAATAGGGCATTCTACTTTAATTAATCTAGGTGGCAGATTTCTATCTTTTTCGGATAAGGAAAGGTATCTGAAGAATAGTATGACTTTTCAAGGAACAAGGCTCGAAACAGGACGAAAGCCGACATTCATCACAAATCATTATAGGATCCAAAATAGATCTTTCGATAGAGGAAAGCAACAGTATTTCAAGATATAGAATCAATCATATGATCAACAATTTCAAGAATCAGGGTTCTCGAGCTTTAAGCTCCACAATGACATATCAACTCTTTTCAAAGCAATATAAACCATTTTCAATTTCAAAAATCAATTTACTGAACAAAAGTTTCAGTTCCCTTTTTTAAATAATCACTTAGAACCCTTGATTGGATCACTTTATCTTTCCATTTCATTATATACGGGTGATCAGCCCGTATCGACCTCCATTCCGGTCTTTAAGGTACCAATCGGCATAATTTCAGCCTTAAGTTGGAATAGTCCCACTAGCCTCTTACCATGACTGGACTAGTCCCACTAGCCTCTTACCATGACTGGACTAGTCCCACTAGCCTCTTACGTCCCAATCCAATCCATCAGGAATTCATTTGGAAAACCTTGAGTTGGAAAAACAAATAGGTTTTCTAAAATCCATTTTATCATTACCAAGCATTTGAAATCATTCGGACTCTTTCAAGTCGAAACTCATTCTTAAATCAGATTTTAAGGAAACAAAGTTCAGGGAGTGATTCAAAAGTACGCAAGGAATATTTCACAAGAATACCGTATCAAGGATAACAAGTCACTAAATTAGAAGGGTCAACATTGGTTTAGGGATCAATAGGGTGATCAAGAGAAACAGGGTATCATTAAACAGGGTTAACAAGGATAATCAAAAGGCTCAATATAATCCATGGCTTAATAGGTACTTGAACAGAAACAAATTATCAAAGGGTGAAATCAATAGGATTATCAATAACAGGTTATCAAGAACAAGGGTACTTCAAATCAATATCAGGGTTTCATAAAGCAAGGGTTTCATATTTTTACAGTTCAATACTCTACATGGTATGAACAACATTCTCTTTATAACCGTTTACACAAGTAATCAAGAGTTATTTGCCTGGATTTGCTTTCCTGAAAGTTGAACTACTGCCACCTAGTAAATCCTTTCCTTTCCTAGCCTGAATGCCCTCACGCTCCGAATCTACAATAAAACCAAAAATCTTAATCAGATTCTCAACTCTCGTTCCCGGAACGATCACTCTATACGATAACTCGATTATATCTTTGACTCGAGCATACGAATATAGCTTATACATATAAGCACATAACACAAAGCACATAGCATATCCCTTTCTCGTAGTTTTTATATCCTTATATACTTAACCATCAAAGCGCACTCGCTTGACCTTAGCTATTTCTCAAATCACACTAACACGACTCTATTACGAGTACAAGACCTATTCACAACCAAACAATTACGTTCACAACTATCACTTATATTCTTTAAAATCAATCAACTTAGTTCCCTTTTCTCTTGTTCCTTAATTCGAACCACATATTATAATCAAGCAAACAAATTCATAGATATTCACTTATACATCTTTAATCATCCTTTCGATCATAAAAACCAAGTTTTCGACTTTTAATCCCTATGGCCTATTCGGCCTTATCACACAAAATCAACCAAATACTCACTTTAATTCACATACGCACACAACTCATTCAAAACTTATTAAAGAATCATCCTCCTTTCCTTTAATCATAAAAATTTGAACCAAATTATAGATACATGCTCGCATGCAATTCAATTTCAACTTATCAATATATCAAACACTTCATTTTCATCCAGTAAGCCAACTAAGTTTCTTAACACAATCCTAAATCACAACATGCATCCATTTATTCATCAAATTAGTCCCTTTTAACTCAATTCCCATTCGGCAAAACTCAAATTTGCACCTCAAAGACAAATCAATGACATGCACATCTTGATCCTCTTTAAAACTAGCATGCTATCACTTTTAGGCCATACAAACTTAGTGTTTACCAAGATTATCTCACAAAAATCAATTTCCTTTCTTATTAACACAAAATTCGAACCTAAACTTAGCATGCAACAACAATTTCATTCTTTTTTAATCTAATAACAATCCATCATCATTTTAAACAAGTTAACTCAAACCCACAACTTTTAAAGATTAACACCATTCGGGTTTTTCAAAAAAAACAAAACATGCAACTTGATATCCTTAATCTTTAAATCACAAATCAACCTATATTTCAACATCAAATCAATAACTCATGCATTTCAATACAATCAACTTGATTTCCTTAAAATAGTAAGGGCCATTCGGCCTTTTAATCAAAACACCACATGCAAACATAAATACTTGATTTTAAGGTTCTAGAGCTCAGTTTTTAACATCATAGCTCACCACCGGTTCACTGGAGTTCATCACCAGTGGCGGTGGCATCTCGGTGGTGCCCTCATTCGAGGGTGTCCAACCACGAAGCCCCCGATTTCGTCAATTACGCAAGATAAGCTAACATGCACATCTTTTCTATCATTGGTTTGCAAAGAATCAAGCTTAACAAGATGACATCAATCAACAACAAGAAGGACCATGTGGTTCTCGGGTGAACACACACACCGAGCACACACAACACACACACATCGACATGCAAGCTTAATCACACACATGCACACGAATTAAAGCTCTTGTATGGAATAAGGATGAAGATTCATGGGGTGTTTCAAGGAACTAGAGAGGGAGATGCAATATACCGAGAGAAATCAAAGAGAGAGAGTTGCCGAGAGAGAGAGAGAGAGTGAGAGTGAGAGAGAGTTCGGGAGAGAAAGAGAGAAAAGAGAGAAGAGAAAGTGAGTGCACAAAAGAAAGAAAAGAAAAGAAAGTGGGTTATATATACCACTTAGAAATAAGGGCAATCTGGTAATTTACTAACTCTCTTTTAACTCACTCATTCCTTTTCTTTTTACTCAAATGCAACAAAATTCAAATAAAAAATATATCTCTCTCGGAAAGTCGAGAATTATTGAAAATGACAATTTTAACACGTAGGTCTCAAAATTAGCTTTTTATCCATTACTCATAATGAATTTTTGAACGAACGGTTGATTTTATATGAATTTCGCAAACTTGCTTTAATAAATACATTTTTCTCATAAAATCAATTTAAAAAATGCAAAGATCAACAATTAAATTCACTCATCATTTTTAAAAAGTCTCTAGGACCTTTACGAAGATAACAGAACAAATACCATATTTTTATCTTACTCGAATGATTTTATAAAAATGCACGAAGGTTAATTAAACCTTTACTTAAATCACGTAATTCCTTTAAAATTCACAAAATTGACACAAAACACACAGTCATGCATACAGTCAAGCAATCACACATATACAGTCACATAACGACTCAGTTCTGATCATAAAATTCATCCTTCTTTATTCTTTATCCTCTTTTACGCGTACCGGGTCACGTTCAGCCTGACGGCCCGACGCTCAGCATTTTGATTACGCTTCTCAATATCTTTACCAATCAACACGTCACTTAGGATGAAATACTTTATTTACTCATTCATTCATTCAATCACATAATTCATATTTTATATTCTTTAACTCCATATTAGGACGGGTTCTGTTCTACCTGACGGCCCGACACCACAGCTTATCTTTTAAGCCGACTCTTTAAATTGGAACGTTTTTATCCACGCTCCTAAACTCTAGTATACAGACAAGACAAATAATCATCACTTAATCATATAATTATAATCACATCACATAACACACTCTTTATTTACTTAATTACGATGCAAAATTGCTCAGTCGTCACAAAATGTGTACTTAGCTGAGTTGACAAATACAGAATCTGTCACTTATCTATTTAGCAAGGCAAGTCAAGATGAAAGTTGGCTATGGCACAGGAAGCTGTCCCACCTTAACTTCAAGACTATGAATGAGCTAGTCAGGAAAGATTTGGTAAGAGGTATTCCTCAAGTGGAATTCTCAAAGGATGGATTGTATGATGCCTGTCAAAAAGGAAAATAGATCAAGGCATCATTCAGAAAGAAGCTCGATTCAACAATTGAAGAACCTTTGCAACTATTTCACATAGACTTATTTGGACCAGTCAATGTATTGTCCATCTCAAGGAAAAGATACTATCTAGTAATTGTGGATGATTTCTCAAAGTTCTCTTGGATATATTTTCTCAAATCCAAAGATGAAGCTAGTGAAATCATCATCAATCATATAAGACAAGTCAGCAATCATCCTGATTTCAAAGTAAGAAGAATTAGGAGTGACAATGGAACTTAGTTCAAGAATTCTGTGATGAGATTATTTTGTGAAGAGAATGGGATCATGCATGAGTTTTCAGCAACAAGGACTCCACAACAAAATGGAGTGATGGAAAGAAAGAATAGATCTCTTATTGAAGCTGCAAGAACAATGCTTGAAGAGTCAAAGTTACCAACATACTTTTGGGCAGAGGTTGTAAATACTGCATGCTATACTCAGAATATTTCTTTGGTTAATCAAGAAAAATGCATGACACCCTACCAATTATTCAAGAATAGAAAACCAACATTAAACTTTCTTCATGTCTTTGGCTGCAAATGCTATATCTTAAGGAATCAAACTGATCAACATGGAAAGTTTGATGCCAAAGCTGATGAAGGCATTTTTGTTGGATATGCAGTTGGAAAGGCATATAGAGTCTACAATCTTAGAACCAACATTGTCATGGAATCTGTACATGTTGTGTTTGATGATAAAAAGATTGAAGGACCGCAAGATGGAGATTTCCATGAAAGCCTCAAATTTGACAATGTTGAGATGATTAGTGAAGATAGTGATGATGAAAGTGATCAAGAACAAATATCTAAGGACATTGCAGAAAAATCTACAACTAATGAAGCACATAATTCAACATCTGTCGAAAGACCAAGTGCATCATCCATCAAAAGACAATCTGCATCATCTGTCAAAAGGTAAAGAGCAACATTCGTTGATCCATCGATAGGAGTTGAAAGCCAAGTCCATAAACTCAGGTGGAGTTTCTGATCATCAAAACTCTATCAATCATCAAGACAACAATGAGGCCTCTTCATCTAGAGCTAATCTACCTCAACAGAGAAAATGGACTAGAGATCACCCATTTGAACTGATCATTGGTGATGCATCCTTAAGAGTGCAAACAAGAAAAGCAACTCAAGTGGAATGTCTAAATAAAAGCTTTCTATCTGAGGAAGAACCTAAAAAGGTAGAAGAAGCTCTGTTGGATCCTGATTGGATTTTAGCCATGCAGGAGGAGCTAAACCAATTTGAAAGGAATAAAGTTTGGAAGCTGGTACCCAAGCCTAAAGGAAAGAATCCTATTAACACCAAGTGGTTATTCAGAAATAAGATGGATGAAAATGGCATAGTTCTCAGGAACAAAGCTAGATTGGTTGCTAAGGGCTACTGTCAACAAGAAGGAATATATTTTGATGAAATTTTTGCTCCTGTTGCAAGACTTGAAGCCATCAGAATTTTCCTAGCCTATGCAGCCCATGCCAATTTCAAAGTCTATCGAATGGATGTCAAAAGTGCCTTTCTGAATGGAGATTTGGAGGAAGTCTATGTCTGTCAGCCTCCTGGTTTTGAAGACCCAAATTTTTCAGAATATGTCTACTATCTTTTGAAAGCACTATATGGATTGAAACAAGTGCCCAGAGCCTGGTATGATACTTTGTCAAAGTTTCTCTTAGAAAATCACTTCACTAGAGGTACTGTTGACAAAACCTTATTCTATATAAATGTTAATGACTCTAGTATACTTATTCAAATTTATGTAGATGATATTATATTTGGCTCTACAGATGAAAAACTTTTCAAAAAGTTTTCCAAATTGATGTAAAGTAAATATGAAATGACCATGATGGGAGAACTAACTTACTTTCTTGGCTTACAAGTTAAGCAAGTTAGTGATGGAATATTCATTAGTTAAACCAAATATATTTATGATCTTTTGAAGAAGTTTGACCTAATGGATTGCACATCTGCAAAAAATCCCATGGCTACTGCAACTAAAGTTGAATTAAACACTACTAAAAAGTATGTGGATATGTCAAGCTATAGAGGCATGGTTGGCTCACTTCTATGTTTAACAGCCAGTAGGCCAGATATAATGTTTTCTACATGTCTTTATGCTAGATTTCAAGCTGATCCTAGAGAATCTCATTTAGTAGCTATTAAAAGAATTTTCAGATAACTCAAAGGAACACCAAAACTTGGCATTTGGTATCTTAGAGATTCTGGTTTTGATCTAATGGGTTATTCAAATGCATATTATGCAGGTTGTAAAATTGAAAGAAAAAGTACAACATGAACCTATCAATTTCTGGGAAACAAGCTAGTATCCTGGATCAGTAAAAAGCAAAATTCAGTTCTTACTTCTACAGCTTCAGCTAGCTGAATATATTGTTGCTGGTAGTTGCTATGCACATATTTTATGGATGAAAAATCAACTGTTGGACTATGGTCGACAGGTGAATAAAATTCCTATTTTCTGTGATAACACAAGTGTCATTGCCATCATTGAGAATCCAGTACAACATTCAAGGACCAAGCTCATAGACATCAAGTACCATTTCATTAGAGAGCCTGTTATGAATGGTATTGTGAAACTTCATTTTGTTCTAAGTGAAAAATAACTTGGAGACATCCTTACCAAACCACTTGATGAATCCACCTTCACTAGGTTGGTAAGTAAGTTAGGTCTGCTTAATTACTCTTAATCTATTTTGATGTTTGAGCAAATTGAGATGCAGCCAGAGTAAAAGTTGATATTTCCTTTCTAAGATAAAATTTTGACTAAGTCAGAATTTATATCTCGACGGATGTCCATTATGCATTGAAAATGAATATCCGTCAAATTATATCATCCGTCGAAGTATCAATTATTACTCCGGGTACTTTTACCATTATTCGTCGAATTGCACTCAATCTTAGTCGTTGATTTTGAGCATGAGCATTATCCGTCGAATTTACTTACAACTTGTATGTATATTTCAACGTATAATCTTAGAATTTTGAGAGTTTTCTTTATTTTTAAACGGCTATTTTGGGCTAATTTGATTGATTACTTTATTTTACTTTTTAATTTTCGACAGTTTATTTTTGAGATAGTATAAAAGCTAATTTCATTTCTACTCTTTTCTTTTATCATTCTCAAAGCAATTTTTCTAACTTTCTTTTTCTCCAAAGCAAATACTCTCTTTCTGCAACTAATCTCAATCACATCAATGGCACCCGTAGACAAATCATGTCCTCAACTGGGTTCGTCTATGAAAAGAAAAACTTTGTGGCTCTGGTGAACAAGCAAATTCCGGTGTCTGAAGATTATCACAAGATGATGGACTTCATACTGAACTGTAAACTGAGTTATGCCATGCTTGAGTCCCCAACCATTAACTGTGAAGTTGTTGAGGAAATCTGGACTATAGCAGTGTTCAACTCTAAGGACAAAACTATTACCTTCACGCTCAAAGGTAATGAACACTGTGTTAACTGTAATGCAATTGAAAAGTGCTTTAAACTGCCTGAAAATAACACAATTGCTCCACACACAGACACTGATGTGAGTAACATGCTAGTTTTTATGGGCTATGCTCTTGATGCCACTAAGTTAGGTGATGTTAGGTCACTGGGTCTTAGAAAAGAATGAAGTATTCCGTGTGATTCATTCACTAAAGTGTTTTCTGGAAAAATTAGCAATTTTGATGTTGTATCTTACCCACTTGTTCACATGCTTTATATGCTAAGAAAGTGATAAGTACTTCAATTTTAGCACTTCTGTTATGTATGAGATATGGAGTAAATTAGGGGATATTAAAAAGAGGTCTAAGAATATTTATTATGCTAGATTCTTTATAATGCTAGCTAATTTTGTTTCTGAGAATCTCTCAATTGAGAACCCATCAAACAAGTTAGCTTGTTGGGTTCAAGAGAGGAGAATTATTGCTGATTTAAATAGGGCAAATCATCACAATGATGTTACTCTTGTGTACATGCCAATCATGGAATTGCCTCAGATAAGTGAGGTAAACATTTATGTCCTTACTACTTCCCAACCTATTACTTCTTTGCAATCAACTGTGGCAATGGCATCTGTGACAGTGACCAAACAGATGCCTACCCAAGCCACAAAACCAAAAATCTCTAAATCCAAATCAAAGAAAGCCCCCTCTAGTTTCTCCCAAATAAAAACTAGTTGTAACATCCACATCAAGCAAAGAGGGGAGTGTGAAGGGTAGTGAGGCTGGTGAGGGACATGGTGAACATCAAAGAAGCCCTAAGAATATGGATGGAGAGGTGAGTGCATCCCAGCCTAGCCACACTGCAGTTTCCCAACAAAATGTAGTGCTTAATAAGGATATTAGCTCATTGCTAGTTGCATTCTCCTAAAAGGATGTGACTACTGAACAAAGCTATCAGCCAAGAGCATATGCCAAAAGGGTAAGGGACACAAACTCACCCCAAACTTATATTAGAAAGAAGAAATAAAAAAACCCTTGGGGATACACAGGGTGCACAAACTGTGCCTACTATAGTCAAAGACTCAGTTCATGCACCTTCTCAAAGTCAGGTTGATGTGGCTCCAATAAATGTGGAGTCACAGCCAAAATCTTTAATCATAAAAGCACCTAACACACTAAACTCACCCATAAATCTCTGGATGTTGATATGATTCATACATCAATTCCTGATTCTCCATCTCTAACTCTCATGGAGAAGCCAAAATCTACAGCAAGTGAGCATCATCTTTTAGATAATTTATTGGCTCACTTGCCATTTCTTTCTGATTCTACTGAGAATACTGTGCAAAATCTCAAATCAATCCCCACAGATTCTACAGTGGTTTCTACTCCAAACTCTGTCATTTCTACTATCTCGACGGATATTGTTCATCCGTCGACCAGTGATTGCATCTCGACGGATGTGCTTAACAGCAGTCATCAGTTGACACTTCCAACTACTACTTCGACGGATGTTCCTCATCCGTTGAGTATCACTGCAAAACTTCAAACTTCAACTACTGTTACAAGTGCAGATGATTTAGTGGTTGTACAGTCACTCTTAGGATTGATGGAAGGGAGTGAACAGAGTGAGAGGCTGGGTTGCTCTCAGGAAAAAGGAGAGGAAATGAGTGAAATCTGCAAGCTATTTCTTCCAGCTTGGGAAAAGTGAGTGAGTGGAGTCCCACCTTAGTAGGTGAAGGTGAGAGTGTGAGGGTGGGAATCCAAGGGGAGCCCTTGATGCAAAAATAGAGAGAAAACGAGAGAAACGCAGGTACAGGAGATACAAGAATGGAAACCATTGCTAGTGAATCAATGAATGTCAGAGATGTAGAAAAGGAGAGATTGTTTCGGCAAGAATATTGTTACGTGCTGATTCTCAATGATCAGGAAGAGCCCAGGATCTGACTATTTTGGATGTCATCAGGATTTGATGTGCCATCAGGATTTGATGCATCATCAGTATCTGTGGAACATTAGCATATGAAGATAGTCTGTTGTGAAGATTAAGTTTGTTCCTTATTTTGAGGGATGGATATCTGTTACGTTCTGAGTGATAGGACTTTGTATATTCAGTTAAAGTTATATATCATTTCTGTTAGTAATTGATAATGCATATCCTAGACTGATTTGTAGCAGTTGTGTATATATAAACACAGTTTATGTCACACCCCCAACTTTAACAGCAAAATAAATATAGCTATTACATCATTTTAATGAAGAATACACAACCAAATCCAAGATCTTACAGTTTAGGGTTTGGAACAGCCCAACACTACCAACTATTACATCTGATTACAAATACCGAGTCCTCACACAACTATTATTACTTATTCTACCTGAGCTCGAACATAAGTATCAGCATCACAGGTCTTACGGGCAGTCTTCTTGAATCTAACCATAGCTGCTAGCTGTAATATCAGGGTAAAGCAAGAAGTGAGCCAAATGCTCAACAAGTGCTAACAACACAACACAAAACATAATTCGAGATATATTTTTAAGAATGCCAATGGAAAGACATAACTAATGATAACGAGAGATAAAACTATGTGAGATGGCATCATTTTGCTTGTATCAAAACAATTTTAAAAATCATGTCTTAATCAAAATTATTTTATGACGCTACGGATTACAGCCGGTGATCAGCCGCGAAGTAATCCCGAACCTCGCTGGGTTCTAAAACATTAACGGGAATCCCTAGGCAACTTTTAAGCCTAATATAAGTGTGGAAAGGACTCGCGTCTCAGTCCAGATCCACTATTCAAGAAAACATTTATCCCCCTTTGGGACTGAAAATCCATATTTTATTTATCTCAAAAGCTGATGCCGAATTGTAACAAAATCTCTTTTAACAGTACACATTTTTATTAAGGGAATATAGATCAACTCGAAACACGGGGAAATGGTGCTAACTCTCAGAGCCATGAATCACAAAACTAAACTCTATTAGGGTAACTTAATGGTTTTCATGTATCAAAGTTTGGACCAGGGAATTTAGTGAGGCTATTGGATATCATGAAAGGAAGTGCCAAATTGGGCTTAAAGCAATGGTTTCTCATCAAGGTTCAAGTGCTGGATCATCAAGAATGTAAGCTTCATGAATACTAAGGGTGTTAAGGTATGAAGAAATGATTTTTAGCTCAGGATATATCAGAATTGACAAGCTTTAGGATAAGAAAGAGGGGTATCAATCAATGAGGAATCATGTTGGTAAGTTTCTGACTATCAGAGTTCAAGATAAGGTTCTATAGGGGTTCAAGTATCAGGATGAGATATCAATACTTAGGAATCATCAGCATGTTAATCAAGAGGATCAATCAAGTAATATAACAACTCTTTATTTTATCATGGCATTTAACTATCATGAAAAGACTTTTGAACTATTTGCAATACATACTTGAGGGTTCATGGCATCTCTATGTAATTCAAAGATAAGCGAGAGATACACTTGATTTAAACATATCAAAATGACTCAGGATAATTGCATCGATATATATGAACTGTTTATAGTAAATATGAAGGTCAAGTTGAATCACTTGCCTTGAGATAGGCTGGTCTGGTCTGACTGGTAGGAGCAATTGGAGCTTCACTCGACTTTTATGGCAAGTTTTCCCTCGTCTCGAGATCCTACATAAATAATAATAATCCTCATTATAATATATTCTTACCATCTCAACCTATTTACAACCCGAAATTAAACACGGATGGCACTTAGGCCTATATGCACTTAATTTATATCCACCTTTATATTTCAAATGTACACACGTAGCCACATAATCACATATCGTATATTAATACCAAATAACACCATAATGCAACACTAGGCTTGGATGATCTCGACTCACAACTTAAGTCACTTGGTCGCTAAACTAGACAAGATCTTCAAATTTTGGCTTCCTAACTCGATGTGCATTTCCTAAATTATCCAAAATCTATTGACCCTCACTTGTGCATTTTGCTCTACTGACCTTATACTATCTTAAAACTATGGTGGTCGACCTAATACTCACTTCTAAGTATTCTAAAACTATGTGATAAGTGAAAGTGCTCACTGGTGCAAATTTCAGAATGACAACTATGTTTCTTGAGTACATTAGACACTCTTAAACTACAATTTTTCCTTCAAAACTTTTACAAAAGACTCTCCTGACCTAAGGGCATCTCACAAAATTGATGTGGCTCAAGGGCCTGGCTTGGGCCTTCTTGGGCCTAAGCTAAAAGTCCAAGGTTCCCCTGTTTTTCTGGGCAGAAAATGCCCTGACTTGAATTAACTTGTGACACATGGTTCTAACTCATATCCTATGAACTATGGTTGAAATAACTTCTCTGACACTCCCTCTAACTAAGGCCCAATTGGGCCTAATGAGGGCCTACCCATGACATGGTCAAATCTCCCTATTTCTAAGTTGCAACAAAACTGTCCCCTGCCTGACAGATTTTGTTATTCTACTTGTGCACCTAACCAAATGACATGCAAACCTCAAACCAACTCCTAAAACCTTTTATATACTCCCAATACTAACTTCTGGTAGCTTGGGCCTCAAAGTGCACACCAATGACATGGTCAAAACTCACTCTAAACCTCAGGGTGCTATACTGATTTTTCTGCGGAAACTATAACTCTCATTTTCCAAGGTTTTGACTTACAAACTCAACTAACAACGACTCAATACTTAAACCAAGACTTATACATGGTATTCTACTGAACTAACTCCCTTATTATCAAAATAACCTTGGTGAGATCATCCTTACCTAAGGTACAATTATGGCAAAACAAAAGAGACTACACTTCACAAATCACAAATCTTCATGCTTTTGAAACAACAAGATATATAATTTTATAAAAGATAACCACAAATTATTACCATGCAACAAGAAGCATAAATTAATATTAACATATTATTCCTACTGAAATTAAGGCTCACTAACAAAATCTTTCTAAATGATCAAAATCTTACAACATTCTAAGAGAAATCCACATGCATGCATGCCTTCGGGTTTTTCAAACCAAAACAACACATTTTCTACATATGTTCTATCATAAAATTGACATGCAAGCCTAGCATAAGATATACCTAGATGATCACTTAGCATGCAAAGAGTTTTATCAAATTTTTACCACAAAATTCAAGTCATTATCACATAAACATGCAAAAATTGATTTAAGCAACAAGAATAGTCTTAAGGACCATTCATTCGGCTCCCATATGGTCATGGCCGAATGAAATGGATGGGAATGGCCATTTAATCATCAAGAGTTTCCCTCTCAAGATTTGGCACTTCTCCATTCCTTGTAGTCCTTTCAAAAATAACCCTAAACTCACAAGAATCAAGGTTGTATTTTGAGTTTCACTAAAACCTTTACATGCAACCTTTAAACTTAAACTTTTCACTCATCACTCTTTGAATTATGTATGATCAAGATATAGGAAGTAACATTTACTTGATTGCAAAGTGGGAGCTTGAATGAAGAATGAAGAAAAGGGAGGGGGGTATGGCTTAGGCCAAAAAGCCGAGAGGAGAGGGGAGAGCCGAGAGGAGGGGGAGGAAAGGAGGAGTGTGGAAATGGTGGGGTGAATGTGGAGTAATAATCATGTTAGTTTGGTTTTTATTTGGCCAAAAGTGAGTGGATTTGAGATTTTACAAGAGT
The DNA here is from genome assembly GCF_009905375.1 of Apium graveolens. Classification (NCBI taxonomy): domain Eukaryota; kingdom Viridiplantae; phylum Streptophyta; class Magnoliopsida; order Apiales; family Apiaceae; genus Apium; species Apium graveolens. Next base: position 80,121,384 of record NC_133650.1, on the reverse strand, counting down.
AACCTTCCAATATAGTTAGATAGATTTGCATGCAAGGGTAAAGTGGTAATTTGGTTAGTAGAATGAAAGTGAGTGGGGTTGAAAATATCTTCCTTGCCCCTTAGTTGAATTGGAAGAGTATTTGCATGCAAGGGTCTCCATGTAATTTGCTAATTATAACAAATAAAATTTATAAAGATTTATTTTTATAAAATAAAATACAAGTTCAAAAATTATAAAATTTATACAATAAAATAACTTGGATTTTTAGAGACTTTATAAAATCATTTTCAAAATTTGTGAACAAAATACCTTTTAAAAGAAAATTTTTCCAAAGCTTAGAATATTCCTTATAAATCAAAAATAAAGAAATTAAATAAACTCTTGCTTTGAAAAATCATATACTACACAAAGCAAATTTATAATGCAGAAATTTTCACTCACACTAGCGTACAATCATTGAATATATTTTCATTTGACTTTAATATTATACCCAATCCACAAATAATATTACATAAAATACCGGTCGTAACATCCTCTCCCCCTTAAGGGATTCTGTCCCCAGAATCTAAGAGAAAAGATGAGGATGCCAGGAACGCATATCAGACTCTAACTCCCAACTCGACTCTTCGACCTTAGGGTTCCTCCAAAGTACTTTTACTAACTTTACTGACTTATTTCTAAGACTCTTTACTTGCCAGTCGAGTATTTTAACCGGTTGCTCCACAAATGACAGGTCTGCCTGAATTTCTACAAGTTCATATTCTATCACATGGCTAGCGTCAGGATTGTACTTCTTAAGCAATGACACATGGAATACATTATGCACATGCTGATACTGAGGTGGTAAGGCCAACTCATAGGCCACCTTTCCCACTTGACTCAAAATCTCAAAAGGACCTATGTATCTAGGTGCTAACTTCCCTTTCTTGCCAAATCTCATCAACCCTTTTCTAGGTGACACCTTCAGCAACACAGCTTCACCAATTTGGAATTGAACGTCCTTACACACTGGATCCACATACTTCCTCTGTCTATCTTGAGCAGCAAGCAACCTTTTCTGAATTAACTTGACCGAGTCATGCAACTGTTGTACCAATTCCGAGCCGAGAATTCTTCCTTTTCCCACTTCATCCCAACTTGTTGGTGATCTACATTTTCGCCCGTACAAAGCTTCGTATGGTGGCATGCCGATACTGGAATGATAGTTGTTGTTGTAAGAGAATTCAATCAACGATAAATGGTCGTCCCAACTTCCTGCAAAATCGATTGCACAACTGCGCAACATGTCTTCAATCGTTTGAATTGTCCTTTCACTCTGGCCATCAGTCTGGGGGTGGTACGCCGTGCTCATATTCAACTTTGTGCCAAGACATTCCTGAAATTGCTTCCAGAATCTCGAGTTAAATTGGGGCTCTCTGTCTGAAACTATTGATACGGGTACTCCATGCCTTAGTACGATTTCGCGCACATACAGATGAACCAACTTGTCCAGTGACGACTTTTCATTTATTGGAAGGAAATTCTCCGACTTCGTAAGACGATCAATTATAACCCATATTGCGTCATGCCCGGATTTCATTCACGGTAGTCCCACTATAAAGTCCATATCGATATTTTCCCATTTCCATTCTGGAACCTTCAGGGGCTGAATTAATCCGCTTGGTCGTTGATGTTCTGCCTTTACTTTCTGATAAGTATAGCACTTCGCAACCCATTCTGCCACGTCTCGCTTCATATTTGGCCACCAAAAGTTCTTCTTTAAGTCTCGATACATCTTGGTGCTTCCCGGGTGGATTGAAAATTTCGAATTGTGGGCTTCATGGAGGATCTCATTCTTTAATTCAGGTACATGGGGAATCCATATTCTGGATGAAAACCTTAGTATCCCTTGTAAATCCCTTTGAGTATTAATCTCCTCTCTAGATAACTGATTCTTCTCTTTTTCCATTACTTCCTCTTGACACTTCTTTATCTTTTCCACTAGTGTTGGCTGAAAGGTCATTGCACGACAAACTTCCTCGACTTTTTTATAAGCACAAAGTTTCAATTCCAATCTTTCGATTTCTTCAGATAACTCTTTTGATGTTATCATCATATTCAATCTCTCCTTCCTACTCAGAGCATCGGCCACTACGTTCGCCTTTCCAGGATGGTAATTTATCGAACAGTCATAGTCCTTGATCAATTCCATCCATCTCCTCTGCCTCATATTGAGCTCTTTTTGAGTAAAAATGTACTTTAAACTCTTGTGATCCGTGTAGATTTCACACTTCTCTCCATAGAGGTAATGTCTCCAGATCTTGAGTGCGAACACTATGGCGGCTAGTTCCAAGTCATGCGTCGGGTACTTTAACTCATGCAGCTTCAACTGTCTTGACGCATATGCGATCACTTTACTATGTTGCATCAACACACAACCCAAACCCTTATGTGAAGCGTCGCTGAATATTACAAAATTCCCATGATCATCTGGAAGTACCAACACCGGAGCTGTTACCAACTTCTGCTTTAACTCTTGATAGCTATCTTCACATTCTGCACTCCATTCAAACTTTTGATTCTTTCTAGTTAACTTGGTCAATGGCATGGAGATCTTCGAGAAATCCTTGACGAATCTTCTATAGTATCCGGCCAATCCTAGAAAACTTCGCACTTCCGTAGGAGTCTTTGGCCTCTCCCAACTCATAACTGCCTCAATCTTTGCCGGATCCACTTTAACTCCCTCATTTCCAATAACATGCCCCAAAAATTGAACTTCCTTTAACCAAAACTCACATTTGGTAAACTTGGCATACAACTTCTCTTGTCGGAGTATCTCCAATGCTATCCAGAGGTGCTGCTTATGTTCTTCTTCCGACTTAGAATAAATAAGGATGTCATCAATGAATACCATGACAAATTTGTCCAAATACTTCTTAAATACCCGATTCATCAGATCCATAAATGCGGCCGGAGCGTTGGTCAATCCAAATGGCATTACTAGGAATTCATAATGCCCATATCTGGTCCTGAATGCAGTCTTAGGAATATCTTCTTCTTTGATCTTTAATTGATGGTATCCCGATCTCAAATCAATCTTCGAAAAGCATTTTGCCCCCTTCAACTGATCAAAAAGGTCATCTATCCTTGGTAGCGGGTAGCGGTTCTTGATCGTCACCTTATTCAACTCCCGGTAATCTATGCATAGACGCATACTCTCATCTTTCTTCCTTACAAACAGAACAGGTGCTCCCCATGGTGACGTACTTGGTCGTATCACTCCTTTATCCAATAATTCTTGTAGCTGGCTCGCCAACTCTTTCATTTCTGCTGGTGCCATCCTACATGGGGCCTTTGAAACTGGTTCCGTGCCTGGAGCAAGGTTGATCTCGAACTCAATTTGTCGATCTGGTGGTAAGCCTGGTAGTTCGTCGGGAAACACATCGGGGAACTCGTTAACTACAGGAATATCTTCCATTCTGAGGTTGCCTCTCTCTGAATCCACTACATATGCTAGGAATGACTCACAACCTTTTCTAAGTAACTTCTTAGCCTGAACAACTGTAAGAAATAGTTGCTCTTGCCTCTGCCCCTTAAATACTACCTTCTCTCCACTCTTCGTCTTTAAATACACTCTCTTGGTCTTACAATTTATCTGAGCGCTATTCTCTCCTAACCAATCCATTCCTAAAATTATATCAAACTCTCCCAACTTGAAGAGTATCAAGTCGGCTGAGAAGTTATACCCCGAAATATCAATCTCACACTTTGGACAAAATTGATTCACATGAATCTTCTCTTGGTTCGCAATTACCACATTTACTACCTCACTCATAACCATTTTATCACATTGGAGCTTATCAACAAAAGATTCTGATATGAAAGATCTTGTTGCTCCCGAATCAATCAATACTTTAGCTTTGATATTATTGAGTAAAAGTGTACCTGCTATCACCTCAGAATTCTGAACAGCATCCTTCATCTTCAAATCAAATGTCCTTGCTGTTGCTTGTGGGGTTGGTGCAGGTGGTGGAGGTAATGCCAATACCTCAGTCGGCACGCTTGCACTGGTACTTGCCACGTTCATCAGAGCTTTGACTGGTCCGGTTGCCTTACACTCCCTAGCCATGTGTCCAGTCTTCCCACACTTGTAGCAGTAACTCCTGGCTTCGGCATCTTGCACTCATTCGCCAAATGTCCCTTCTGATTGCACCTATAACAGGTCATGCTCAGCTTATTGCATACTCCGGGGTGCCTTCTTCCACAGTGCTTGCATTCCGGTCTCTGGAACCTGTTTTCTCCAACTTGCCCTTGGCTTGCCTGGTTGTTCCCTTTTGATTCTTGCCTTTTGCCCAAATTTCCCTTCTTTTGAAAATTTCCGCCCTTCTGGAAACCAATCCTCTTTATATTCCGATCTTGCGAACTTCCAGCTTCAGACTTTTCTCCATAAAATGGAACCTTCCTCTTCTTGTTATCCCTCTCTTTCCTTGACTGCATCCCATTATTCTCAATCAGAGCAGCTTTCTGTACTACTCCCGCATAAGTTTCAAGCTCAAACATAGCCACCCTATCTCTGATCCAAGGCTCCAATCCTTGCTGAAATTTCTTTGCTTTTTCCTCCTCAGTGCTGGTATACTTTGTCACAAACCTTGACAACTCAGTGAACTTCTTCTCATACTCCAATACAGTCATGTTCCCTTGCTTCAACTCAAGAAATTTTAGCTCCATCTGATTCTGCATGTACTTAGGGTAATACTTGTCCAGAAATAACTTCTTAAATCTCTCCCAAGAAACCTGCTGAGTGACTTCCATAGCCTTTACTAATTCCCACCAATAGATGACTTCTCCCTTCAAGAAGTAAGTAGCATATGGCGTCTTCTGATCGTCTCCTAACTGTACCAACTCAAAAGCCCTTTCCATCTCCTTGATCCATGTGTTAGCTATCACTGGATCAGTGGTATCATGAAATGCAGGTGGATTCATATTCTGAAAAGCCTTGAAGGTGACAATTTGTCTAGGTGGTACTGGTGGTTCAGGTGGTTGGTGTGGCTCACGGTTATCTTGGTTTTTAATTCGTTGTTGAAGAGTTAGTTGTTGTTGAGCTATAGCATTGGTTTGCTGTTGCAAGGTTTCCAGTAGTCGAAGAATATTTGGGTCTGTGGTGGAGGTGGTTGTTGGGTTCTTCTTTTTGGGAGGCATGATCCTGAAATAAGAGTTGTGTCAAAACAGATATGAATGATAAAATGATTCGAGGGTATCGCATGGCATTCTCATTTACATATGGGGTCAAGTTTCCAAATTAAGCAGATATGATGATAAAAACATAAAATAACAGTTGAGAGCAAATGGAACAATATCACATAATTATTGAAATTTTAAAGGTCACAGTACATAGGATTGGGACATAGTCTGATTCTAGGAATAACAGGCTTATTTAAAGGAAAAACGGAAACAATTGGGGATTCCATAGAGTCTGATAGTACAACAACATGAAAGGTAAATGGAAAGAACTAAGGCTCCACTCCATCTGAACGGGGCTTGGTAGTCTTTTCCTCTCGAAGCGTCTTCACAATGCTCTGGAGCTTATCTGCCACCATCTGAATGATATACTGGCTGGTACGGTCCCGGTGCGCTGGCATCTCCTCAAGCTTAGTGTTGACGTACTGAACCAAGGTCTCAAGTATCGCAGTCATCTGCTCCTTGGGCTTCCCTTCGTAGTTTCGGCTGTCCGGATACACGTTCTTCAGTCGGTCTATCAGTCGGTCGTACTTACACTGTGAAAGCAATAGTGTCGTTCGACCCAGAGGATGACGAGGAATGCGCCCTTTGCTGACAACCAATTAGAGGAGTATTAATAATAATTTACTTAACCTACTCTCTCGCATAATATCTATAACCTACACACAAATCCTATAACCTATTTGGGCTGTCCAGGGACTCTAAACCGTAGCTCTGATACCAAAACCTGTCACACCCCCAACTTTAACAGCAAAATAAATATAGCTATTACATCATTTTAATGAAGAATACACAACCAAATCCAAGATCTTACAGTTTAGGGTTTGGAACAGCCCAACACTACCAACTATTACATCTGATTACAAATACCGAGTCCTCACACAACTATTATTACTTATTCTACCTGAGCTCGAACATAAGCATCAACATCACAGGTCTTACGGGCAGTCTGCTTGAATCTAACCATAGCTGCTAGCTGTAATATCAGGGTAAAGCAAGAAGTGAGCCAAATGCTCAACAAGTGCTAACAACACAACACAAAACATAAATCGAGATATACTTTTAAGAATGCCAATGGAAAGACATAACTAATGATAACGAGAGATAAAACTATGTGAGATGGCATCATTTTGCTTGTATCAAAACAATTTTAAAAATCATGTCTTAATCAAAATCATTTTATGACGCTACGGATTACAGCCGGTGATCAGCCGCGAAGTAATCCCGAACCTCGCTGGGTTCTAAAACATTAACGGGAATCCCTAGGCAACTTTTAAGCCTAATATAAGTGTGGAAAGGACTCGCGTCTCAGTCCAGATCCACTATTCAAGAAAACATTTATCCCCCTTTGGGACTGAAAACCCATATTTTATTTATCTCAAAAGCTGATGCCGAATTGTAACAAAATCTCTTTTAACAGTACACATTTTTATTAAGGGAATATAGATCAACTCGAAACACGGGGAAATGGTGCTAACTCTCAGAGCCATGAATCACAAAACTAAACTCTATTAGGGTAACTTAATGGTTTTCATGTATCAAAGTTTGGACCAGGGAATTTAGTGAGGCTATTGGATATCATGAAAGGAAGTGCCAAATTGGGCTTAAAGCAATGGTTTCTCATCAAGGTTCAAGTGCTGGATTATCAAGAATGTAAGCTTCATGAATACTAAGGGTGTTAAGGTATGAAAAAATGATTTTTAGCTCAGGATATATCAGAATTGACAAGCTTTAGGATAAGAAAGAGGGGTATCAATCAATGAGGAATCATGTTGGTAAGTTTCTGACTATCAGAGTTCAAGGTAAGGTTCTATAGGGGTTCAAGTATCAGGATGAGATATCAATACTTAGGAATCATCAGCATGTTAATCAAGAAGATCAATCAAGTAATATAACAACTCTTTATTTTATCATGGTATTTAAATATCATGAAAAGACTTTTGAACTACTTGCAATACATACTTGAGGGTTCATGGCATCTCTATGTAATTCAAAGATAAGCGAGAGATACGCTTGATTTAAACATATCAAAATGACTCAGGATAATTGCATCGATATATATGAACTGTTTATAGTAAATATGAAGGTCAAGTTGAATCACTTGCCTTGAGATAGGCTGGTTTGGTCTGACTGGTAGGAGCAACTGGAGCTTCACTCGACTTTTATAGCAAGTTTTCCCTCGTCTCGAGATCCTACATAAATAATAATAATCCTCATTATAATATATTCTTACCATCTCAACCTATTTACAACCCGAAATTAAACAAGGATGACACTTAGGCCTATATGCACTTAATTTATATCCACCTTTATATTTCAAATGTACACACGTAGCCACATAATCACATATCGTATATTAATACCAAATAACACCATAATGCAACACTAGGCTTGGATGATCTCGACTCACAACTTAAGTCACTTGGTCGCTAAACTAGACAAGATCTTCAAATTTTGGCTTCCTAACTCGATGTGCCTTTCCTAAATTATACAAAACCTATTGACCCTCACTTGTGCCTTTTACTCTACTGACCTTATACTATCTTACAACTATGGTTGTCGACCTAATACTCACTTTTAAGTGTTCTAAAACTATGTGATAAGTGAAAGTGCTCACTGGTGCAAATTTCAGAATGACAACTACGGTTTCTTGAGTACATTAGACACTCTTAAACTACAAGTTTTCCTTCACAACTTTTACACAAGACTCTCCTGACCTAAGGGCATCTCACAAACTTGATGTGGCTCAAGGGCCTGGCTTGGGCCTTCTTGGGCCTAAGCTAAAAGTCCAAGGTTCCCTTGTTTTTCTGGGCAGAAAATGCCCTGACTTAAATTAACTTATGACACATGGTTCTAACTCATATCCTATGAACTATGGTTGGAAAAACTTCTCTGACACTCCCTCTAACTAAGGCCCAATTGGGCCTAATGAGGGCCTACCCATGACATGGTCAAATCTCCCTATTTCTAAGTTGCAACAAAACTGTCCCCTGCTGGACAGATTTTGTTATTCTACTTGTGCACCTAACCAAATGACATGCAAACCTCCAACCAACTCCTAAAACCTTTTATATAATCCCAATACTAATTTCTGGTAGCTTGGGCCTCAAAGTGCACACCAATGACATGGTCAAAACTCACTCTAAACCTCAGGGTGCTATACTGATTTTTCTGCAGAAACTATAACTCTCATTTTCCAAGGTTTTGACTTGACAAACTCAACTAACAATGACTCAATACTTAAACCAAGACTTATACATGGTATTCTACTGAACTAACTCCCTTATTCTCAAAATAACCTTGGTGAGATCATCCTTACCTAAGGTACAATTATGGCAAAACAAAAGAGACTACACTTTACAAATCACAAATCTTCATGCTTTTGAAACAACAAGATATATATTTTTATAAAAGATAACCACGAATTATTACCATGCAACAAGAAGCATAAATCAATATTAACACATTATTCCTACTGAAATTAAGGCTCACTAACAAAATCTTTCCAAATGATCAAAATCTTACAACATTCTAAGAGAAATCCACATGCATGCATGCCTTCGGGTTTTTCAAACCAAACAACACATTTTCTACATATGTTCTATCATAAAATTGACATGCAAGCCTAGCATAAGATATACCTAGATGATCACTTAGCATGCAAAGAGTTTTATCAAATTTTCACCACAAAATTCAAGTCATTATCACGTAAACATGCAAAAATTGATTTAAGCAACAAGAATAGTCTTAAGGACCATTCATTCGGCTCCCATATGGTCATGGCCGAATGAAATGGATGGGAATGGCCATTTAATCATCAAGAGTTTCTCTCTCAAGATTTGGCACTTCTCCATTCCTTGTAGTCCTTTCAAAAACAACCCTAAACTCACAAGAATCAAGGTTGTATTTTGAGTTTCACTAAAACCTTTACATGCAACCTTTAAACTTAAACTTTTCACTCATCACTCTTTGAATTATGTATGATCAAGATATAGGAAGTAACATTTACTTGATTGCAAAGTGGGAGCTTGAATGAAGAATGAAGAAAAGGGAGGGGGGTATGGCTTCGGCCAAAAAGCCGAGAGGAGAGGGGAGAGCCGAGAGGAGGGGGAGGAAAGGAGGAGTGTGGAAATGGTGGGGTGAATGTGGAGTAATAATCATGTTAGTTTGGTTTTTATTTGGCCAAAAGTGAGTGGATTTGAGATTTTACAAGAGTAACCTTCCAATATAGTTAGGTAGATTTGCATGCAAGGGTAAAGTGGTAATTTAATTAGTAGAATGAAAGTGAGTGGGGTTGGAAATGTCTTCCTTGCCCCTTAGTTGAATTGGAAGAGTATTTGCATGCAAGGGTAGCCATGTAATTTTCTAATTATAACAAATAAAATTTATAAAGATTTAGTTTTATAAAATAAAATACAAGTTCAAAAATTATAAAATTTATACCATAAAATAACTTGGATTTTTAGAGACTTTATAAAATCATTTTCAAAATTTGTGAACAAAATACCTTTTAAAAGAAAATTTTTCCAAAGCTTAGAATATTCCTTATAAATCAAAAATAAAGAAATTAAATAAACTCTTGCTTTGAAAAATCATATACTACACAAAGCAAATTTATAATGCAAAAATTTTCACTCGCACTAGCGTACAATCATTGAATATATTTTCATTTGACTTTAATATTATACCCAATCCACAAATAATATTACATAAAATGCCGGTCGTAACAGTTTAGGTCATCACATAGTGATTAAGTTGAGCATTGTATGACCTAGCAGCTCTCAAGAACATCAGTATTTCATGAGAGAGTTTGTAACAGTTTTTATCAGAAATATAAAGAACTCTTATATTTTTATACTTGTTCGAAACATTTATACAATTGTATCCAACCCCCTTAAACAATTGTATCTTTACTGGACAACAATTGGTATCGGAGCTAACTGATAAATTTACAATCAGAAGCGATCTAAACATGTCTCTGAACAAGTATGAAAATATTAAAATCTCCATTCTGAAAAGACTGAATATCCTACATAGAAGGTGATGATGCTCATGCACCTAGAGGCTACCGATCCAGACTATCTCGACGTAATCAATGATGGACCCTACATGCCAACAAAACCGGTGTCTGCAACTCCTACTGTTGCTGAACACTATCAGTTGAAGGAGAAGAGTGAGTGGACACCAGAAGAGAAAGCTACTGTGCTGAAAGATGCAAAGGTAAGAAACATTTTGCATAACAGTCTTGATTATGTGATGTCAAACAGGGTTATAGCCTACAAGACTGCCAAGGAGACCTGGGATGCTCTTGAAATTCAATTTTAAGGAACCATGGCCATCAAGAAGAAAAGAAGGGTTGTTATAATTCAAGGATATGAACATTTTGAGGCCAAACCTGATGAAAGTCTCACCGACATCTATGACAGATTTCTCACCTTTCTCAACAATCTATCCTTGGTGGGAAAAGTGTATGATAGGGAGGATTCAAACACTAAGTTTCTGAGAGCCTTGAATGAGGAATGCGGAACTCAGACTTCAATCATATGACATCAGTATGATTTGGAAATAATTACCCTGGATGAAGTCTATGGCATACTGCGAACTCATGATCTGGAAGTTCATCAAAGGAAAGAGAGGAAAAGAAATAAGGGAAAATCAGTTTCTTTGAAAGTGAATGTTAAAGCTTCAAAAGAAAGTTCAGTTGAAGCTACAAGGAAAAAGAACAATCTGCCAGAATCAGATACTGATGATTCATCATCAAATCCTAATGATGATACTGATTCTGAAACTGATGAGAACATGACAAATTCTGATGTCATGCAAATGGATGCATTGCTAGTTAAGGGCTTCAAGAGGATGTAATTCAGAAAGTCTTAGAAGAATAGAAGCTTTAGGAAAAAGTTTACTGGAGGAGTAAGAAAGTCATCTGGAAGAAGAGAAGGGATGGACTCTAAAGCTGGAAAAGTTGACAAGTTTAAAATTAAGTGCTACAACTGTGATGAACCTGGTCACTTTACTACAGAGTGCAAAAAGATAAAGCATGACAAAGGGAAGAACAAGGCCTTGATTACATCAAGCAAGGATTGGATGGATTCCACTGATTCTGAAAGTGAAGAAACATGTTATGCACTGATGGCTAGCTTTGATGCTCCTGCTTCCTCCTTTTGATACTGAAGATATATCTGAACGGAAATCTATTCTTAAATCTCTACATGGAAATTTTAAAAATAAGACTTTAGAGAACAATAGGCTGTTAACTAAAAATGAAATCTTAAAGTCTAGAAATGATCAATTGGAGTCTGACTTAGTAAATCAGATTGAAGTTCAGAAAGAATGTGAGAAAGCTAAACATACAGTGAAGATACCAGAAGTTAAGTATAGTATGTTGGAGAATGAATTAGAGAATGAGAGGAAAACCCTTAAGGCCTGGACTAATACAGGAAAAAAGGCTCATGCGATGATCTCTAAGAAAAACTGGAAAGAATGTCTTGGTTATGTAGATGGAATTAAGGATGTTGACACTGAAAATAAAACTACCATTAAGACTCCTGAAAAGTTTATCTCTTCAGAAGCTGATGAACCCAAATCTACCTTTGAAAAGGTTTCAACATCAGTATCCCAAGAAAAGTCAGTAAGTCATAAATCTCAAAGAAAGGAAAAAAGGAAACCATTAAGACTGATAAGAAAGAAAAGAATATAGGAATTTTGTCTAAAAGACAATTGAAAAAGAAATTATCTGAGGTTACTCACAAACCTCAAGTTAAAAGTCCTAAAAGTAACAGAAATGGTAGGCAAGATATTTATAAGGATTCTAATTATAAGTTTGTCCCCAATGCTCCTAGAGAAACTTGTTTTAACTGTGGTAATACTAATCATCTTGCTATTGATTGCAGGAGGAGTAAGAAAATGAAAACTGCTATTCCTGAGTCTGGTGTTAGGGGTAGATCAGTATTTTATAAACCACAAAATCCTTATTTTCATTGTGGTAGTAATTGGCATTCAATTTACACCTGTAGTTCCTATCATAAGCTGTATTACAACTATTATAAACCTTTGCCTAAATTCTATAAAGCTGCTTATGTACTCAATTCTTCTAGTTCTACTAAATCTACTTTTGACAAGACAAATCCTGACAAAGGAAAAACTGTCAGAAGTATTTCTGAATCACAAAGGCTTAAGTTGTCCAAAAAGAGGGCCCAACAAGTGTGGGTCCTTAAAATCCTTCTAATTAATTATTCTTCTGACTGCAGGGTAACAGGAAAAATACTATTGTCTTGGATAGTGGATGTTCAGGACATATGACTGGAAATAAATCCCTGCTGTTAGAATTTGAGAAGAAGGTTGGCCCGGATATATCTATTGGAGATGGAAATGTAGGACATACTCTGGGATATGGAAACTTGATAATTGGAAAGGTAGCAATAGAGAATGTAGCTCTGGTGGAAGGACTAAAGCATAATCTTCAAAGCATCAGTCAAATCACTGACAAAGGTTATCATGTGGTGTTCTATGACTCTCACTGTGAAGTGGTTCACAACAAGTCAAAGAAAATTGTCTTGATGGGATATAGACATGGCAATATGTATGAAGCAAGGCTACATGAAAGTCTTAATCAAGAAGCTACTTGCCTTATCTTAAAGGCATCAGTAGATGAGAGTTGGAATTGGCACAAGAAGCTCTCACATCTCAACTTCGATTCAATCAATGAACTTGCCAAGAAGGAGCTAGTAAGAGGATTACCAAATATGCTATACTCATCTGATGGTCTTTGTGATGCTTGCCAAAAGTCCAAACAAAGAAGAGTATCTTTCAAAAGCAAAATAGAATTCTCTATTACTGAGCCATATCATATGTTACACTTGGATCTCTTTGGACCAGTAAACATAATATCCATCAACAAGAAAAGGTACACACTTGTAATTGTTGATGATTTCACTAGCTACACTTGGGTTTATTTTCTACCAGGAAGGATGAAACTCCAGAAATTCTTCTGGATCATATAAGGCAAATTGAGAATGGATCCACCCACAAAGTGAAAATTCTGAGAAGTGATAATGGCACTGAGTTCAAGAACTCAAAAATGGAGAAAGTCTGCAAGTACAAAGGCATACAATAACAATTCTCAGCTCCCGGTACACCTCAACAAAATGGTGTTGTTGAGAGAAAGAACATAACCCTGATTGAAGCTGGCAGGACTCTGCTGGAAGAAGAAAAACTACCCACTTACTTCTGGGCTGAAGTAGTAAACACAGCATGTTATACTCAGAATATCACACTGATAAATATACATGGTGTTACTCCTTATCAGATGCTGAAAGAAAAGAAGCTTAGTCTCAAACATCTTCATGTATTTGGATGTAAGTGCTTTGTTTTGAGAACTCATACTGATCAGCTAGGGAAGTTTGAATCAAAAGATGATGAAGGAATCTTTGTTGGTTATTCACCATCAAGAGCATACAGGGTTTTTAATCTGAGAACAAATACTGTAGTTATCTCCATAAATATATCTTTTGATGATAAGAAGATTCCTGGTTTTGAAGAACACTCTTATGAAAGTCTAATCTTTGCAAATGAAAATGCATTGTTGGAATATGGATCAAACTCTAATGAACTGTCAAATCCTGATGATCCAAATCCTGATACTCCTTCAGATTCTGAAGATGATCATTGTACCAATGAACCTGCACATGTTGAGGGGGAGCAACAACAAGGTTCAGCTAATGATACTAACACTGAAGAATCAACTCAAGGTTCTTCTCAATCCGGTCATTCAGAATCCCATGCTGATTCAATATCAGATGGACATGATTCCAGTCCCAAAACTTTATCAGAAGATGACAGCACAGATTCAGGGGGAGCCTCAAATACATTTGATGAGACATACAATTCAGGGGGAGCATCTTGCTCTAGAAGGACACTTCCTAGTGCCATAAAATGGACTAAAATCATACACCTGATCTGATTATTGGTAATAATGATGAAGGTGTAAAGACAAGGAGTGCAACTCAAAATGAATGTTTGTAACATAATCTACTTTCAAAAGAAGAGCCAAAGAAAGTAGAAGATGCACTCAAGCATACATATTGGGTTATAGATGTGCAAGAAGAGTTGAATGAGTTCGAAAGAAATGAAGTTTGGAAGCTGGTGCCTAGACCTAAGAATAGGTCAATTGTGGGAACAAAGTGGGTCTTCAGAAATAAAACTGATTCTGATGGAACAATTATCAGAAACAAGGCAAGATTGGTGGTTAAAGGATATTCTCAACCGGAAGGCATTGACTATGATTAAACATTTGCTCCTGTTGCTAGGCTGGAAGCAATTAGAATTTTCTTGGCATATGCTGCATACAAGAAATTTAAAGTCTTTCAGATGGATGTCAAGAGTGCATTTCTCAATGGAGAACTTGAAGAGGAAGTCTATGTTAAATAGCCACTAGGTTTTGTGAATCCTAAACATCCTGAATATGTTTATAGACTTGACAAAACACTCTATGGACTAAAGCAAGCACCTAGGGTATGGTATGAGATTCTTGCTCAGTTTCTACTGGAAAGTGGATTCAAAAGAGTTTTTAAAGTTGATGCAATCAAGATATTAAATGAGCATGATGGGAGAGATGAGTTACTTCTTGGGATTGCAAATTAAACAGACTTATAATGGTATCTACATTAATCAGTCAAAGTACACAAAGAATCTATTGAAAAGGTTTAATATGCAAGAAAGTGCAGCTGCAACAACTCATATGGCAACTGCTACAAAGCTTGATCCTCATGAAGGTACAACAGTTGATGTCACAAACTACAGAGGTATGATTGGTTCTCTTTTAAACCTAACAGCTAGTAGGCCATATATTATGTTTGCCACATGTCTGTGTGCAAGATTTCAGGAAAATCCAAGGGAGCCACATCTTATTGCAGTAAAGAGAATCTTCAGATACCTCAAGGGTACTGTATCACTTGGTCTCTGGTATGCAAGGGAAGCTGATTTTGAATTATGTGGATATTCAGAAGCTGACTTTGCTGGCTGCAAGATAGACAGGAAGAGTACATCTGAGAGCTGTCAGTTTTTGGGAGGCAGATTAGTCTCATGGTTTAGTAAAAAGCAGAAATCTATTTCTACTTCAACTGCCGAGGCTGAATATAATGCAGCTGGGAGCTGCTGTTGTAATAACCCCAAATTTTGGAATTTTTTTGAAACCCTTATGAATAGTGATTTTGCTGAATAAGAAAACTTTTCATGCCACACTATGTAGGGGTTCTTCTATTGTTATTCTGAGATCTTATTAGTACTTTATATGAGATATAAGTGTATGTAAAGATCGTCAGAATCCAAATTCGAACACTTTGATTTTTCCCGAAAATCCACCAGATACAGAAAGAAGTGAGTATAAGGTAACAGGATAAATAGGATTTAAATTCAAGGATTTTAAGAGGGGATCATAAAAAGGAATATAATGATTTGAGAAAGGTTAAGGAAACCTAAGTAATAAGATCCCGGGTATGATCCCTCAAACGATAAAAGAAAACGAAAGTTAAGCGAACCGTATAACAGATCAGCGGTCATTAGCCAAATAATTAAAAGCTAATCAAAGAGATTAGTGGGGATGATGTCATCAAACCAATGAGGAGAGGACAAAGGAGGGAGGGTGACATCACATGGTGACATAAGCATGACCAAGCAAGTGTGTTGTTGGATGATTGTGAGCCACACAATATTTACCATGGTAACAACCTAATTAACAAGCAAAACAAACACAAAAAATCAAAAGCAACCAAAACAAAAACATTTTCTTCTTCCCCCACTCTTTGCTCTCGGCTTTTCCATGAAAAGCAAAGGAGAAAATTTCAAAAATCAAGCTACACACCTTCATAATTCAAGAGGTTTGTTTCTTTAGCTTCCATAATTCATAACTAAGATGAGCCATGAGTTTAAGCTCAAGATTCCATGTTTAACATAGCTAATCAATTCATCAAAGTTCTTGGCGAATAGTGTTTTCAAGAAACTAACTTTGTGTTTTCTTATATTTTCTTCAAGGTCCAAGCTTAGTAAAGATAGTTAGTGGTTATTTAAGGCTTCCTAAGTGATTCTCCACTCTCCAAGGAAGGTATAACCCCTCCGAACCCTAACTTTACTTTGAGTATTAGGTTTGGTTTTGTTTGTTATAGTTCATGAGAGCATGATTCTTGTATATTTAGAGTTTGGATGGAATTATAATGATTTTGGGTTATAAATCTTGGTTGTTGGTTGATGAACCTTAAGTATAATTAGTAGCTCTTGTTTGAGATTGAATAAGTTGGAAAAATCATGAGGTTATGGACTGAGTTAGTAAGGTTTGGATGAAGTTTGGTGGTATTGGTGGTTATGGGTTGATTTGTGGTTGATTGTGGTTGATTGAAGTAGTTTAAAATTTGGTAATCGCGTAAACATAGCCGTCGTAATATCCGATTTACTTTAAGACTGTTTTGTTCTTAACAATCAGGACCCGTGAACTCACTGTTAGGTTTTGACCATTGCCATGATTAGATAGTTCATGTTACGAGCTTCGTTTTGATATGTGGTTCGTTTGAATCCGATGTACGGTTTAGGAGAAACGACCGTTTTAAGTAACGGCGTTTCGCGACCGAACCATTACCCCTCGCCTTACTTTGAAACCTTGGTTAAGGACTTTAAATGACTAATTGGGGTATGAAACAATTATGTTAAGTGGATTAGGCAGTTGGTAAGGTACTCGCGAAAGAATCGCTTTAAAATCCTTAATGGTTAATTTATTAAAAATGGTGGAGCCGAGGGTACTCGAGCGACGTAAGTGAATCGTTAAGCGCAAAAGCAAGCGTTATAGTCTAATTGGTTAAAGTCTAGATTCTTAAGTGACTTTGGTTTAATTCCAACTTATATGTTGTTTATAGGTTACCAGATTCGTCCCAAGCCATTTATAACCTCCAGTCGCTCAGGCAAGTTTTCTACCTGCTATACTGTTGTGATGATGTATATATGTATATGCATTATCTTGTGATAGATGCATGTTGGTTAATTAGCAAATTTTGTAATATATTGAAGCATGCTGAGATGGTATATATATGCATGTTTGTTTCGTAATCTGGTTATCTATCTGTTGATTTTAATGCTTATAGTTGCATAATACCTATGCTAGCGATAAACAGTAGTTGCGTATACCCTTAGTATAGGGGACCCAAAGGCGAACATTTTTCTAAACCGGGAGTCGATGTTCCCGAGTATAATATATATATATATATATTGATATAGTTTTCAAAACTATTAATCGAATAAGGTTTATTCGATAACTTTATTTTATTTATTTAATGAAAATTATTTTGAATATTCATTCGAGGATTTATGACTCCGTTATTTTATTTAATGAATATTATTTTTGAATATTCATTCGAGAATTTATGATTCCGTTATTTTATTTAATGAATATTATTTTTTAATATTCATTTGAGGACTTATGACTCTGATTATTTACTAAATAATTTTCTTTATTTTATTAAAGAATAATGTTTCGATAATCAAACTTATTTTCGATGATTCAAATAAAGATAATACTTTCGTATAAGTATATCTTTGGTTATTTATTATTCATTTCAAGTATAAGTTTTAAAACTTTTACTTCAATTATTTTTATAAGGATTATCCTTATGGGAATATTATTTAAAGGATAATATTCAGATATTTTCTAATATATCGGGACTGATTTACTTTATTAAATCAGCATTACTCCAAACACTCTTTAAAGTGTTTTCGAGTCTTCAAAATGATTTTTAAAAGTTAGAGCGGATCCCAAAACTCATTTTTATATTTAAGATCTTCCTTTTAAAGGGTATTTAAATACTCGCTCAAAACCTGAGGGATCCGGCTCTGTGGTGTATGTTATATTCGCAACGAGGTTGCTGTTTTGATAAATGAATTGATTACTTACCCAACGTTCGGGAAGTAAGTCCATCTATTTGAGTCGGCATAAGCAACATGGGCTCAGTGGGCGTCCATGAAAGTGTAAGTGGCTCAGTGGGAGTCCATCAAATGCGTAAGTGGCAGAGTGGCAGTCCAGCATAAGGTCTTATTGCGACCAGAGTGATGACCAGTGGGGAATTCGTCCATCTACTAGTAGAAAAAGGTTACTTATTGGTATATTTGCCTGATTAGCAAGATATCAAGTTTATGCCAAGGTTTTCTCCTTTCCAAATTCATTGGATATTGCAACTCTGTTTATAATTTTCATAACAGAGGTTTTCAAGGAGTGTATGAAATGTATATATATTGGTGTATATATATATCGGGACTTAATGAAGTATCTCGTAACTTCATTATTTATAATAATATTCAAAGATTGAATCTATTCAAATCTTGTCTTGTAGTCTCATCTATGTGATGAACTTTTGAAACTAATTATAACTTGAACGGTGGTAGTTCAAGTAGTATTCGGAAAAGATATAAGTATATTGGAGTATCTTGTAACTTCATCTTTTCAACTTATATCTGGTTAATGATTATCTTATGCATGACAAAGATTTTCATTAAAAAATGTTGAGACAAGGTTAGATATAAGAGATCACCTTGCAACGATAGTTTTATACAGTTATAAACTGGAACTCTGTGTATATTATGCATGGAAGAGGACTTCCAAGATTTTGAAAAGTATATATATACATATATACTGAATATTTTGCGACTTGGTCGCGTTAAGATATCAGCTTGGTTCATTTCTTCTTGACCAAGACTTTCATGAGTACTATGAGAATGCTCATATATAGTTAATCATTATACATATTATTTTGGTGGGCTTGTTGCTCACCCTTGCTTTCTTCTTTTATCACACAACAACAGATAGAAAAGATGAACAGGACCAAGCTCCCAATTCGCGAGCGGATAGGAAACGTTCCGCAGTTTCCTATAGGCGTTGATGTCGCTGTAGCTGAGGCAGGAACTACCAATAGGCTAGGCTTTCAACTTTTGATGTACCAGACTTATGTATCTTTATTAATTGTAATAATGGCAAAGAAATGTAAATCTATTCAGAAACCCTTTTAAGGTGTAATGGCATATAATTTTGGAATAAAATGACTCGTGTTATTTTTGGATATTCATCTTTGAGACTATAACTTGTGGTGTGTGTGTTTATTGTGGGGTCATAGTACAGAGTAGTTGATTGTTTATTAAGATTGGGTGTTATTAAGGGAAATGGAACTCGTGACAACCCTGATCCCCGACCCCGGATTTGGGGGTGTTACAGAAATGGTATCAGAGCGAAGCGTTATAAACCTCAGAGATGATGTGACGTTAAGATAATAAGTTCACTAAGATAATAAGAACTCTTGTCAAGTTCATAGTCGGACTACCTAACGTAGTACTGACAGTTAAAACCCTTATGGGAACCCTTATAAATATCGTGATAGAAGCGTAGTTCGTTATCATATATGGTAGCGGGACTCCGAACCCTGAGGTTGAGGAGCAACAACGCGATGATGTTTTATTAGTTATTGGAGATCAGATTGTGGACCCGATAGAGCGTCCTAACACGGGACTGGATGATGTTCATATTGAGGATGTAGCGGTTGAGGATGTCCTAGAAGGGAATTATCGCTAAGAAGGATCCTGTGAAGGATCCTGACAAGAATGAATAAAGGACCACTGAGGAATTGATGACCATGGTTAGGTCGACTACCAGAGGTAGGATTGGTCGGTCACTACCGGAGGTTCGTTCAAGTTTGTAAAGATAGTAGCCCCCAATAATGCGGCTTACTCGTAAGACTGAGAAGTTCGAATGAACAGAGAAATACGAGAACAACTTTCAAGAACTGAAGCAAAGATTGGTGACGGCCCCTATGATGGCGTTGCCGGATGGAAAAGGAGATTTTGTGATGTGTAGTGACGCTTCGCATAAGGAATTAGGGTGCTTCTTATACAGCACAACAAGGTAATCGCGTACGCGTCAAGACAATTAAGGGAATATAAAATTCGATATCCCCACCCATGAGCTTGGGCTCGTGGCAATAGGTTTTCCCTAAAAGATTGGAGGCACTACTTGTATGGAGAAAAGTGCGAGAATTACCTAAGCCATAAGTGCTCTAGTACATTTTCACGCAGAAGGAGCTCAACATGCGCCAAATGAGGTGGTTAGAGCTAATCAAGGATTACGATTATGAGATTCTTTATCATTCGGGGAAAGCCAATGTGGTGGCTGATACCCTTAGTAAAAAGGAGAGACTCAAGATAATAATGTCTTTGGGAGAGTTTATAAGAGATTTTGAGAAAATGGAAATAGAAGTGAAGGTAACCGGAGCCGGTACCGAAAAGCTGTTTGAGATTACAATACAGACCGAATTATTGGAAAAGAACATATTTTGCCAGAAAAAGTGATGAATGAAGGCAGAGAGCCAACAAATAGATATGAGATTAATACCGGGAAAGATGATAAGGGAATAATGAGGTATTCCTATAGAATTTGGGTTCCAAATGTTCAAGAGCTTAAAGATGAGATCTTAGATGAAAGTCATAGTTCAAGGAATAAGATTTAGGGCAAACCCTGAATGTGATAGTCAGGGAGGACGCCATCAAGATAGAAGGAACCCATAACATGATGAAGTGGAAAATGAGGATTTAAAATATGTAGGATGACCCCGATTATGGGGAGGAGGAGGGAATGTTCAGACTAAGGAAACAGAAGTCGAGTAAGGAAAGGAAACCCGAGACGGTACTCCTATACAAAAATTTATGGACCTGTCTAGACAGAACTTAGACTATTATCCCCAACCACCACCCTGAGGAAACAATGCGGTGAGAAATTCTTTCAGGACCTTTAAGTCGCTAAGCTCTCAGAGTTCCAAGGAACAAGCTGACCCAGTCGAGGCAAGAGCCTGGCTAAAGGAAATATATGAATCATTTGAGATTCTAAATGATTGACGAATCACAAAAGACTGTTTTGTCACTTACCCTCCTAAGAGAGAGGCCACCCGCTGGTGAAAGGCCAAGGAAGGCACGGAGCAAGAGATTATAATAAACTGATTTAAGTTCAGTCAATTGTTTTCAGGAAAGTACTTCCCAAGGTTATGGAGATAGTGTAAAAGCTTTAGAGCCAGAACAAAGGCAGACGAGTATGATGAATTATGAATCTAAGTTGTAAAAGTTATCAAGATTCGTTCTGAGGACACGAATCCAGAATGACGGGATGTTTGAAATCAATGCTTATGTTGTGTTGGTTCATGAAATAATGATAAGAGAAAGGAAAATAAAAAGAAACTGAAGTGGAAAGGAATATAAAGGCAATAGAGTTTGAGGTATGATAAGGGAGTTGGGTATGAGGAAACCCTAAAGACTCGTAGCAATAGAAATAGAAAAGTATGCATTCGTTAGTATGAGGGTGATTCAGCATGAGTTAAAATTGATGGTTGAAGGCATAAGAGATACATATATTTTATCCCCTGTAAGTTGGGAGGATTCGAGGAAACCTTGAGATAATTCGAAGGATAAATAATGAGACGCGGATAGACTGAGGAGACAAGGAAGTAAGAAATTAGGAAAATTGGATGAAGGAAGTGACCTTCAAGAATGTGAAGTGTAAGACCGGTGGCTCGATACCCAGAAAGGGAGAAGCCAGGTATGAAAGATATCCCAACATTGAGGTGACTGTTGAGATAAACAACAAAAGTAAATAAGGAATTATTAAGAAGAGGTTCACGTTGAACATGACCAATATCTTCCAGAACATCCTTGTTATCGTTACCAAATTAGGCAAGAAAAGCGGATAACCGTTGTTATCTTTTGGAGGCCATATTGATTGACCTCATTTTGAATACAGATGTTATTGTGAAATTAGGCATATACTATCGAGGTGGGAATGATTGAATAAGACACCCTTATCAGGGATATATGACTTGATTTATCCATGGAAGGATGCATGTACCTTTTTAAAGGTGGAATTAAGGATAGAACATCGGTAACTTAAAACGAATCCTAGGGGAATGCATAAAGGTTGGCATTTCACCCTTAATAGGGATAGTATGAGTTTTGACAGTATGAATTGGAAAAGATTAAGGTAATAACAACCTTTAAGAATCAGTGGAGAAATTTTTTTCAGAAGTATATAGACAATGATTCTGGTATTAATAAATGGTATCTTGATATGCCCTGTATCTAGGGAATACAGGAGGAACGATTCAAGGATAACCTTAGAGGTTTTACAAGGAGAAAGGTAATATTCAAAATTCTCAAGAATAGAAATGTTGATAAAGGAAATGTGACGTAATTATAATGATGCCAAGTGGGGCACGTGTTAAACCATGAGAAAGTATGGATCGACCAGTAATGGTCGAAATTGTTCAGGGCAATTAGGACTTAAGATAAAAGATGTTCTAAGTATGATTGAGAGTCAGTCGTGACAGTGATTAACCTCTAAAGACTGAGGCAATAACTTATGGAAAAATGGTGATATTTTTTTTACTCATCAGATTTTAAGGAAAACATCTTCACATAAGCTGTGATTGAAATGAGGTAGAAAATTTATTTGGAGGTGGTTAAAATGACATTGACTATAAGGAAATTTTACTATCAGGAAAGGCCAAAGAGGTGGCCGACACCTTAAAGGTAAGAGGATAATTATAGGCACTTGTGCCAAAGGAATACAGTGATGATGGTTAAAGCTGTGAAGGTTGTATTATGGTTTGGAAGATTGACATTCCTTCTGATGACTGTGCAATACCCAACCATAATAGTAGTTTGGTAAAGATTTAATTCATGTAATCTCCGTGAGCGGGATATCTTTCTTAGAAGGTCCTATCTTGAGAATAATCCAGGACCATGTTTCAAAAAGGACTAAACGAACCTTTGAGTTAAGTCTTCTATTGAAGGCATATGATTAAGAATGGTATTAACCTGCTATCGTTGCTTTGATTGAAACTCTTCTGCAATTATATCTGCTTCATGTCATGAAAGTACGTCAGAGTTTGGAGTGTTCTTCATGAATTATTATTGGTGATTATGTTAACTCCTTAGAAGTATTCTATACGACATGTATGGACTCTGTATGGTTAGATATTAAGATTTCATGGAAAGTGAATGACGACAGTAGGTCAGCGGTTGACCATAGTAATGCAGCAATGATTCTGCGAGTAATGAGCTGATTACAACCGTGAGAGTTGTATTGGAATGGATGTTGAGATTGAGTACCACTAATCGGGTCATGGTAGTGTATAAGTTATCATTGATAGAATAATTAAGTAGAGTATCTACCTATTGAATATTTATTCCCTCTTATGAAAAGAGAGTCGTATTACTATATGAGGAAGGTTGCGGTGCAAGCATAGAATTCTAGTAAGGATGATATCTAGAATGAGATCCCAGATTCGATTTTCGATATCGAGGGAGTTTCAAAGGTGATTGTGTATAAGCTCGAGGAAGAGCATGGGTCCATAGAATGATGGACGGAATAGCAAAAATATTTAGGCATGTGAAATACGATGCTATAATACTTGATGTTGACATAAATACATATATGTTTTGTTCTCCTATGACAAACCTCTATAGTTCAGAGGTAGGTTCCAAGCCAGATATTTTATGGCAGTATATTTTTTTATATATACAATTCTCTTCAATTCGTTCTTTTCTCTCATTTTCATTTCATGTAAGTTGAGAAGAACAACCCTTCTAGAAGGGGAGGTATTGCCGAATGACTATCTATCTGTGTGATAGAAGCCTAGTAGGATACCACATGTTGTTTAATTGCTTGTCAAGTACTAAAGGCTGGCCACCTTCTGTACTAACTATGCGATATAACAAGTGTTCATGATCATAGTGATCTCTCAATAAATTCTTTTACTTCTATATGAAGGACTAAGCTTTCGAAGATAGAAGCAGCTGAAAAAGGAGTAGTAAAGTTGTGGTGGTATTCGGAATGGAAACACATTCGTGATACTAAGGTTGACGAGGTTATTAAAAGGTTATAAAACGCTAACGAGCAAAAGTATAACCAGTATAATATTAGGAACGGAAGGTAGTAGCGATTACGAACTGGAAAAGAATGGGTATTGAGAAGCAAAAGCTCTAATGCTAAAAACTATAATGAGAGTGTGCAATAGACTTGAAAGAAATTGGAATGATCACTTAACACAGATTGAGTTTTCTTACGACAATAGATCATATGTCATTATCGAGTTGTCTCCTTATGAGATCCTTGAGGGAAGACAATGTCGATCTCCCTTATGTTAGGATGAAGTTGTAGAGCGCAAGATGCTCGGACCCGCAGTAGTCCGAAGGACCAAGGATATAATAGATCTAATCAGAGGACGGCTGGTAGTAGCCCAAGATGGACATAAGAAGTATATTGATTTGACACGAAAGGACAAAGAATAGGAAGTAGGGGACCTAGTGTTTTTAAAGGTATCCCCTTGGAAACCCTTGGAAAGGATTGATGAGGTTCGGAAAGAAAGGAAAGTTAAGTCCATAATTTGTCGGACCCTTGGATATACTAAAACATATTGGGAAGTTAGCATACGAGCTAGCCCAACCCCCGAACCTGTAGCAAGTTCATAACGTGTTCCACGTATCAATGTTAAGGAAGTGTAATTCGGATGCCAGATAAATAGGGGCATATGAGCGCATAGACTTGCAACCCGACGTAACCTATATGGAGCAACCAGGAAGGGTTATAGAGTGAAAAGGAACAAGTGCTTAAGAGAAGGGTTATCAAACTATTCAGAGTTTGATGGAAGAACCACAATGTGGGAAAATTTACTCAAGAGTTAGAAAGTGCAATGTTAAGAGAGTATCCCTATTCATTTTCTATCTGATTCCGGGACGGAATCCTTTTAAGGAGGGGTGACTGTAATAACCCCAAATTTTGGAATTTTTTTGAAACCCTTATGAATAGTGATTTTGCTGAATAAGAAAACTTTTCATGCCACACTATGTAGGGGTTCTTCTATTGTTATTCTGAGATCTTATTAGTACTTTATATGGGATATAAGTGTATGTAAAGATCGTCAGAATCCAAATTCGAACACTTTGATTTTTCCCGAAAATCCACCAGATACAGAAAGAAGTGTGTATAAGGTAACAGGATAAATATGATTTAAATTCAAGGATTTTAAGAGGGGATCATAAAAAGGAATATAATGTTTTGAGAAAGGTTAAGGAAACCTAAGTAATAAGATCCCGGGTATGATCCCTCAAACGATAAACGAAAACGAAAGTTAAGCGAACCGTATAACAGATCAGCGGTCATTAGCCAGATAATTAAAAGCTAATCAAATAGATTAGTGGGGATGATGTCATCAAACCAATGAGGAGAGGACAAAGGAGGGAGGGTGACATCACATGGTGACATAAGCATGACCAAGCAAGTGTGTTGTTGGATGATTGTGAGGCACACAATATTTACCATGGTAACAACCTAATTAACAAGCAAAACAAACACAAAAAATCAAAAGCAACCAAAACAAAAACATTTTCTTCTTCCCCCACTCCTTGCTCTCGGCTTTTCCATGAAAAGCAAAGGAGAAAATTTCAAAAATCAAGCTACACACCTTCATAATTCAAGAGGTTTGTTTCTTTAGCTTCCATAATTCATAACTAAGATGAGTCATAAGTTTAAGCTCAAGATTCCATGTTTAACATAGCTAATCAATTCATCAAAGTTCTTGGTGAATAGTGTTTTCAAGAAACTAACTTTGTGTTTTCTTATGTTTTCTTCAAGATCCAAGCTTAGTAAAGATAGTTAGTGGTTATTTAAGGCTTCCTAAGTGATTCTCCACTCTCCAAGGAAGGTATAACCCCTCCAAACCCTAACTTTACTTTGAGTATTAGGTTTGGTTTTGTTTGTTATAGTTTATGAGAGCATGTTTCTTGTATGTTTAGAGTTTGGATGGAATTATAATGATTTTGGGATATAAATCTTAGTTGTTGGTTGATGAACCTTAAGTATAATTAGTAGCTCTTGTTTGAGATTGAATAAGTTGGAAAAATCAAGAGGTTATGGACTGAGTTAGTAAGGTTTGGATGAAGTTTGGTGGTATTGGTGGTTATGGGTTGATTTGTGGTTGATTGTGGTTGATTGGAGTAGTTTAAAATTTGGTAATCGCGTAAACATAGCCGTCGTAATGTCCGATTTACTTTAAGACTGTTTTGTTCTTAAGAATCAGGACCCGTGAACTCACTGTTAGGTTTTGACCATTGCCATGATTAGATAGTTCATGTTACGAGCTTCGTTTTGATATGTGGTTCGTTTGAATCCGATGTACGGTTTAGGAGAAACGACCGTTTTAAGTAACGGCGTTTCGCGACCGAACCATTACCCCTCGCCTTACTTTGAAACCTTGGTTAAGGACTTTAAATGACTAATTGGGGTATGAAACAATTATGTTATGTGAATTAGGCAGTTGGTAAGGTACTCACAAAAGAATTGCTTTAAAATTCTTAATGGTTAATTTATTAAAAATGGTGGAGCCGAGGGTACTCGAGCGACGTAAGTGAATCGTTAAGCGCAAAAGCAAGCGTTAGAGTCTAATTGGTTAAAGTCTAGATTCTTAAGCAACTTTGTTTTAATTCCAACTTATATGTTGTTTATAGGTTACCAGACTCGTCCCAAGCCATTTATAACCCCCAGTCGCTCAGGCAAGTTTTCTACCTGCTATACTGTTGTGATGATGTATATATGTATATGCATTATCTTGTGATAGATACATGTTGGTTAATTAGCAAATTTTGCGATATATTGAAGCATGATGAGATGGTATATATATGCATGTCTGTTTCGTAATCTGGTTATCTATCTGTTAATTTCAATGCTTATAGTTGCATAATACCTATGCTAGAGATAAGCAGTAGTTGCGTATACCCTTAGTATAGGAAACCCAAAGTTGAACATTTTTCTAAACCGGGAGTCGATGTTCCCGAGTATAATATATATATATTGATATAGTTTTCAAAACTATTAATCGAATAAGGTTTATTCGATAACTTTATTTTATTTATTTAATGAATATTATTTTGAATATTCATTCGAGGATTTATGACTCCGTTATTTTATTTAATGAATATTATTTTTGAATATTCATTCGAGGATTTATGACTCCGTTATTTTATTTAATGAATATTATTTTTGAATATTCATTTGAGGACTTATGACTCCGATTATTTACTAAATAATATTCTTTATTTTATTAAAGAATAATGTTTCGATAATCAAACTTATTTTCGATGATTCAAATAAAGATAGTACTTTCGTATAAGTGTATCTTTGGTTATTTATTATTCATTTCAAGTATAAGTTTTAAAACTTTTACTTCAATTATTTTTATAAGGATTATCCTTATGGGAATATTATTTAAAGGATAATATTCAGATATTTTCTAATATATCGGGACTGATTTACTTTATTAAATCAGCATTACTCCAAACACTCTTTAAAGTGTTTTCGAGTCTTCAAAATGATTTTTAAAAGTTAAAGCGGATCCCAAAACTCATTTTTATATTTAAGATCTTCCTTTTAAAGGAGATTTAAATACTCGCTCAAAATCTGAGGGATCCGGCTCTGTGGTGTATGTTATATTCGCAACAAGGTTGCTGTTTTGATAAATGAATTGATTACTTACCCAACGTTCGGGAAGTAAGTCCATCTATTTGAGTCGGCATAAGCAACATGGGCTCAGTGGGCGTCCATGAAAGTGTAAGTGGCTCAGTGGAAGTCCATCAAATGCGTAAGTGGCTGAGTGGCAGTCCAGCATAAGGTCCTATTGCGACCAGGGTGATGACCAGTGGGGAATTCGTCCATCTACTAGTAGAAAAAGGTTACTTATTGGTATCTTTACCTGATCAGCAAGATATCAAGTTTATGCCAAGGTTTTCTCCTTTCCAAATTCATTGGATATTGCAACTCTGTTTATAATTTTCATAACAGAGGTTTTTAAGGAGTGTATAAAATGTATATATATAGGTGTATATATATATCGGGACTTAATGAAGTATCTCGTAACTTCATTATTTATAATAATATTCAAAGATTGAATCTATTCAAATCTTGTCTTGTAGTCTCATCTATGTGATGAACTTTTGAAACTAATTATAACTTGAACGGTGGTAGTTCAAGTAGTATTCGGAAAAGATATAAGTATAATGGAGTATCTTGTAACTTCATCTTTTCAACTTATATCTGGTTAATGATTATCTTATGCATGACAAAGATTTTCACAAAAAAACGTTGAGACAAGGTTAGATATAAGAGATCACCTTGCAACGAAAGTTTTATACAGTTATAAACTGGAACTCTGTGTATATTATGCATGGAAGAGGACTTCCAAGATTTTGAAAAGTATATATATACATATATACTGAATATTTTGCGACTTGGTCGCGTTAAGATATCAGCTTGGTTCATTTCTTCTTGACCAAGACTTTTATGAGTACTATGAGAATGCTCATATATAGTTAATCATTATACATATTATTTTGGTGGGCTTGTTGCTCACCCTTGCTTTCTTCTTTCATCACACAATAACAGATAGAAAAGATGAACTGGACCAAACTCCCAATTCGCGAGCGGATAGGAAACGTTCCGCAGTTTCCTATAGGCGTTGATGTCGCTGTAGCTGAGGTAGGAACTACCAATAGGCTAGGCTTTCAACTTTTGATGTACCAGACTTATGTATCTTTATTAATTGTAATAATGGCAAAGAAATGTAAATCTATTTAGAAACCCTTTTAAGGTGTAATGGCATATAATTTTGGAATAAAATGACTCGTGTTATTTTTGGATATTCATCTCTGAGACTACAACTTGTGGTGTGTGTGTTTATTGTGGGGTCACAGTATAGAGTAGTTGATTGTTTATTAAGATTGGGTGTTATTAAGGGAAATGGAACTCGTGACAACCCAGATCCCCGACCCCGGATTTGGGGGTGTTACAGCTGTGCTCAATTGTTATGGATGAGAAACAAGCTCATGGACTATGGATTATCATTTTCTAAAATTCCTATTTATTGTGATAATCAAAGTGCTATAGCTATGACAGGAAACCCAGTGCAACACTCTCTTACTAAACATATCAGCATCATATATCATTTTATAAGAGAGCATGTCATGGAAGGAACGATTGAGCTTCAGTTTATTCCTACTAATCAGCAGCTGGCTGATATTTTCACGAAGCCATTACCTGAAACAACATATACAAAGCTTTTCAATGAACTTGGTATAGTTAGTTGGGACAGATAAGTTATTTTAAATTTATATTTGATCAAATCTTTATGTATATTGATCAAATCCTTATGTATATTGATCAAATCCTGATATGTCCTAAATATTGTTCATGATATTAAGCTAGAAATTTTTGATGTATTTTATTATATGCATGATAAATTAAGTGAATTTATTTGCTAAATGTGCATGTATGAATATATATCATTATCATCATTGCAAATCAGTCCAGGGAGACGCGCTTTAATAATATATCTTTTGGTTAAATTATTAAGTTAACTCTACACTTAATAATTAATTAGTCTCCTAGTCCTTTGATATTCCCTTTCTCTATCGGTTATTTAAACCATCATTCTTATTCAGTCCAATCATCTCTTTCCAAACACAAAACACTCTTTTCACTTTCATTTCTCATATTTCTTCTTCTCCATCACAAAAATGGTTCTCTACAACATGTTCTTGAACTATGAAAACTTCAATATGGAGTTTAGCTGTGAAGACTGACAGCAGGAATGGCACATCACTGCCATTCCCAATGAAGTGTGGAACTGGCTTCCACAGGAAATTCTGATAGATCTCCTATTCTTCGAAATGGATTATTGCCTCCATCTCGATCATCTGGAAGAAGAAAGACGAAAAGTTCTTCGTCAGCAAGAACAAATCATCTGTCTTGCTGTGCTTTCTGTGGAGAGTAGGAGGAACTAATAAAAATCATCAGCTTCTTCTATTAGACTAGGATTTTCTTGTAATCATCTATGCATGTAATCGAAAATTTCATAAAATGTACTCTCTTGAATTATTAATGAAATTTTATTTATTTTGCTTACAAGACTTAATCTATGTTCGTTAGTTGTGTATGTTCTTATTTGTAGCATGTTAATCTCTAAATCACACCATTAACATGTATCTTTTAATGATTCTTGAGATTAAAATTGTGGTTTTCTGATAAGCTTGAGTTGTTTTGACAAACACTGATGAATTTGAATCGACAAATCCTGACGATGTCAAATCCTGACAGAGAAGAGGTACCAAATATTGATGACAGGTCAGCTTGTTTTAATTTAGAAAATTATTGATAAATGATTTCTGAATTATTTAATGCTGAAAAAGTGATTGTCTTCTTAATTATTGTTTAAAAATGGATAAATTATTGAACAAAGCCACACAACAATTTACTACAAGAGCAGTGCATCCTTTGTTGCTAATTCCGCACGTTACTCCACTTTCCACTCCAATTCTTCAGTAATTATCCTTTATCAGAAGTCTAATTCACTAAGCTTCCTTCTCCAAGTTGTTACATACAACTAAGCTTTGCAAACTTATATTTGCACAAGAACCTCTGCGACACATATTATCATACACACAGCCTCACCATTCACATCTAACGAATTTTTTTCTTCAACACCTACAAACATCATGTCATCTTCTGAGATTTCACCCTTCTTCAGTCAAACAACTATTATTCATGACAACACTTTTGGAACCAATAACTACTTGTCTCCGCTTACACATCAGCAGTTTCCTCAATCTTTTCATGATATACAGGATTTTTTACTCCAATGTCCAATTGGATATGCTCTTACAAATCCTACTAAGGTATCATACAGGGTTGTAATACGGGTTTGGGATACAGCTCTAGTTAATGAAACAAATACTGCTTTCTCTTTTGAATATAAGGGACGCAGGTATGAGGTTAATGCTGAAGTTCTGGTTCAAGTATTGAGGTTGCCTGCTTGTAATGGTGCTCCTGATAATTATGCAACTGAGCAGCTGTTTGATATGATCAGAACTCTGAACTACACAAGTGATATCACAACAGTTGGGAAATTGATAAGAACAAAATTAAATAGAGAATGGAATTTCTTCTTTGATTGCATCAACAGATGTTTCTTGAATAAGACAACAAACTTTGATGCTCTTCCGTCCAATTCTCTGTAATTGGGTATTCTCTTCTATATTCTGGTAATTTTGATTATGGTAACACCATTCTTCAATTCATAATTTCTAGGAGAACAGATGCATCAGGAGTAATAGGGAATACTAGATCTCTTCAACTGATCTTTAATTTTCTATGCCCTAATGTTGAATTTGATAATGATGAATTGCTTCATGTATTTCAAATTTCTGAGAAGGCTATCGCTGATCATATCAAAAGAGATGAAAAGAATAAGTTTTCAGGACTTCCCTTCCTACCTCAGGAGGTCAGGCAGTTTTTATTAAGAAATAAACCTACTCCTTCACAATTGCCTACAAATCTTGATGCTGGCACCTCTGTAACATTTCTTGATGCTGTGGAACAAGACACTACCCCTCTTATTTCTAACCCAAGCATTTCTTCTACTAAACAGAACTCCAATCCAGCTTCTAAAGTAGCCTCCTCTGATGTCACTCAAAAGGCATCAGTTGTACTAAAAAAGGCTGGTTAAGAAATCTGTTCAATCTAAACAGAGAGCTCAACAGGCCTCACTGAGTGAGAGTGAGAAGAAAGAAGAATGTTTCCAGTAAAGAAAAGAAGGTTGATCATGCAAGATGATTCTAACTCTGATGATCAGATGCCCGTTGGGCCAAGAATGAAGATAAAGAAATCAACAGTTGTAATTCCTGATGACTCTGTTGACACAACTGGAATCAAGGAGCCAACTAATGATGCTAGTGCTCTGATTAACAAGTTTCCAGTGAACAAAGAAATTTTTGAGCCCAAGAAAACTGATAAGAGCATGTTGAAAAGAAAAGCTGAAGATGTGGTTAGGTACATCAGAAAGAAGGAAAAGACTTAGTCCTTTGCTATGGATGTTAGTCCACAAGAACCTAAGTCTCAAAGGGATTTAGAAACTGAGATACATCCAGTCACACAAGAACCATCTTCTCAAAGGGAAGATTCAGACAAAGAGGCTGCACAAATAATTGTTGATTTTGCTCAAGGTGATCTTCTTGCTGACTCTGACCAACTGCTGCAAGAAAAGAAGGCTCATCAGGATGTATTGTAAAAGGTGGATGCAGTTATTAATGATCTGATGTTTGAGGAGAGTACACAAGAACCTTCATCACTTCTTGCTGAAGCAGCTCATATTCCTCAGGCCCCACAAGAACCATCAGTTCAAAGTACTGATGCTGGCCTAGTTCATTCTCCTGACAAATCAAATCCTGATGTTACAACAAATCCTGATGTTGATCAACTATCCATTCAAGCAGCTTCTACTGATGACTCTTTACTGCTAACTAGCTTGTCAAAACATCCGGATGTGTTGTTTGTTCTTCCACTATCATCATTTCCATTTGAGGACTCACCTTCAGGTATTGCTCTATGAAATTTTCTAACGAAATTTTATTTATTTTCCTCTATTATTCTTCATGTTTGTATGATTATAAATAGTCTCTTATTTGAGGTTACCTCTATTTATATGACAAGCATACTACTCCTCTCAGCCATCTCTTATTTCTTTGCAAAATGTGTGATTGTGCTTTTCTGTGAGACTGTGTGAAAATACTATGTGAGAAAATTAAATTTTGAGTGGCAGTCCCCTGTACTGGCAAAAGGAGGGGTAGTTTTGAGAAAAGAATTTTATAAGTTTTTCTTTGCTTATAAACTTTCTTATGTGAGAAATATATTACTCTTCAAAGTAATATATTGTGTGAGAAGTGATGAGATCACTTGAAAAGAAAAGAGAGATTTAGGTGTTACATTATTTTATATTTCAGGATCTCATCAGGAGCAGATACTTATTGCTAATGATCCTCTTAAAGGTAAAGCAATTCTTCCTAGCTCTGCAAATTATTCTGAGGGTCTGTCTGGCTCTGATTCTGATGAAGACAGTGATCCTGGTGATTCTGACACAGCTCAGCTTAAGATTGCTATTGCTGCATCTAAAAAGTCCACTATTGGTTCTTCTTCACATTTCAATGCTGATCCTTCTTATTACAATGCTGATGCTGAGCATTTTCGAAAGACTGAATGGGCTTTTGCATGGAGAGATGCATATACTTCTATCTTCTCAGCTGTTGGTATGCAACATGTTCACATGGCATATGATGGACTTCAAAACCCTGATCTTAAATTGCATCTCAAAGCCTCTACCATCTCTATGAAAGGAATTTTCTCTGAAATTGCTAATATGAAGACATCTCATGCTAATTTACAGAACAAGATTGATGCATTTATGATTAATCCACTTACTTAAACTGAACTCATAAGTGTGAAAAAGGCTGTTAAAGTCGTGGTTCAATCTCAACAAAGCATGGATACGCTATTTTCTTCCTTGGAAGATGAAATGTCATCAATGGCTGATAAACTGGATGTTATATTTTCTCTTCTTTCAAATACTGATGCCAAAAAGGGGGAGAAGATAGCTGTCACAAAATATACACCTGACTCTATTAAGTTGAAAGATAAAGATACTGATGATGATGGTGATAAGAATCGGGTTGAAAATGTTCAAATTGCTCAACAACCTCAACATTCTAAAATATCCGGTTCTTCAGGACAAGGAAAGTCTATTGGTGCTCATGAAGTTAAGCACAAGACTAATGCTGATACTCCTGAAACTCGTGATGTTACAATCTCTAACATAGAAGATGCTAAAGGATTATTCTTTCCTTACAGACACAAGGAAATATGTGAAGAGATTGTTCTGTACTACAAGGATAAGAGGTTTGAGCAAAAGAATCCCAGAAGTGCTCTTGGATTGACAACTGAAGAAATTTCTGATCTAACAACTGAAGAAGCAGTTATGCAACAGAAGGAATTAATGGCTCAAATTGAAGCTGAAGCAAAAACCTCTAAAGGAAGAGGAAAAAGGGGCGGAAGAACTACAAGAGCTAGAGGAAGAAGAGGAAGAATTTCTAATTCAAGTCAAGGTTCTGCAATTGATTCTGAATTTTTGAATGTTCTATTCAGAGAAGGTTTTGTTCCCGTACAAGGAAATGATGTAAAAGAAGAAGCTGAGGATACTGAAGAAATGATTGTCCAAAGAAAGAAGAAATCAACCGCTGACATTGCTCAAGTTGATATAACTAATGCAAATATGTCTCTTGAAGCAGACATAAAACCTGAGGAAAAAGCAAATCCTGATGTTGTGAATCTAATAGCTAATTTTGATACTAATGAAAAGGTTATTTAAGTACTAGATGAATCAATTCTTGATGAACAAGGAAGAATTGACAGAAGACAAGTTGATCAAGCATGCAGTGACTATGAACAAAGAATTCTATATTCAAGAAGAGAGATGTGGCAGAAAACAAGAGGGAAGATTCATGATTTATCTACAGGGTATGCTCCTCTCAACAAGAAGGATAAAAGATGGAAAGATGTTTATGTTGGATTTTAAACGCAGCGGGGCATGGTAAAATACTTTTACACATAT
Source organism: Apium graveolens (assembly GCF_009905375.1). Taxonomy (NCBI): domain Eukaryota; kingdom Viridiplantae; phylum Streptophyta; class Magnoliopsida; order Apiales; family Apiaceae; genus Apium; species Apium graveolens. The sequence continues at coordinate 80,086,630 of NC_133650.1, read as the reverse complement.
AAAATCCAAATAAAAGCATATAAATCGTGAATAAAAATTCGAGGGATCGAATCTAACCTTTAAAATAATTCGGAGACAACGATCAGAGATCCTTAGCAGTTGCTCCTCAAGTGTGAAGCACTCCACCGGTATCCACCAAGAAAACGATGTTAAGGAGGAGGAATGAGGTGGAGAGAATTGGGTTTTCCAAACTTTTTGGGTTTTCGGGTTTCGAGGTTGGAATAAAATTAGGGTCTATAATAGTGTATTTATAGGCAAAATTTTCAGCTGAAATTTTCCCATAAATATTATTATTATTATCCCATTTATTATTCTCATTAATAATTAAAATACCTTTTAATCATTAATCCTTTTTCTAAACACTTTAGAAATAATTCTCTCTCTTGATTTAATTTCCAAAAATTAAATCCTTTAATTAATAATATTAAGAACTTTTCTTAATTAATTTATAATCAATTAAATCTCATTTAATCAATTATTAAATTTTCCAATTAATTATTTATTTCATAAATAAATAATTATTAGCCATTATTAATTAATTCCTCCACCATTAAATCATTCTCTTTTTATGGTGTGACCCTGTAGGTTCAATATTAAGCCGGTAGTAGAAATAAATAATAATAAAACTATTTTATCATTATTTATATAAATTCTCTAATTTATTAAATATGATTAATTAATTAATCACATTTATTCTACATCGTGAGGAATACTTCTCAGCATATCGCGACTATCCGGATAATATTAATTCACTGCTTAGAATACCAAGAACCTATTCAGTGAATAGTTACCGTGAAATAAACTCCTTCTACCCTACAATGTTCCGATTAAATACAAGGCATGGATCTCGTGTCAAGCCTATCTAATTCAATCACTTGCTTACCATTTACTATGCGTAGTTCTATGCAAATTAGAAACTCCTTTCTAATTTCATTCACTCTGGCCAGAGATTCCTGAACTAGCATAAGTGGATCAGCCTTGAACATTCGCTTCCTTCACTGGAAGGGGTAGATCCTTTATTGATCATACACTATCTTCGTGTACAAATTCCTATACCCAGAAGAGCCCTAATAATTGTCCCTGGAGACTAAGAACTAAACCAAAGCATAGTTCAGTGTACACAAGATGACTATGATGACCTCAAGTCTAAGGATACTTGTACAACTATCACTATGTGAACAACTGCTGACACGTGAGTGAACTCCATCAGTTGTTCAGCTGTGCGAGTCATGTTCAGTGAACTTATTCTATAATAAGCACCTACATACTAGCTATAGTGTCACCACACAAATGTCTATGAGAACAGACATCCTTCATAATGAAGCAAGCATAGTATGTACCGATCTTTGCGGATTATTAATTACCAGTTAGTAATCCTATGACCAGGAACTATTTAAGTTTAGAGTTATCATCTTTTTAGGTCTCACTATTATGATCTCATCATAATCCATAAAAAGCTTTACTCTAAACTATGGTATATCTTATTTAAACACTTAAATAGATAGAGCCCGTAATAAAAACAAAACAAGTCTTTTATTAATATCAATGAAATCAAAATAAATTACATAAAAGTTATTCCTAAATCCTAATACATGATTGGACTTAGGACATATTCCTTTCAATCTCCCACTTGTACTAAAGCTAATCACTCTGGTATCTAATACCCATCTTGTCTTCATGACGATCAAAGTGACTTTCATAAAGTAGCTTTGTGAGTGGGTCTGCTATGTTGTTATGTGTGTCAACTCTAATTCAATACAATACAATAAATGTTACCGCGCTCCCACTAACCCTTTTGTAGATGCATGGTTCATCTGCGTTTTTGATAAAATCAAACTCTTTGATTGTCTTATCAAAACGAATGTTCCATCTTTCGAGAAGCTTGCTTTAAACCACATATGGTTCGCAGTAGCTGACACACTAGGTTTTAATTTCTCTTGGAAAGAAAACCATCTGGCTAATTGCCAGATCTCATAGTCGTAGTAAGCAGCAATCGCAAGCAAAATCCGAACTGATTTTAACAGGGCTACATGTAAAAGGTTTCATCAAAGTCAATCCATTGCCTTTGTTTGAATCCTTTTGCCAAAAGCCTGGCCTTAAAGGTCTCCACCTGGCCATCTGCTCTAATCATTCTTACGTATACCGTATACATAGATTCCATTCCGGATTTCATGGCACTATGCCATTTTTCTGAGTCAACACTACTCATAGCCTCATTATAGGTCATAGGGTCGTCATCATCAATGATCGATAACTCATTGTCATTCTCAATGACAAGGCCATAATACCTCTCAGGTTGGCGAGACACTCTCTCTGTTCTATGAATGGGCTGTTCCACAAAAGGTTGTTCAGTCAGAACAAGTGTTTCCTCTTGATCCGTAATAGTTTGTGCTTCTTGAACTTCATCAAGTTCAATTTTGCTCCCACTGTTTCCTTCAAGGATAAACTCCTTTTCCAAGAAGGTAGCATGTCTGGAGACAAACACCCGATGATCGGTGTAAAAGTAATACCCTAAAGTCTCTTTAGGATATCCCACAAAACTACATGTTACGGATCGATATTCCAGCTTATCTGGGTCAACTTTCTTGACATAAGTTGGACATCCCCAAATCTTAACGTGTTTAAGACTCGGTTTCCTTTCTTTCCATATCTCATACGAAGTTTGAGGAACAGATTTTGGAAGGCACCTTATTCAGTAAATATGCTGAGGTTTCCAATGCATAACCCCATAGGAATACTGGAAGATTTGCATAGCTCATCATGGACCGAACTATGTCTAACAAAGTTCGATTTCTCCTTTCAGATACTAATCTGGAGGAGTCCACTGGGAGACTATACCATTTACTTTGAGATAATCTAGAAACACTCCATTAAAGTATTCACCACCTCGATCTGATCGAAGAGTTATAATACTATGTTTGGTTGTTTCTCCACTTCATACTTATATTCTTTGAACTTTTCAAAGGCCTTAGACTTGTGTTTCATCAAACACATATCCGAATCCAGATCTATCATCTATGAACGTAATGAAGTATGAAAATCCACCCATGGCTTGCGTAGACATTGGTCCACATACAACTGTGTGTACCATTCCTAGCAAATCTGCAGCCCTCTCTCCATGTCCACTAAATGGAGACTACAGTGCCACTATAAAGTGAGATTTTCATCATCCCTTTTCTTTTATTAGTTTGTTCAATCTGAAGTAAATTATGTCACATATATACAGACCATTATTTAAAGTACCACGTCCATAAAGAATATTATCTCTAAGAATAGAACATTCATTATTCTCAATAATAAATGAAAAATCCACCCAAGTCTAACATGGGAATAATATTCCTCACAATCGAGGGAACAAAATAACAATTATTTCAAACAATAGTCTTGCCCGTAGGCCTATGTAAATGAAACGATTCTACATCTACAGCAGCAACTCTTGCTCCATTTCCATCAGTAGAATCACCTCCTCTTCCTCAAGAGTCCTATTTCTCCTTGGTCCCTGCAACAAATTACAGATATGAGAACCACAGGCGATATCTAATACCCAAGTAGAAATGACATATTCACTTCTATCATGAACATACCTGAATCAGAAGCGGTAGTCTCACTACCCTTCTTCTTCTTCAATTCTGCAAGGTAAACCTTGCAGTTCCTCTTCCAGTGCCCCACCTTGTTACAGTGAAAGCAAACAACTTTGCTCTTGGGGTCTTCAGCTTTTGGTGGAACCGGCGTTTTCTCACCTACTTTCTTCTTCTTGGAAGAGTTCCTCTTCCTTTTCTTCGGATTGGAACCTTCACCAATTAGAAGAACAGAACTCTTCTTAGGGGGAAAATTCGATTCCGCAGTCTTCAACATGTTGTGGAGTTCAGGCAGGCTGACATCCAACTTATTCATGTGAAAGTTCACAACAAACTGCGAGAACGAACTCGGAAGCGATTGCAAGACCAAGTCTTGGCTCAGATCCCCATCCATGGCAAAACGAAGTTGTCCAAGACGTTCAATCAAATTGATCATCTTAAGTACATGGTCATTCACAGATGATCCCTCAGACATCCTACAACCGAACAACTCCTTCGATATCTCATATCGAGCTGTCCTCCCCGCCACATCATACAACTCTTGTAGATGCATGAGGATAGTGTGAGCATCCATATGCTCATGTTGCTTCTGTAGCTCAATGTTCATGGAAGCTAGCATGATGCATTGAGCAACATTTGCATTATCTATCCACTTACAATACACAACATGTTCATCATTATGTGCATCACTAGCAGGTTCAGTAAGCTTAGGTGAGTCAATTACGTATTCCAGCTTCTCAATCCTGAGAACAATTCTCAAGTTTCGAAGCCAGTCAGCATAATTAGGACCAGTCAATTTGTGAGCATCTAGTATGCTCCTGAGTGATAGTGCAGAAGATATAACGTACAAAGTAAATCTGTAAATGACAAACACATAACAACACTTAGCAAATATTCGATTTCATTTCAAAACACTATATGAATCGGGTCTTTATTCATAAGTGGCTCCCACTAGTTTTCTTAATTTATTCAACCCCCTACGTGAAAAATTAAGCATTCATAATGCTAGTGAGAATACGGATCCTACATTCCATTACACGACCCCGGCTGTAGCACGAACCGCCATGTAATATTCAATAGGCAGACAACTCTTGTCAATTACATCTCATGTTATTCCCTAATCAAACTTTAGCCTCTTGAATAATTGAGTCTCGGCTGTAGCACGACAAACTCAATATTCTAAGTCAAGTCTAACCCAACATTCCGTACAGTTGAATCAGTCCCCAAAGGCCCACGGCTGTAGCACGTACCGACCTTTAGATTCTTATTCAATGTACATATCTCTATGTAATAGACAAGTATTTCTTATTTCGAAATCAAAGCCCTCGGCTGTAGCACGAATCGACAATGATTCAAAAATAAGAACTACTTTCTATCATGTTGGAAGGCAATGACCGACACAAGCCCGTTGTATCATTGGCCAATTACTACTTGATATTATTTAATTTTAGAGGGATTATATTACGTTACAATCATAATCATATTATAAAGAAATTCTTCTTTTAAATTAAATATTTCAAATCAATAATCAATAATCAGATGATTCCCAGATCGGGTGGAGCGTTGTCAAGAGGCGTCACTTAATAACCCTTTCTTACAGATAGAAATCTGTTGTTGACAGAATCATCCTTTCTCTCATATCGAAAATTCATATTCAATTACGTGTTTCATAAACACAAGAATCTCATGATTGTATTCATAATATTGTTATTAAGGTTATGAAACAATTTCACTATAATAGGTTGTCTAACAAACACCTTATGTTCATTTAAGTCCACCTAAATCTATCATCGCATGATAAACTAAGCATATATCACATATATAAACATGAATAAACATCAAGGTAGGCATGTTACATCATCTAGCACATTATTCTAAGCATTATACATCTCTATGTATCACATGAAGCATTTAAAAGCAATTAAAAACAGTCAAAAACAGCTTTAAAACACTTCATGGAAATATAAACAGTTCAAAACTTTTATATAAACTAAAATTGATCACTCGATTAGATCCGTCTCAGAAAAATGAATCCAACGGTATATTGCACGCCTAAAACGGAGTTACGAAACTCCCAGAAAATCAATTTTAAAATCAACAGACGGGCTGTAACGCATTACAGGAACGCGTTACAAGCACAGTAACACATTCCGGTGATGCGTTACACCCCTTTTAAGCCATTAAAGGGTGTAACGCATTCCGTGAATATGCCACAGGTGTGTAACGCATTCCCAGAATGCGTGACACCCCTATTTTTTTTATTTATTTTTTGTTTTTGCAGCCGCCTGACAGTTTTCTTCGAACTCCGCGCCTGACAGCTGTTCCTCGTCTTCCGTGCATCACAGAATAAGCAGACAACAACACATAATACAGCAGAACAGATATATACATATACTTACAAATAATATATATATATGAATAATTAATTGCGAATTATTAATGATACAACTTCAAAAATTCATAATAAAAAATCTATACATCATAAAATTATGAAAAAAATACCCAGACGATCTACAACACTTGTAGAACCCAGATCAACATTCAAAATTATTCTGAGAAACGATTTCTTATCAGACAAAATTAATCCATGATATAACTTGTAAAAATCATAATTAATTCATACAAGCATATAAAATTCTGAAATTTTTACCACAGATCTATATGCATACAACCTATGCTCTGATACCATTGTTGGATTTTAAACGCAGCGGGGCATGGTAAAATACTTTTACACATATAAAATCCAAATAAAAGCATATAAATTGTGAATAAAATTCGAGGGATTGAATCTAACCTTTAAAATAATTCGGAGACAACGATCAGAGATCCTTAGCAGTTGCTCCTCAAGTGTGAAGCACTCCACCGGTATCCACCAAGAAAACGATGTTAAGGAGGAGGAAGGAGGTGGAGAGAATTGGATTTTCCAAACTTTTTGGGTTTTCGGGTTTCGAGGTTGGAATAAAATTAGGGTCTATAATAGTGTATTTATAGGCAAAATTTTCAGCTGAAATTTTCCCATAAATATTATTATTATTATCCCATTTATTATTCTTATTAATAATTAAAACACCTTTTAATCATTAATCCTTTTTCTAAACACTTTAGAAATAATTCTCTCTCTTGATTTAATTTCCAAAAATTAAATCCTTTAATTTCCAAAAATTAAATCCTTTAATTAATAATATTAAGAACTTTTCTTAATTAATTTATAATCAATTAAATCTCATTTAATCAATTATTAAATTTGCCAATTAATTATTTATTTCATAAATAAATAATTATTAGCCATTATTAATTAATTCCTCCACCATTAAATCATTCTCTTTTTATGGTGTGACCCTGTAGGTTCAATATTAAGCCGGTAGTAGAAATAAATAATAATAAAACTATTTTATCATTATTTATATAAATTCTCTAATTTATTAAATATGATTAATTAATTAATCACATTTATTCTACATCGTGAGGAATACTTCTCAGCATATCGCGACTATCCGGATAATATTAATTCACTGCTTAGAATACCAAGAACCTATTCAGTGAATAGTTACCGTGAAATAAACTCCTTCTACCCTACAATGTTCCGATTAAATACAAGGCATGGATCTCGTGTCAAGCCTATCTAATTCAATCACTTGCTTACCATTTACTATGCGTAGTTCTATGCAAATTAGAAACTCCTTTCTAATTTCATTCACTCTGGCCAGAGATTCCTGAACTAGCATAAGTGGATCAGCCTTGAACATTCGCTTCCTTCACTGGAAGGGGTAGATCCTTTATTGATCATACACTATCTTCGTGTACAAATTCCTATACCCAGAAGAGCCCTAATAATTGTCCCTGGAGACTAAGAACTAAACCAAAGCATAGTTCAGTGTACACAAGATGACTATGATGACCTCAAGTCTAAGGATACTTGTACAACTATCACTATGTGAACAACTGCTGACACGTGAGTGAACTCCATCAGTTGTTCAGCTGTGCGAGTCATGTTCAGTGAACTTATTCTATAATAAGCACCTACATACTAGCTATAGTGTCACCACACAAATGTCTATGAGAACAGACATCCTTCATAATGAAGCAAGCATAGTATGTACCGATCTTTGCGGATTATTAATTACCAGTTAGTAATCCTATGACCAGGAACTATTTAAGTTTAGAGTTATCATCTTTTTAGGTCTCACTATTATGATCTCATCATAATCCATAAAAAGCTTTATTCTAAACTATGGTATATCTTATTTAAACACTTAAATAGATAGAGCCCGTAATAAAAACAAAACAAGTCTTTTATTAATATCAATGAAATCAAAATAGATTACATAAAAGTTATTCCTAAATCCTAATACATGATTGGACTTAGGACATATTCCTTTCAGTTTATACATTTAGTTATCCTAAATCATTCAAGCATATTGAATTTGTGTCAGCAGGACTTAAGGATTCTATTTCAGAATAGGAAAATATTGATAAGTCCATCAAGAAATCTTCTTGGATGGAACATAATGAAAAGCTAAAGCTTATCAAAACTCGTACTAGAGCATGTATTGGTCATTCTGGAATGGAGACTCTGAGATCTGATTTACTGGACACAGATATTGTGACTGACAATCTTGGTGAGAGAATTACTCCTTCACATCTTGAGAAAGTTGAAGCTGTAAAGATTGTTTTTAGGAAGATAAATCTTGGTGATGTCAGAGAAGAGATTATGTACTTCTTAAGAGATGGCAAAGTGAAAAGCTTTACATTGCAGCAACTCTTGATGAAGACTGTGACAGAGTTGAAATATATTCACTATCTTCTTAGAGTTGAGGATAATGTCACCAAAAACTGGTCTTCTAAGATACTTAAGAGAATCAGAAGAAGTGTCATGTACAAAGAAGACAAATATAATGGTGATTATGTTCCGATGTACAGAATTATACTGGTCAAAAAACGAAGATGGAAAAGGGAGCTATAGTTCTGAAAGTTTTTCTCAACAATCCTCAATTATCTTTCAGTCCTGATCATGAAGATGTCAGCTTAAGCTTTATGTTTAATTGGTGATCTTGAAATAACTAAGAATTCGATTTCTAAATTAAGATCAGCCATTTATCAGCTTGGAGAAGATATTGAAGAGAAGAAAATGTTGAAGAAAAAGCTTGTCAAAGTCCTTCAAGAAAAGGAGGAAGAAAGGTTGAACAAATTTCTGGAAATAACTATCAGTTATCTTAGGATATTGAAGTAAGCCTTATTCCTTGTATATTTTATAATTGGTTTTGGAATCATTGAGAATGGAATTTGTGCTTCATTACATTAAGCATAAATTGGGGGAGATTGTTACGTGCTGATTCTCAATGATCAGGAGGAGCTCAGGATCTGACTGTTTTGTATGTCATCAGGATTTGATGTGCCAGCAGGATTTGATGCATCATCAGTATCTGCAGAACATCAGCATCTGAAGACAGTCTGTTATGAAGATTAAGTTTGTTCCTTATTTTGAGGGATGGATATCTATTACATTCTGAGTGATAGGAATTTGTATATTCAGTTAAAGATATTTATCATTTCCTGTTAGTAATTGATAATGCGTATCCTAGACTGGTTTGTAGCAGTTGTGTATTATATAAACACAGTTTGAGTCATAACATAGTGATTAACTTGAGCATTGTACGACCTAGCAGCTCTCAAGAATATCAGTATTTCTTGAGAGAGATTGTAACAGTTTTTATCAGAAATATAAAGAACTGTTATATTTTTATACTTGTTCGAAACATTTATACAATTGTATCCAACCCCCTTAAACAATTGTATCTTTACTGGGCAACAAATATCAAGCTGTAATAGATTCTATCTCTTTGGATGCTGAGACATTTACTCATCCTGTTCCAGCAAATCAAATTTTGGATGGACATGGCAATGAGGAGGCTGAGAAAATATTGAACTTGGTGCACACTACTTCTTTAATGGAAAGGGAAAATGATGCTATAACTGCTATGCTCTCCACATCTGATAATGACTTTAAATTTGCTGAAGATTCATTTGGGGATGATGGTGAGGATGATGATGATGATGATGAAGGCATGAGCATAGGGGATATGCAAAAACTCCATCATGAATGTTGCACAAGGAATGCTCTTATCTGCATCTCCAATCCACGCTGTTCAAGCTTATCCATGATACCCAAACAACAATTCAAGCATCCACTAGTGCTAGCACCAAAAGACTACTTTCAGCTCACCTGGAATCTCTCCAATTACATAAAATTCAGGCTCTTCAACAAAGTCAAATTGTGGATGCCGTCAAATAGGAAATTGGTGAGATTAAACAAGACTTTGTAGCAAGGTTGGATGCTAAGCTTTCATGCACCACAATGACAGAAATAGCTCAAAAGCTCAGAAAGGAAGCTGATTTGAACAAAAAGGTTGAGGCCATGGATTCTAGACTGACAAATATGGAGAAATCAGTGGCCAAGATACTTGCCAATCAGGAAGCTCAAACCAGTCTACTAGCACAAACCTTAACCTCTACTCAACTTGATGCTAACAAAAAGGGGGAGAAAGACTCTATCATCTCAGTTAGCCAGGGGGAGTCAACAAGTGAGGGGGAGAAAGTGCTCAAGATTCAAGTAAGCAAAGTGATTATTCCAGCAATTGCTTTCACAAAGCCACAAGCTCTTGACAGCATTGATTTAATCAATCTAGCAGCAGCTAAGTCGTAGTCAAATGACAAACAAAAGATTGATATAGCAACAGTTGAGCAAGAGCTAGATGCAAAATGGAAGAAGCTTGATGAAAACATCAAGAAGAAGTTTGGTCCAATTAAGAAGCAAGACAAGGTCTTCTCTCACTTCTCCAAATTGAGACAAATTTCAGCTAATGAAATGAGCCTATGGAACTTGGAAATGGGCCAACCCTTATCAATCAAATCTCTAAAGGCCAGTGTGATTTTTCAGCCAAAAAGAATTTATCCAAAGAATTCAGACAAAAATCCACTGGACCTATCCTATGAAACCCCTAGGCCAGATGAAAAGAAGCTGCTTGCAAGGTCTACTGCTTTATCAAAAGATCCCAGAGACACAGTGTCAAAGAACATAATTGCTAAAATCTACAGAAATGGTAAACTAATCTGTGTAGTGGCTGGACATCCACAGTTTGCAGAAGCTAAGAAAGAAGAAAATGTGAGGCTTAAACAACAACAAAAGCAAGCTGCTTTATAAGCCAAGAACCTAGCCAAGAAGTCTGCAACCACAGAAGTTACATTGCCTGCTGTGATAACTGAAAATATGGATGAAGGAAATAAAGAAGAACCAAAGCAGAAAAGAGGAAGCAAACTCCACTCAAAGAGGAAGCCAGACTTTGATAAAGATAAGGAAGACTACATGCAAACCCAATCAACAACTTCAAGTAAATCAGCCATACCTACTGTGAAGGAGGCTGAATTCAAGGTTGATCCTAACATTACCTTTTATGGTGAACCTGTTGTTCCTACGGATGAACCTATAGATTGGGATAGCTTGCCTCTTCCTGATCTAAACATTCCAATCCTTACCAAACCAAGAAAGACAAAGAAAAGAGCAGTCAAAATAGTCAAGCCTGTTAAACTTTAATTCAAGTCTTTGGCAAAACCCAAACCTACTGTCAACAAGGGAGATCAACTCTTCATATATGACATCAAAGAATTTTCAGACATAAATATCTATCTGGATGAGCTATAAGAAGTTAGAGCTATTGATGCCTACAATCACCTTCCAGAGAGATTAGTCTTCAGGTATAAGGGTGGTAAAGAGATAACATGGCCCCTTCACAGAATTCTCAATGAAGGCTATTCAACTTGGGTGACTGTCTTCTCCTCAATCAAGAAAAACTTTGGATTCAACATAGTTGCCAAGAAAATGATACTAAACAAGATTGAGGAGATAAGAAATAGCTGGAGAGGACCAAATGCACTCCCAAGAGTATAGCCAATCCCTTTTACTGGAGATAGGGTGCATTTGAGGCCATACTGGATTATGGAGTTCAAGGATGAAAAATACATTAGAAGATTCTTCAGATTGGAAGATCAGCTAAAGATTGCAAGCAATGAAACTCTCAAGGAGATGCAAGAAAAGTTGGATCAGATAAATGAGGATGAATCAGAATTTTTCAGACAACTCCAATATCAGATTGAAGAGAATGATGTGAAGCTGGGAAAGAAGTCAAGGCAATCAAGGAAATGATCTAAATTTGCTCAGTCTGAAGGAGCACCTTGAAAATGATCTGTAATACACTATACAAATATTTCTTTATGAGAATTCTCAATAAACTGCAGCAGTTGTAATTTTTATCTACTCTATTTCATTCTGTATTCATAATGTGTTTTGTTATCATCAAGTTTCTCTTAATTTATGGCTACAATTCCAGTAGACATAAATTAGGGGAGATTGTTAGGAATATGTTGTGCACTTGATGATAACTTAAACAAAACACTAAGTAGATTTTAGTTAAGTGATATTGTAGCTTTCAACGGATGATCATTTCAATATCCATTGAAAGAGTAGCTTATGAATTAATAAGATTAGTAGCACATTTTTGCATACTTAAATGGCTTAGTGAACTAGATGTTGTAGGATGTTTAAGTCATGTTGACTACTAGATTGATATGCAAGATAGGTTGGTTAATTGTAAATATTAGATGCCTTGTAATCTTGTATAAATGAAATGGAATTAACTGACAAAGAGACAGTCTCAACGGATGATTCACACAGCTTCAACGGATGATCAACATAAGTCTCGATGGATGATCAAATAGAGTTTCAACGAATGATCAATATGAGTTTCAACAGATGATCAATTTCAAAAGAGCAGTTGATAGTGACTTGACAGCCACATGCGTTCACATCATTCTCTTCAATCTGATATTGGAGTTATCTGAAAATTTCTGATTCATCCTCATTTGTTAGATCTAGCTTTTCTTACATCTCCTTAAGAGTTTCATTGCTTGCAATCTTTAGCCGGTCTTCCCATCTGAAGAATCTTCTAATATATTTTTCATCTTTGAACTCCATAATCCAGTATGGCCTCAAATGCACCCTATCTCCTGTGAAAGGGATTGTCAATACTCTTGGGAGTGTATTTGGTCCTCTCCAGTTATTTCTTATCTCCTCAATCTTGTTTAGTACCATCTTCTTGGCAACTATGTTGAATCCAAAGTTTTTCTTGATTGAGGAGAAGACAGTCACCAAAGTTGAATAGCCTTCATTGAGAATTCTGTGAGGGGGCCATGTTATCTCTTTACCACCCTTATACCTGAAGACCAATCTCTCTGGAAGGTGCTTGTGGGAATCAATATCTCTAACTTCTTCTAGATCATCCAGATAGAGATTTATGTCTGAAAAATTCTTTGATGGCATATATAAAGAGTTGATCTCCCTTGTTGACAGTAGGTTTAGGTTTGGCTAAATACTTAGATTGAAGTTTAACTGGCTTGACTGTTTTGACTTTTCTTTTCTTTGTCTTTCTTGGTTTGGTAAAAATTATAATGTTTAGATCAGGAAGAGGCAAACTGTCCCAATCTATAGGTTCATCCTTAAGAACAACAAGTTCACAATGAAAGGTAATGTTAGAATCAACCTTAAATTCATCTTCCTTCACAGTAGGTATGGCTGATTGACTTAAAGTTTTAGATTGGGTTGGCATGTAGTATTCCTTATCTTCATCAAAGTTTAGCTTCCTGTTTCAGTAGAGTTTGTATCTAAACTTCCTCTTTGTCTGCTTTGGTTCTTATTTCTTTCCTTCATCCAGATTTTCATTTGTTACAGCAGGCAATGTAACTTCTGTGGTTGCAGGCTTCTTGGCTAGGTTCTTGGCTTCTAAAGCAGCTTACTTTGTTATTGTTTATGCCTCACCTTTTCTTCTTTCTTAGCTTCTGCAAACTGTGGATGTTCAGCCACCACACAGATTAGTTTACCATTTCTGTAGATTTTAGCAATTCTGTTCTTTGATACTGTGTCTCTGGGATCTTTGGATAGAGCAATTGACCTTGCAATAAGCTTCTTTTCATCTGGCCTAGGGGTTTCATAGGATAGGTCCAGTGGATTTTTGTCTAAATTTTTTGGATAAATTCTTTTTGGCTAAAGAATCACACTGGCCTTTGGAGACTTGTTTGATGAGGGTTGACCCCTTTCTAAGTTCCCTAAGCTCATCTCATTGATTGAAATTTGTCTCAATTAAGAGAATTGAGAAAAGGCCTTGTCCTGCTTCTCAATTGGACCAAACTTCTTCTTGTTGTTTTCATCAACCTTCTTCCATTTTGCATCTAGCTCTTGCTCAACTGCTGCTACATCAATATTTTATTTGTCATTTGAATCCAACTTAGCTGCTGCTAGATTGATTAAATCAATGTTGTCAAGAGCCAGTGACTTTGTGAAAGCAATTGCAGGAACAATGACTTTGCTTACTTGAATCTTGAGCACTTTCTCCCCCTCACTTGTTGACTCCCCCTGGCTAACTGAGATGATAGAGTCTTTCTCCCCCTTTTTGTTAGCATCAAGTTGAGTAGAGGTTGAGGTTTATGCAACCACCAACTATTGTAGGAGACTGGTTTGAGCTTCCTGATTTGTAAGTATCTTGGCCACTTACTTCTCCACATTTGTCAGTCTAAAATCCATGGCCTCAACCATTCTGTTCAAATCAGCCTCCATTCTGAGCTTTTGAGCTATTTCTGTCATTGTGGTGCCTGGAATCCTGGCATCCAACCTTGCTACAAAGTCTTGTTTAATCTCACCAATTTCCTATTTGATGCATCCACATTTTGACTTTGTTGGATAGCATGAATTTTATGCAATTGGAGAGATTCCAGGTGAGCTGAAAGTAGTCTTTTGGTGCTAGCATTAGTGGATGCTTGAATTGTTAATTTGGGTATCATGGATAAGCTTGAATAGTGTGGATTGGAGGTGTGAATAATAGCATTTCTTGTGTAACATCCATGATGGAGAATCTGCATCTCCCCCTATGCTCATGCCTTCATCCTCATCATCATCACCATCATCCCCAAATGAGTCTTCAGCAAATTCAAAGTAATTACTAGATGTGGAGGGCATGGCAATTATAACATCCTTTGCCCTTTGCATTGAAGCAGTAGTGTGCACCTAATTCAATGTATTCTCAGCTTCTTCATTGCCCTGTCCAGCCAGAATTCGATATGCTGGAATAGGATGAGTAAATGTCTCAGCATCCAAAGAGATTGAATCTATTACAACTTGATATTCTTACAAAAACAACTCTCCTTTTCTGCATCACTGGCATTCATTGACTCACTAGCAATGGTTTCCATCCTTGTGTCTCATGTACCTGCTTTTCTCTCATAATCTCTCTGTTTTTGCATCAAGGGCTCCCCTTGGCTTCACACCCTCACCTTCACCTACTAAGGTGGGACTCCACTCACTCACTTTTACCAAGCTGGAAGAAATAGCTTGCATATTTTCACTCTTTTCCTCTCCTTTTTCCTGAGAGCAACTCATCCTCTCACTCTGTTCACTCCCTTCCCTTAATCCTAAGAGTGAATGTACAACCACTAAATCATCTGCACTTGTACCAGTAGTTGAGATTTGAAGTTGTGCAGTGATACTCAACGGATGAGGAACATCCTTCGAGGTAATAGTTGGAAGTGTCAACGGATGACTGTTGTTAAGCACATCCGCCGAGATATAGTCACTGGTCGATGGATGAACAATATCCGTCGAGATAGTAGAAATGACAGAGTTTGGAGTAGAAACTACTGTAGAATCTGTGGTGATTGATTTGAGATTTTGCACAGTATTCTCAGTAGAATCAGAAAGAAAGGGCAAGTGAGCCAACAAATCATATAAAAGATGATGCCCACTTGCTATAGATTTTGGATTCTCCATGAGAGTTAGAGATGGAGAATTAGGAATTGATGTATGAATCATATCAACATCGAGAGAATTTATGGGTGAGTTTGGTGTGTTGGGAGCTTCTATAATTAAAGATTTTGGTTGTGACTCCACATTTATTGGAGTCACATCAACCTGACTTTGAGAAGGTGCATGAACTGAGTCTTTGACTGCAGGCACAGTGTGTGCATCATGTGTATCCCCAAGGGTTTTTGATTTCTTCTTTCTAATATAAGTTTGGGGTGAGCTTGTGTTCCTAACCCTTTTGGCCTGTGTTCTTGGCTGTGAGCTTTGTTCAATAGTCACATTATAACGACTCGTATATCTTTATATTGTTTAAATGTGTAATTATTAAATAATTGCATAAATAAAATAGGTCTGTGGGTTCTGTTAGCTGGATATTATTTTTGTTAATATTTTAATTAATTATGTGTGATTGTTGGTGTTCGTGTATCAATTGTGTAATTTGTTGTGAAGCTGTGTTGTGTCACTTTTATATTTAAAGGTGATTTTATTCAGGATTTATTTCCATAAATACTTGGGTTATCCCTAAAATTATTTTTATGGCTTCACAATTTTATTAATTATTTTTAGGGATTTTTAAAATTGATAAATCAATATTTTATTGATTATTTACCCTTAAATGATTTCCTGATTGTATTTATTTATAAAATCCGTATTAAATCCAGAAAAGTTTCAAAAATTATGAAACTTAGATTTATTTAAGTTTGGAATATTCCGAGAATTTTAAAATTATTTTGGTAATTTTTGGAATAAATTTCACCTGCGCGTTGTTTCATTTATTCATTAAAACGGGCATAAATTGAGTTTCAGAAATTGTTTTAAAATTTTGAAAATTCTATTTTTATTAACTTTTAATTATTTGTGATATTTTATAAAATATTTTATAAATGCTCGGGTTTTAATTACCCGTGAATTGCTCGTTAAAACTATAATGCGGGTCAGATAAATTTTGTTGCGGGGTTTATTTGGTTAATAAAAAAACAAAAAAAACAAAACAAAAGGGGGCAGATGTTTTCAATCAGGTATAACCAGACTATTCTCCAATCTCTCTCAATTTCTCTCCTAAATTCTCACTACTTTCTCTGTTAATCTCTTAATTTCCTTTCTCTCCTTCTATTTCCCTCGTTCCCTCTGATTTCGCGATTACTCCGGTGAGTTTCTGGCTTGATTTTTCTGGTGGTCTCTCGGTAGTTTTGGTTCCTAAATATATATATACATATATTGTGTGTATATCTGTGCTCTGTGTGTCTATGCGCGCACGCCTTGCGTGCGTGTCTCTGTGCGTGGCCGGTGCTTGGGCCGTGGTTGATTCCTGTTCTGGTTGTGTTCGGCTGCTTGTTCATGTTCCTTCTTTCTGTTCTTGCGCGTGTAGCACGTGTAGTTGGGCTTGATTTTAATATTATTTATTAATTTCTGCAGGAATTATTTTGAGTGGTTTTGTGAAATTAAATATAATTTCGTGCGGGAATTCAATTTAATTATCGGTGAAATTTTTGCGTTGGAACCCGAATAATCGGGTGCCCCAAAAATTTTGCCGCCGTCGACGATGATCCTCGGCGAGCCGACGGTGATGACGTTGTTCTGAGTCCTACAAATAAATAAATATAAAAATACAATAAAATTGTAGAATACATATGACAACGAATAATAAGTGTATTTAATTGGTATTTGTACAATTGCGAATTGACATTGTTGGTTGAGTCGGTGGATGGGACTTGGGCAATTGGATTTTTAGTGAGTGAGTGTGTTGTGATTGATTGACGTCGAGATATTCGATGGGTTAGTCCGATAAATAAAGGAAGTGCTGCCCGATTTCCGGGAAATCAAACTACGGAAACACGGGAGCGTATCCAGTAATTATCGAGACGTCGAAGGAATATATATATATATACTTATACTTGATTGTTTGTTGTGGTGAATTTCCGTTAAAACCCAATAACCCTAATTTCGTAAAATGACGAGTATACATATTTTCTAAAAATGAACACCGAACCGACTTTCGAAGACGTGAACCCTAATTGATACATGTATTATTATATGAAGTATTACGAGTCAGGTTTTGTTAACGTTCGGGTAGGTTGTTAGCGAGGATATGTCAAGCATAATCGAAGGTCTAAATTAGGGTATTTTGACTTTGTAGGTGCTAGTTAGAAAGCCTAAGAGTTGACGTTAGATAGCCTAGTGGACAGTCGACGAGCTCAGTAAGGTTCCAATCGAAGGACCTGAGTGTTGAAGTCGAATCCAGGGTAATCTAGTGAGTAGACGTTAAAGCCTCAGCGTCCGTGTCGGCTCAAGGTCAATCAAAATTATTTGTAAAGCTCTGCAAGGCAAGTACCCCTGACCATTCTTTTATGGTTCAGTATATATGAATGAAATGTTGTTTATTTTCGAACAGGAACAAAAACGTTTTAAGTTACGTATCCCCTTTATTTGAAAATGTTGTTAAATATATGTTTTGGGGAGAAGTAACTTCTGAAATTACCTATCTCTAAAATTTGGTTAAAAATGGAAAAGAGGATTCAAATAGTGTGCTGTGACAGAATTGATTTTAACAAGAGATAGGTAAAAGTGATTTTGAAACTAGATAAAACGAATCAGATATTGGATAACATTGCGTAAGTGGCTAATTCGGTTGCGCGCATTACATAACCGATTAGTCCAGCATAGTTAATCAGAGACCTAGCTAGTCTCTGCGGATCCGGTGATTTTATGTGAAAGCCCGATCAGCTTTCCTAGACATTTTGTGTGATAGCCCGGCCAACTATCCTAGATAATTTGTGTGGAGGCCTGATCAGCCGTCCCTAGATAACATCCAATACAAATTTTATTGTGATTTAGTGGTTCCCGTAACAGAACAGATAATTTTGTGGTTCCAGTAATGGAACAAGTGATTTTGAGGTTCCCGGAGAGGAACAAGTTTTATAGGTCCTGTGATGGGACAAGTTTTATGGTTCCTATAACGGAACAAATGATTTTTGGTCCCCGTAACGGGAGAAATGGTTTTATGGGTCCTGCGATGGGACGGAAGATTTGAAAATGAAAGAAGCATGCTAAAATTGAAATTGATTTATGCACAGTACACAACTAATGATTTGGTTTTACAGAGCATGCTAGTTTTGATATCCAGTTCATACATGTTTTACTTGTTTTCTAGCAAGCTGTGAATTCTGTTCCTAAAATTGTTTATCATAAATAGTTTTTAATTATTATTCATATAGTGGTACTATTGAGCAATTGATTGCTCACCCTTGTAAAATGTTTTATATATGTATTGTAGATGCCTAGAGGGTGGTAGTCAGGGCAGAGTTCCAGTTCCTTCCGTGTCAGGCTCCTCCGAGATAGTTGTGCATGGACCAACGATGGTCTGTTGAGTTGCTGTATTAAGTTAATATTGTTCAGAGTATTGTTATAAGTTGGTTTTGTACTAAAGGTAACCTAAATCATACTTAAACCTGGAAAAGGTCTTGGTAAAGGGGGTCGTAGTTGTGTATTATTAATGTTTTGAAATATATTATGTTTAATATTATGGTTGTTACCTGAGGCAGTTCCATGATCGACATGTAGATGAGAGTAACATCCTTGTGATAATTTGCCCTATTTAAATCAGCAATAATTCTCCTCTCTTGGACCAAACAAGCTAACTTGTTTGTTGGGTTCTCAATTGAGAGATTCTCAGAAACAAAATTGGCTAGCATCATGAAAAATCTAGCATAATAAATATTCTTAGACCTCTTTTTAATATCCCCTAACTTACTCCATATCTCATACATAACAGAAGTACTGAAATTGAAGTACTTATCACTGAGAAGCATATAAAGCATGTGAACAAGTGAGTAAGATACAACATTAAAATTGCTAATTTTGCCAGAAAACACTTTAATAAATGAATCACACAGAAAACTCCATTCTTTTCTAAGACCCAATCTCCTAACATCACCTAACTTAGTGGCATCAAAAGCATAGCCCATAGAAACTAGCATGTTACTCATATCAGTGTCTGTGTGTGGATTAAGTGTCGTATTTTCAGGCAACTTAAAGCATTTTTCAATAGCATCACAATTAACACAGTGTTCATTACCTTTGAGAGTGAAGGTAATAGTTTTGTCCTTAGAGTTGAACACTGCTGTAGTCCAAATTTCCTTGACAACATCACGGTAGATGGTTGGGGACTCAAGCATGGCATAAATCAATTTGTAGTTCAGTATGAAGTCCATCATCTTGTGATAATCTGTTAGATATATTTGAGATGTCATGTCTAATATGATTTGTGTTTAGTTTTTGTAACTTAACAACAGGACA
Source organism: Apium graveolens (assembly GCF_009905375.1). Lineage (NCBI taxonomy): Eukaryota > Viridiplantae > Streptophyta > Magnoliopsida > Apiales > Apiaceae > Apium > Apium graveolens. The sequence goes on along the minus strand of NC_133650.1, from coordinate 80,066,854 downwards.
TATCAGGACTTACTGAAATCAGGACTTACTGAAGTCAGAGCTTAATATCAAAACTTAAGATACATATCAATACTTAAGTGCGGGAAGACTTTCAGTTAAGGAATGAAGCTGATTTATAGGAGAAGATCGAGACTAAAATAATAGAAGATATGCTTGGAAAGAGTTAGAGGACTAGAAGACTTGTAGAAGATATCTGATTGATATATTTTAGGAGACATAATTATATTCTATATCAATTAGAATATATCTTGTAACTGTGTACTATATAAACACAGCTTAGGGTTTACACTATATGTGTTATCATTATCGAGAATATTATTTTTTGTAACCCTAGCAGCTCTTAGTGATATTTATTCATCACTAAGAGAGAGCAATAGTTTATATTGTAACAGAGTTTATTGAATATACTTGATCTTTGTTACATACTTGTGTTGAAATCGATTTGATTGTATAAACACTGTATTCAACCCCCTTCTACAGTGTTGTGTGACCTAACAATTGGTATCAGAGCTTTTCTGTTAACACACATACAATAAAGATCCAAACAATCAAGTCTGAAGAAACACAAACTCCAACCAAGCCCACCAAAACTGAAGAAACTCAAAACACTCAAACCCACAGTCAATTTGAGACTATTAGGGTTCCCATACTGAGACCTTCTGAGTATCCCATATGAAAAGTGAAGACGGCTATGAATCTGGAAGCTACAGATCCGGAATATCTTGATAGGATTAATGAAGGACCATATAAGCCTACCAAGCTCTCTGTTGCAGTTGTTGATCAACCAGCAAAGTCAATACCAAAGGAGAAAGGTGATTACACAGCTGAAGACATCTCATCTATTGCCAAGGATACAAGGGTAAGGCATTTGCTGCATAGTGCCATTGATAATGTCATGTCAAACAGGGTAATTGGATGCAATACTGCAAAGGAGATATGGGATGCTTTGGAGACAAAATGCTAGGGAACTGATGCAATCAAAAAGAACAGGAGGACTATACTCACTCAAGAGTATGAGCACTTTGACTCAAAAGTTGATGAGTCATTAACTGACTTATATGACAGGTTTATCAAACTCTTGAATGATCTGTCACTGGTGGACAAGGAATATGATCTTGAAGATTCAAATCTAAAATTCCTTTTAGCTCTTCCTGAAAATTGGGATTTGAAGTCTACTACCATAAGAGACAACTATGACCTTACTGAAACTACTCTTGATGAAATTTATGGTATGCTCAAGACTTATGAACTTGAAATGGATCAAAGGAGCAAGAGGCATGGAAGAAAGTTAAGGACACTTGCTCTTAAAGTTGAGGAGGAATCTCCTAACGTGGTTGCCTCAAAGAGGGGAAAAGGAAAGGCTCTCATCATAAAGTCTGATCCAGAGTCATCATATTCTAATGATGATGATTCAGAAACTGAAAGTTTACCTGAAATGGATGTTGATGCAGAGATGATGCAACTGTGTGCTCTTATGGTGAAGGGTATCACAAAGATAGCCTACAGGAAATTCATAAAGGGCAAGAAGTTTTCCAGGAAAGGTGGAAGTTCTGATAAGAACAGGTTCAGAAAGTCTGAAGGCAAAGGAGGAAAGTCTGACAGATGAGATAACTCAAATGTCAAATGCTACAATTGTGGTGAAAGAGGCCACATATCTCCTGAATGCAAGAAAGGAAAAAGTGACAAAGGCAAGGAACTTGTCACAAAAAAGAAAAGTTGGACAGACACTTCAGATTCTGAAAATGAGGTGAACTGTGCCTTGATGGAAAATGCTGATAGCAGTATTGAAACTGCTGAATTGAAGGTACCTCAAAAAACTTATGCTTTTCATACCAATGATATTACTGATTTGAGATTATATCTTAAAACCATGTTCATTAGTTATAGAGATCAGACTTAAACATATGAAAGATTAATATATGAAAATCTTGCTTTTAAAAACAGAAATGACTATTTAGAAAAGGAGTTAGTTTTTCTTCATCAAACTAAGAAAGAAAGAGATGGGGCCTTGTATGTTAGAGATGAAGTACTAAAATTGAATGAATCTCTACAAACTGATTTAGAAAAGGAAAGAGAGATTATCAGAACTTGGACTAACTCTGGGGGAACAATTCAGAATTTACAAAGTAGTGGAAACTGGAAAGAGGGCTTAGGTTATGGAGATGATAAAAGTGAGAAAGGAACTGTGCAAATTGAGCCAATTGTTATTAAACAGACTGCTAAGTCAAAGGTAAATCTTGTTAAGTTTGTAGCAAAAACTTTAAAGTCTGATTCTAAAAAGATGAAAGAGTCTAGGACAGAAGTCAAAGAAAAGTCAACTTCTGACAAATTAAAACAGGATAAACGAGCTGAAGTAAACATAGGCTTAATGACAAAGAAGCAGCTTAAGCATAAGCTGAAAGAGATTAGAAATGTGAACAAGGTAAAGGAAGCTAGAAAAAATAGGAATGAAAAGGAAGGTGTGAATAAGAGCAATAATTATATGCATGTTCCTAATGCTCCTAGAAAGAAATATTACAACTGTGGAAACTCTAACCATCTTGCTTCTTTTTGCAGGAAAAATAAAGATATAAACTCTTTACCTCCTAAATCAGGAGTTAAGAGTCAGTCTGTTAGGTTTAAACCACAAAATCCTTATTTTCATTATGGTAGTTTATGGCATTCCATTTATACTTGTAAGGAATATCATAGTTTATACTATGATTATTATCAAATAAAACCTTCTTTGAAGAAAGTTAGTATTATTCATTCTAGTGTAAAGTCTGAAGTAAAGTCTGATATAAATTCTGATAAACAGCATGTTAGCATAAACTCTAAAATTAAATCCGCAGCAAATGCTAACAAACTTAAAAAGGCCAAAGGATCCAAGCAAGTCTGGGTCCTTAAAACTAACCAATAGTGGTCTTTGTGATTGCAGGGCAACATAAAAAATATCCTAGTTCTGGACAGTGGATGTTCAGGACATATGACTGGAAATAAAGCCCCGCTATCAGACTTTGTGGAGAAAGCTGGCCCAGGAGTTTCTTATGGAGATGGCAACATGGGAAAAACTCCGGGATATGGCAATATCAATCTTGGGAATGTCATCATTGAATCAGTAGCTCTTGTCTCAGGACTTAAACACAATCTGCTAAGTGTGAGTCAAATCTGTGACAGAGGTTATCATGTGGATTTCTTTGAAGAACACTGTGAAGTTGTAAGTAATTCTACATGAAAAGTAGTTCTGAAAGGTTACATGCATGGTAACATATATGAAGCCAGACTTTCAACAAATTCTGATGGTTTTGCAATCTGTCTGTTGAGTAGAGCATCAATTGAAGAAAGCTGGAATTGGCACAAGAGACTCTCTCATTTAAATTTCAACAACATAAATGAGCTAGTAAAGAAAGATCTTGTGAGAGGACTTCCAAAATCAGTATTTGCTCCTGATGGCCTTTGTGATTCATGTCAAAAGGCAAAACAAAGAAAATCTTCATTCAAGAGCAAAACTGAATCCTCAATTCTTGAGCCTTATCACTTACTGCATGTTGATCTATTTGGTCCAGTCAATGTCATGTCTATTGCAAAGAAGAAATATGCTATGGTTATAGTGGATGAGTTCACAAGATACACTTGGGTGTATTTCTTACACAAGAAGAATGAAACTGCATCTACTATAACTGAACATGTCAGAAAGCTGGATAAGTTGGTCAAAGATTCTGTTAAAATAATAATAAGTGATAATGGCACTGAGTTCAAGAATTCAATCATGGAAGAGTTCTGCAAAGAGCATGGAATTAAACATGAATTTTCTGCACTTGGAACTCCATAGCAAAATGGAGTTGTAGAAAGAAAGAACATGACTATCATTGAAGCTGCACGAACTATGCTTGATGAAGCAAAGCTACCAACCGACTTTTGGGCTAAAGCTGTGCAGACTGCTTGTTTTACACATAATGCTACACTCATAAACAAGCATGGAAAAACACCATATGAGATGGTGAAGAAAAAGAAGCCAAATCTGAAATACTTTCATGTATTTGGATGCAAGTGTTTTATTCTTTAGACTCATCCTGAACAGCTGTCAAAATTTGATCTAAAAGCTGATGAAGGAATTTTTGTTGGATATCCACTTTCCACAAAAGCCTTCAGAATCTATAATTTAAGAACAATGGTTGTCATGGAATCTATCAATGTATCTTTTGATGATAAAAAGATTACTGGACTTGAAAATTTCAATGATCATGATCAGCTGAGATTTGAAAATGAAGATTTAAGTTCTGATTCTGTAAATTCTGATGGCTTAAATCATGATCCTGTAAGTTCTGACGTGTTAAACTATGATGTCATTGAAACTGTGGTAACTACTTCAAGGGAAATTGCACCTGTTCAGGGGGAGCAAGCTGAAGATCCTACCACAACTCAAGACTCTCAAGAAGCATCAAAACCTGTCACTGGCTCTTCAAGCTCTGATTCATCAAGTTCTGATGAGCCAAATTCTTATAATTCTGGAAACTCTGATACTTCAAATCCTGAAGGATCCAACTCAAACTCTGAAGTTTCAGAGAGCATAACTACAGGGGGAGCATCAAAAAATGCTGATGGAGACAACATGGATCATGGGGGAGGATCCAGTTCTAGAAATCAACTTCCATCTGCAAGGAAGTGGACCAAGTCACATACACCTGACTTAATAATTGGAGATCCTGAAGCAGGTGTCAGAACTAGAACTACAACATCAAATGAATGTCTCTATCATTCTTTTCTATCTCAGACTGAACCAAAGAAAGTGGATGAAGCTCTTCAAGATGCTGATTGGGTGCAAGCAATGCAGGAAGAGTTAAATGAATTTGAAAGAAATAAAGTCTGGACCCTAGTGCCAAGACCAAAGAACAGATCAATTGTTGGCACAAAATGGGTGTTCAGAAACAAAACTGACAGTGATGGCATAATTATAAGAAACAAAGCAAGGCTGGTTGCTAAAGGCTACACTCAACAGGAGGGTATTGATTATGATGAAATATTTGCACCAGTTGCTAGATTGAAATCCATAAGAATCTTTTTGGCTTATGCTGCTCACAAGAAGTTTAAAGTCTTTCAAATGGATGTGAAAAGTTCTTTTTAAATGGAGAATTGGAAGAAGAGGTATATGTTGAACAACCTCAAGTATTTGTAGATCCAAAATTTCCAAATCATGTCTACAAACTTGACAAAGCACTTTATGGCCTTAAGCAAGCTCCAAGAGCATGGTATGAGACTTTAACTCAATTCTTTCTGGAAAGTGGATTTCACAGAGGTACAATTGATAAAACACTGTTCTACCTCAACCATGGAAAGGACTTACTTTTGGTACAGATATATGTTGATGATATCATATTTGGTTCTACAAATGCCAAACTCTGTGAAAGGTTTGCAAAGCTAATGCAGTCAAGCTATCAAATGAGTATGATGGGAGAACTTAGCTATTTTCTGGGACTTCAAGTCAAGCAAAATGAAGAAGGTACTTTCATAAATCAATCCAAGTACACCAGAAATTTACTGAAGAAATTTGGAATGCAAGATTGTTCAACTGCATTCACTCTTCATCAGTTGATATTACTAACTACAGAGGTATGATTGGCTCCATACTCTATTTAACTGCAAGTAGACCTGATATCATGTATGCTACCTGTCTTTGTGCAAGATTTCAGGCTGATCCAAGAGAACCTCATCTAATAGCTGTGAAAAGAATTTTCAAGTACCTCAAGGGTACAGCTGATCTAGGGTTGTGGTATCCTAGATAATCAGATTTTAAGTTAATAGGTTACTCAGATGCAGATTTACAGGATGCAAAATAGACAGGAAAAGTACTAGTGGAAGCTGCTAATTTCTTGGAGGCAGATTGGTTTCTTGGTTTAGCAAGAAACAGAAATCAATTTCCACATCAACTGTAGAAGCAGAATATATTGCTGCAAGAAGCTGTTGTGCACAGATTCTTTGGATGAAGAATCAGTTACTGGACTATGGGTTAGAATTTTCTAAAATACCTATTTATTGTGGTAATCAAAGTGCTATTGCTATGACAGGTAATCCAGTTCAACACTCAATGACAAAGCACATCAGCATTAAGTACCATTTCATAAGGGAACATGTAATGGAAGGTACAGTGGAATTGCATTTTGTTATAACAGATCAACAACTAGCAGATATCTTCACCAAACCATTATGTGAAGCTACTTTTACAAGACTGGTAAATGAACTTAGAATGGTTTCAGGTTCTTTCTCAAAATCTGCTTAGTTTTTGTTCTCATGCATCAGACTTTATGATCAGTTTTTATAGATTGTCTTATCTCTATGAAATTTGTGCTTAAATTGTAATATATTAAATACTGATTGTTATCTGATGTGATTCTATATACTCTGATAGTGTTTTGAATATTCTGTGACTATTCAATCCAATGAGGATTACTGTGCTAGATGTTGACCTAGTAGTCTTTAACATACTGGAAATCCCATGTTTGAATTAGTTATTTATGTGGAAATTCATTAACACAAGCAAATTCTAATTTTGAGCTTAGTCAAATTTACTTTGAGTATCTTATTACTAAGTCACAAACTAGATTCTTGCTTCTTATCTGTCAAATTCTGATGTCAGAAAATCTTAAGGATGAACCACATGCTTGATAAGCCTCACTTATCTGAAGAAAAGAAAAGAAAAGAAAATTGAAGTCAGGTACTCCTTTGAGATCCAGAGTAAATATGTGGAAGGGAAGACCCAAGTGTATTACTGGTATTTAGTTATATGCATTAGAAAAGCAAATAAATTTTTCTTGGTAACTTTTCACATTCTCTGATTACTAGAGAAATACTCTGATAATAGCATAAATTCTGATAGCAGTTGTGACTCACTTACACTGAGAAGCCACTGTAAAAAGAAATTTCAAAATATGCATAAAATGAGCACAAACAGTTGAGGTGAACTCTTGCATAAATTTGTTCTATAGTAGACTTCAAAACTAAAGACAGATTTTAAGCACTTTTCTTAGCTATGCCTTATTTCTAAGATGTACTGAAGTTTATCAGAGTTTAATCTTTATCTGATCTTTTTCTAAATGCACACACTTTCACTCCATATGAATAATGAAAATTATTGTGGTGATTAAGTTATTTTTGACAAACAGTTAAGTGCCATTTGCATAAATTCCAAGGACAAGTTCTGATGGAAGTTCTGATGATTAAACTCAGAAGAAACAAGTCAGTTTTTGTATGAAGAATCACAGAAACAAACATTCCCTTTTTGAGTACAGAAGCCATGTTCTGATGACCGTTAAAATCTGATAAAAGTCAAGTTCTGATATTAAATCCTGATGGAAACTCTGATGCTTACGTGGCTTTAGTTATTTACTTGACTTATTTGTGGTAAATACTGTAATGGTTATATTTTGTCAGAATATAATTAGGTGAGATAAAAACAGTCATAATCATTTAGTTAGTAGGAAAAGTGTCTGTCTTGAAAAACTGCATGTGCACATCGTGCCCACTAACTCCTGCTTTAACTATTTATTGACTGTTCACATGTTGCCAGGTGTAAATTGTCTGCCATGCTTCATAAATATAGTTGTTATCACGTGGGATGTATAAATAAGAAAGTTAAAAGATTTTCTAATCTTTTACCTACTTTTCTCATTCTCTCATCTCTTTTATTTTCTCTCATCCACTAATATTCTCTGAAGCCCTATTTTTTTTCACAGGCATTTTATCAAACACTTTGTGTACACTCTTTTTCTCACTTAATTCTTAACAGAAATGGCACCAAAAGACATCGTTTTCAATGGAGCTAAGTTTGTTCCTAACAACTACTTGGCTATTCTGAGCAAGGATGAAGCTCCATCAGAACTTCACTTCATCCAAGATTTTGTCTCGAAGTGAAATTGGGTATGCTTTGACCCAACCAGAAGCAATCTCAGGAACTCAAGTGCTGGATTTTTGGAGGAGTGGTGTGTATGATGATGGTGGTGCACATAGGTCCCCTAGTATTATCTTCACAACAGGGGAGGATGATCATGTGGTGACTTTGGCAACAGTTAGACGGGCTTTACATTTGCCAGAAAACTGTGTTTACAGTTCAACAGTTGAGGAGCCTGCTCTTCAACAGATGATGGCCAACCTGGGTTATGAGAAGTCTTTGGCAAAGCTGGGTCAATTGAAGAGACCTCACATCAGGAGGGAATGAAGTTTCTTCTTTGACTGCATCACAAAGGCCTTTGCCAACAAGTGCTCCAATTTTGATGTTATACCCATACTGAGTCAGCAAATCGGGTATGCTCTCTTGAATCAAACACATTTTGATTATGCAAATGTTGTTTTAGGATTCATAGGTGATAGGATGATAGAAGATAGAAACACAGTCTATTTTTCTAGATTCTGTCAGCTTATTTATAGTTTTTGTTGCTCTGATGCACCCCAACTAGCAAGTGAGTTAATTGAACCATTTAAACTTGCTAAAAGAGCTTTTACTTACTTATTATCTATTGATAATAAGAAAACTGTTTTGTGACCCCTCCAAATTCCACAATCAGTCAAACATATTTTAGTAAACTCTGAACAAATCACCTATTCTACCATATATTCTAATGTCCAACCATTCCAACCTCCATCAGCACCTCCAACCACTACACAACCAACCACCTCTCAACCTCAACCAACTCAACCTACCATCAGAACATACTTCCAACCAGCTCAATCCCAACAACAACAACCATCAGTACCATCATACCTCCATCTTCCAGGCCTAAGAGAGAAAAGTTTGTTCCTAGATCTCCACCAAGGAGAAGAATGATGATTATAAGGGATAAATCTGAGGATGATGAAGAAGCACAGGTTCATGCATCAGAACCTATGACTATTGAAGCTGAAAATGTGATTTTTCAGAAAGAAGTAGAAGCTGAAGGGTCAACCCATCAGATAAATGTTGAAGCTGAGGGTTCTAATACTTTGAAGAGAAAGAGAACTGTAAGTTCTGATGCTACCAAGGCAACTCCTACACCATCTAGGAGATCTAAGAAATAGAGGGTAGGAAGGCACATGGCTCAACCTCCATCAGAGGATACTGAAGAAGCTGAGGAAGGGGATCATGAATCTCTAATCTCAAAGCCAGTTGTAATAGAAGCTTTGCCATCCCCAACTCAAGCTCAAGACACTGTTCCAGACACAGTGCTCACCTCCTGTCTCTCCAATCAAAGCTACAGATAATACTGAAGAACAAGGCACAAGTTCTGATATAGATATTCATAATCTGAATATTCCTACTGTTCTTTATCTGGAAGCTCCAACAGCAGCTCAGCCATCTACTGTCAATTTTCCTATCTTATAGGCTGAGATACCAACAACTCATATTCTGGAGATAAATTCTGATGCTCAGAATTTAGATGAAGCTGGTACAGACTCTCCTTCTATTACACACACTCTTGTGTTGTCAGAAGATGATGGATTTTCTGCAAGTTCTGGAGAGTCAGCTCCAGTAAATGCTCCAATTCTTGGAAAGGAGGCATTAATCCAAAAGTTTGTTGAACAGGATGCTCCTATTCCTTGGGAAGATACTCACAGAGGAGTGGAGTGGACCAAGAAGTGGAATGAAACTGATTTCATTCCAAGCTCTAAAGTTCTGACAGAGCACATTGCTAAGGCTGATGAGCTCATGACAAGATCTGATTTTAAGACTCAACTCAAAGTCACAGCTTTAAGTGTCAAGACTCTTCAAGGTCAACACTCTACCACTCATGAAAAGGTTGATAAACTTCTGGAAAAAGCTGAAAAGCTGGATATGGAGACCAAGCTTGATAAAAAGAGGTTTATCAGACCTATTTCTAAAAAAGTTGAAGCAATTGAGAAGATTTAGGAGAAGCAACAGGCCCAAATTACTGAGGTCCTGCAGAATCAAGCTTCTCAAAAAGCTCAACTGGATGAGATTCAATCTTCAGTAGAACTTCTTCTCTCTCTCCTACTACCTGATGATGCCAAAAAGGGGGAGAAGGTAGTTAAGTCCAAATGCTCACCTACTCTAATACTGAAGAAGAAGGATGACAAAGGTGATGACCAAGGAAACTCTGATAAGAGTAGAGGTCATGGAAAAGATCAAGGTCAAGGGTAAAGCAACAAGGTTTCTTCTAGGAAACTAATCTCTGATGCAAGAAAATCTTATGCTCAAAAGAAGACAAGTTCTGAAGCTGCTCAAACTCAAAATCTGATAGCAAGTACTGATACTCAAAATCTGATCTTAATTTCTGATGTTCTGATTCAAGGAGGAAGTAAAGACTCTCAGAAGTTTTTGCAAACTCTGAAAATCAAGGTAAAGCAGACTACTGTCTACTACAAGGATCCCAAGATTCAGACACTTGATGAAGAAATTGCTAGAAGATAATTTATGAAGCATAATCCTGGAATGGATTTAGAAAATCTCAAGGAGGAAGAAGCTAGATTTAAAGTTGAGAAGACAAATCTAAAGTCTAAAGCTTTTGTTGCAAAGAAACCTCCAAGACCTAAGGAAAAAGGCATTGTGATCAAGGAGAAATCAAATACTGAGGCATTAAAGCCCAAAACAAGATCACAGATTGAGATTGATCCCAAAGATAAAGGAAAGGGAACATTTGATGAACCAATAAAGCTACAGGAGATGAAAATTCCTCAAATCCTGATAAAACCTGTGTGCAAACTGGTTCAAGTTCATGATGATACTCTTGTTGAAGATGAAGATGTTCAAACTCTGAAAAGAAGGAAGATAACTGAAGAATCCAAGACAACCTCTGAAAAGGCTCAAGTTATTCAGAGTGAAGAACTGCAAACTACAGAAGAAACAGCAAGTTCTGATAAAGTCATCAAGACATCAACCTTTGACATAGCTCAAGTTGATTTAGACAAGATGAAAGTAGCTGACAAAAAGAAACTTCTATGGAAAAATGTCAAACCATCACATCTAAAGAAAAGCCAATTACTGTCTGATTTCATGACTATTGGGTTGAATGCTAGAGAACCAAGAGACAGAGCTGGACTAGGTTCTGATGAAGCTAAGATCAAGACAGGAGTTGAAGTTGCTACTAGAGATCCATTTTTATTGACTGACAGACCTCTTGAAGATATTACACAGAAACACCTTGATAAGGTTATCTCTGTTCAAGTGGTACTGGATGCTCATGACAGGAATAATGTCAAAGAAAATCTGATTCTATTTCTTGAAGATGGAAGGACATATCAAATGTCAGAATCATATGTGCTGAACAAATCTTTGAAAGAACTTCAATTCTTTAATTATCTTTTAGAGATAAAGTCTGATATTACCAGGAGATGGTCAAATTTCATAATGAAGACCATAAGAGATAAAGCAAGAATTTCTAGTTCAAGGGTTACATAATTCATTCCAAACATAGTTGAAGATGATGGAAGTGAAATTCCAATGAAGAAGGATTCTGCTAAACTCGAAGTAATTCTGAAAAAGAAATGTCTATACTATAATGAAGACTCTTCTCATCCAAGGATAATAAGACTGGGTGATGGTTTAGAAAGAAATCATATTTCTGCTCTAAGGACTGCAATATACTAGATTGGAAGTCAAGATGAAGAGATGAAGCAAGTCAAGACTACAATAGCTCAAGTCCTGAGGAATAAAGAAGAAAAGCTGATATCAAACTTTGTCAAGAATCACTTTGGATTCAGATTGACTCAGTGAGATTGGTAAAAGCACAAGGACTGTAAGTTGTAGTTAATTGTCTATTTAAACTCTTATTGCATTTATACTTAAAATGTTTTTGACATCATTAAATTTATTAACTTGTATATTTTGCATAATTTACAAGTTGGGGGAGATTGTTAGATATATTTGAGATGTCATGTCTAATATGATTTGTGTTTAGTTTTCAAAACTTAACAACAGGACATATCAGGACTTACTGAAATCAGGACTTACTGAAGTCAGAGCTTAATATCAAAACTTAAGATACCTATTAGTACTTAAGTGCGGGAAGAATTTCAATTAAGGAATAAAGCTGATTTACAGGAGAAGATCGAGACTAAAATAATAGAAGATATGCATGGAAAGAGTTAGAGGACTAGAAGACTTGTAGAAGATAGCTGATTGATATATTTTAGGAGACAGAATTATATTCCATATCAATTAGAATATATCTTGTAACTGTGTATTATATAAACACAGCTTAGGGTTTACACTATATGTCTTATCATTATCGAAAATATTATTTTTTGTAACCCTAGCAGCTCTTAGTGATATTTGTTCATCACTGAGAGAGAACAACAGTTTATATTGTAACAGAGTTTATTGAATATACTTGATATTTGTTACATACTTGTGTTGAAATCGATTTCATTGTATAAACACTGTATTCAACCCCCTTCTACAGTGTTGTGTGACCTAACATAATCTTCAAATGCCAGAATTTGCTTGTTCACCAGAGCCACAAAGTTGTTCTTTTCATAGACGAACCCAGTTGAGGACATAATTTTGATTACGGGTGCCATTGCTTTGATTGAGATTAGTTGTAGAGTGAGAGTATTTGCTTTGGAGAAGAGAGAGTTAGAGAAATTTATTTGAGAATGATAAAAAAAAGTAGAAATGAAATTAGCTTTTTTAGTATCTCAGAAATAAACTGTCGAAAATTAAAAAGTGAAATAAAGTAACCAATCAAATTATCCCAAAATAGCCGTTTAAAAATAAGAAAACTGTCAAAATTCTAAGATTATCCGTTGAAATATACATACGTACTATAAGTAAATTCGATGGATAATGCTCAAAATCAACGGCTAAGATTGAGTGCAATTCGACGGATAATGGTAAAAGTACCCAGAGTAACAATTTATACTTCGACGGATGATATAATTCAACGGATATTCATTTTCAACGGATAAGAACATCCGCCGAGATACAAATTCTGACTTAGTCAAAATTTTATCTTAAAAAGGAGATATCAATTTTTACTCTGGTCGTATCTCAATTTGCTTAGACATCAAAATAGATTAAGAGTAATTAAGCATACCTAACTCACTTACCAACCTAGTGAAGGTGGATTCATCAAGTGGTTTAGTAAAGATGTCTACAAGTTGTTCTTTACTTGGAACAAAATGAAGTTCTACAGTACCATTCATAACATGCTCTCTAATGAAATGGTACTAGTTGTCTGTGTGCTTGGTCCCTGAATGTTGTACTGAATTCTCGGTGATCGCAATGGCACTTGTGTTATCACATGAAATAGAAATTTTATTTACCTGTAGACCATAGTCCAACAGTTGATTTTTCATCCATAAAATCTGTGCACAGCATCTCCCAGCAGCAAGATATTTATCTTCAGCTGTACAAGTAGAAACTGAATTTTGCTTTTTACTGAACCAGGATACTAGCTTGTTTCCTAGAAATTGACAGGTTCATGTTTTACTTTTTCTATCAATTTTACAACCTGCATAATCTGCATCTGAATGACCAGTTAGATCAAAACCAGAATATCTAGGATACCAAATGCCAAGTTTTGTTGTTCCTTTGAGATATCTGAAAATTCTCTTAATAGCTACTAAATGAGAGTCTCTAGGATCAGCTTGAAATCTAGCACAAAAACATGTAGCAAACATTATATCTGGCCTACTAGCTGTTAAATATAGAAGTGAGTCAACCATGCCTCTATAGCTTGAAATATCCACAGACTTTTCAGTAATATTTAATTCAAGTTTAGTTGAAGTAGCCATGGAAGTTTTTACAGACGTGCAGTCCATTAGGTCAAAATTTTTCAAAAGATCATAAATATATTTGGTTTGACTAATGAATATTCCATCACTAACTTGCTACACTTGTAAACCAAGAAAGTAAGTTAGTTCTCCCATCAACTCATTTCATATTTACTTTGCATCAATTTTGCAAACTTTTTGCAAAGTTTTTCATCTGTAGAGCCAAATATAATATCATCCACATAAATTTGAACAAGTATACTAGAGCCATTAACATTTCTATAGAATAAGGTTTTGTCAACAGTACCTCTAGTGAAGTGATTTTCTAAGAGAAACTTTGACAAAGTATCATAACAGGCTCTAGGTGCTTGCTTCAATCCATAAAGTGCTTTCAAAAGATAGTAGACATATTCTGGAAAATTTGGATCTTCAAAACCAGGGGGCTGACTGACATAGAATTCTTCCTCCATATCTCCATTCAGAAATGCACTTTTGACATCCATTTGATAAACTTTGAAATTGGCATGGGCTGCATAGGCTAGGAAAATTCTGATGGCTTCAAGTCTTGCAATAGGAGTAAAAGTTTCATCAAAATCTATTCCTTCTTGTTAACAGTAGCCCTTAGCAACCAATCTAGCTTTGTTTCTGACAACTATGCCATTTTCGTCCATCTTGTTTCTGAATACCCACTTGGTGTCAATAGGATTCTTTCCTTTAAGCTTGCGTACTAGCTTCTAAATTTTATTCCTTTCAAATTATTTTAGCTCCTCCTGCATAGCTAAAATCCAATCAGGATCCAACAGAGCTTTTTCTACCTTTTTAGGTTCTTCCTGAGATAGAAAGCTGCTATATAGACATTCCTCTTGAGTTGCTTTTCTTGTTTGCACTCTTGAGGATGCATCACCAATGATCAGTTCAAATGGGTGATCTCTAGTCCATTTTCTCTGTTGAGGTAGATTAGTTCTAGATGAAGAGGCCTCCTATTTATCTTGATGATTGACAGAGTTTTGATGATCAGGAACCCCCCCTGAGTTTATGGACCTTTGACTTGAAATTGGAGTTCTTTCTGATTGTGATCTAACTTGGATTTCAGCTCCTATTGATGGATCAGTGGATGTTGCTCTTTGGCTTTCGACGGATGATGCAGATTGTCTTTCGACGGATGATGCACTTGGTCTTTCGACAGATGTTGAATCATGTGTTTCATTGGTTGTAGATTTTTTTGCATTGTCCTTAGATATTTGTTCTTGATCACTTTCATCATCACTGTCTTCACTAATCATCTCCACATTGTAAAATTTGAGGCTTTCATGAAAATCTCCATCTTATAGTCCTTCAATATTTTTATCATCAAACAAAACATGTACAGATTCCATAACAATGTTGGTTCTGAGATTGTAGACTCTATACGCTTTTCCAACTGCATATCCAACAAAAATGCCTTCATCAGCTTTGGCATCAAACTTTCCATGCTGATCAGTTTGATTCCTTAAGATATAGCATTTGCAGCCAAAGACATGAAGAAAGTTTAATGTTGGTTTTCTATTCTTGAACAATTGGTAGGGTGTCATGCATTTTGCTTGATTAACCAAAGAAATATTATGAGTATAGCATGCAGTGTTTACAGCCTCTACCCAAAAGTATGTTGGTAACTTTAACTCTTCAAGCATTATTCTTGCAGCTTCAATAAGAGATCTATTTTTTCTTTAGACCACTCCATTTTGTTGTGGAGTCCTTGCTGCAGAAAACTCATGCATGATCCCATTCTCTTCACAAAATAATCTCATCACATAATTCTTGAACTTAGTTCCATTGTCACTCCTGATTCTTCTTACTTTGAAAACAGGATGATTGTTGACTTGTCTTATGTGATTGATGATGATTTCACTAGCTTTATCTTTGGATTTGAGAAAATATGTCCAAGAGAACATTGAGAAATCATCCACAATTACTAGATAGTATCTTTTCTTTGAGATTGAAAATATGTTGATTGGTCCAAATTAGTCCATATGCAGTAATTGTAGAGGTTCTTCAATTGTTGAATCAAGCTTCTTTCTGAATGATGTCTTGATCTGCTTTCCATTCTGACAGGCATCACACAGTCCATCCTTTTAGAATTCCACTTGAGGAATACCTCTCACCAAGTCTTTCCTGGCCAGCTTATTCATAGTCTTGAAGTTAAGGTGGGACAGCTTCTTGTGCCATAGCCAACTTTCATCTTGACTTGCCTTGCTAAATAGACAAGTGACAGATTCTACATTTGATGAGTTAAAATCAGCTAAGTACACATTTCCTTTTCTCACTCCAGTGAGAACCACTTTGTTGCTTCTCTTGTTGGTCACAACACAGGCTTCAGAATTGAAATTTAATGAGTTTTTCTTATCACAAAGTTGGCTGATACTCAACAAATTGTGCTTGAGTCCATCCACCAGAGCAACTTCCTCAATGATTACATTGTCTTTTGAAATCAAGCCATATCCCACAGTATAACCCTTGTTGGCATCTCCAGAAGTAATATTTGGGCCAGCTCTCCTCTTGAACTCAGTGAGCAGGGTAGAATCTCCAGTCATGTGCCTTGAACACCCAATATCCAAATACCAAAGATTCCTTGGGTCCTGTTTTGTTAGCCTTTTTCTTAGATTTCTTAGGCTTGTCTTCATTTGACTTAGGCATTTGAGATTCATCCTTAGCCAATTTAATAGAACCCTTAAAACCATTCATCATTGCAGAATTATCATGCACAGGCTGATTAACATGGAAAGGCATATTATGTAAAAACATGTTATTCCAGTAAGGCATGTTAAATGGCATTTGTGGCATACTAAATGCAGCATAGTAAGGATTTTGAGCAAATGGCATATTAGCAAATTGTGCATTCAAATTATGTATAGGCATAACATTAATGGGCATTGTAGGCACAGAAATGAAGGAGGTGCAGACATGGGAGCAGGCATAGCAAGTTTGCAATTAACAGACAAATGATTAACACTACCACACTTAACACAGGTTTTTCTTGGTGCATATTTCTCAGATGTGTAGTTGTTATGTTTGTTAATACCTACTTTCCCATTCCTATTATTTTTCTTTTTCTGTTCTTACTTCAATTTTCTCCAATCTGTCATTCAATTGCTTGATAGACAGATGTCCTACATTGACTCTCTTGTTTTTGTTCATTTGACTTGTTTCTCCTGGAACAAAGTTTTTAGAAACTGATCCATATTTCTCATTTAGTTTAGCTAGTTTAGCTTTGCTAACTGGATTTCTTTCACTTAACGAATGTGATTCCTTGTCTTTCGACGGATAATCCTTTTGGTCTTTCGACCGATAACATTTATCATCCGTCGAATCCATATCCGTTGAAAGTCCTTCTACTAAATTGGAATCAAGTCTCTCCTTGCTCTTTTTCCAGGCTTCATCACAGAAAGATTCTATACCTTGAACTTTAGTAATTTGAGCATGAACATCTCTAGATGATTTCCATGTCTTGATTACTTCATGTTCTCGTTCAAGCTGCTTTCTTAAAATATCCTCTTTCTTCAAGGATTTAGTTAGTTCATCTTTAGCAATCTTGCACTCTATCTTCAGTTTTTCAAAATCAACAAATTAAGTTTCTAACACAGTATTTCTTTCACTTAAAAACAAATTGTTCTATTTAAGTTTAGTGTTTTCTTTAGTGAGAGACTAGAGTGTAACACGCAGATGATATAATTCAGTAGACATGTCATTTATGACATCATTACACTCAGCTTTAGATAAATGTGCATGGTTAGTGGTGATTACCGGATTACTTGATGAATTGACCTCTGTTTTATCTGATTTGGCCATAAGTGCTAGATTGACATAGCTTGTATCTTCATCATAATCTAATCCATCTACAGCCCAGTCATTTTCTTGTGTGATGAAAGCCCTTTCCTTTTGTTTGAGCAACTCAAAGTATTTCTGTTTGTAATCGAAAGACTCAAACTTCTTTTTACCAGAATCAGACTTTCTGAATTCACTAGCAAAATGACCTACCAAGCCACACTTGAAACATTTGAATTTAGACTTATCAACCATGTTTCTATTTGACTTGGACGCTTTTTGAGCTTGGAAAATCTTCTTGATAGAAAAGCAAGATGCTCATCTATGTCATCCATGTCATCTTGACTAAGATTGTCTTCATGTTCAGCTACTAGCCTTTTTCCCTTGCATTCACAAACTCTAGGGTTTGTTACATATTCAACAACTTCAACCTTTGTCTCTTTCTGCTTTTTTTGCTCAGAAATGAATACAATGGATCCGCCTTTCTTTCTTCCTTTCTCCAGCTTCTCATCTTGCTCTATTTCAAGCTCATAGGTCTTTAGAATCCTATACAGTCTATCCAGGGTGAACTCCTTGTAATCTTGAGAATTTCTCAATGGGATTGTCATAGGTTTCCATTCCTTTGGAAGATATCTGAGGAATTTGAGGTTTGAGTCTTTTATTTGATAGGCCCTTCCAAGCAGTTTTAGAGCATTCAGTAGTTTTTGAAATCTACTGAAAATGTCAGTGAGTGACTTACTTTCTTCACTGTGGAAATGCTCATATTTCTGAATCAAGAGTTGCATTTTATTCTCCCTTACCTGCTCAGTTCCATCGCATATAACTTGAATTGTGTCCCAGACATCCTTGGCAGTTTTGCAGTATATGATGTTGTCAAACATGTCACCATCAACACCATTAAGCAAAATGTTCATGGCCTTCTTATCCTTGTGAACTTGTTCAATATCAGGATCAGACCATTCTGCTCTAGGCTTTGGGACAGATGCTTCATTTTCTGTAGTAGCTCTCATAGGGACATGTAGACCTTTCTCAATGCAGTCCACATATGCTTCTTCTTGAGATAGGAGATGCAGGTGCATCTTCACCTTCCAATGGTGATAGTTATGTTTTTCCAGAAATGGAATCTTTACTCCAACATCTTTTCTGCTCATCTTATTAGTTATTGTGATCTTTCAACTCTTTGTTCTTCAAGAGCTTGCTCTGATACCAATTGTTATTCCCAAACAATCTAGAAAAGAATTACAGAAGGGGGTTGAATGGAATTCTGGCTCCTTTTCAGATTTCAGGAACAATTCTTCTACAAATAAATAACTGTGTTTGATTTTGCAATAGTGCGGAATGAAAGTGAAATAGAAATCAAATCACAAAGCATTTATATACAAGTATTTAAAAAATTTCTGGTGGATTGAACTTTTCCACCAGAGATATATATTAAGTAGATAACTCTGTGTTACAAAGTGTACACAGCTGCTTACAAGTTGAACTATAAGAACTGAGAAATTCTTTACAGATTTTGTCTTATCTATTTCTCTGGTAATTGCTTACTTACTTGGATACAATTCAACTTTCTACCCTTGGTTTATATATCACCAAGTTACATGATAAAAAGACAAGATAATAAGACAAACTATTTCTAGTCTAATTTCATGCTGCTACACTTCACTTTCCAGCATCTTTGAATATCTTCAATTTAGCATGGAAATGGAAATGCTTCTTTGTTCTCTAAGACCTGAATTAGGCTGCCACATTCTATTTCCATACAATCAACGCATGTGACTGTCAAGTCACTATCAACTGCTCTTTTGAATTTGATCATTCATTGAAGTTCAGATTAATAATCCATTGAAACTCAGACTGATCGTCCGTTGACACTCTGTTTGATCATCTGTCGAGACTTATGTTGATCATCCATTGAAGCTTTGTGAATCATCCGTTGAGACTGTCTTCTTGGCAATTAACTCTATTTTATTTATACAAGATTACAAGGCATCTAATATTTACAATTAACCATCATATCTTGCATATCAAGCTAGTAGTAAACATGACTTAAACATTCTACAACATCTAGTTCACTAAGCCATTTAAACATACAAAAATGTGCTACTAATCTTATTGTTAGATAAGCTACTCTTTCAACGGATGTTGAAATGATCATCCGTTGAAAGCTACAAAATCACTTAACTAAAATCTACTTAGTGTTTTGTTTAAGTTATCATCAAGTGCACAGCATATTCCTAACATATTTTTAATTCAAAAATAAATCTGAATTATTTAATTAATTAATTTTAGTTAATAATTAATTATTTAATTAGTCAACTAATTTAAATATTAATTTATTAATTAATTTAATTGGTTATTAATTAATTTTAATTGATTATTTAATTAAGATTTAATTATTTCTTTTGATTTAAAAATTTTGAAAAATAATTTCAAACATTAAAATATTATTCTAAATTATTTTCAAGGCTCGATAATTATTATTAAATGATTTTAAAGTCAGATTCGGGTATTCGAACCTTGTTATTTATTTATAAAATGATTATTTGATCCGTTTTAATTCCGAAAAATGTTCAAAAATTCGTATTAAATACCCGAAAAATCATTTTAACCCCGATTTTCTTTGAAAAATTATTTTTATCGAATATCTTACATTCTTTGTGCTATATATGATCTGATTGATGTGTAAGCAGCTTATGTGTATATTATTTGACGATTTTTATCGTAACTTTTAAGCCGTATGTCGGATTTGGGTGAAACGAAGGGTAGATAGAAGCTTGTAATGAATATAATGAGATGAGAATAAGTATTAATAAATACTTGTGATGCCTAACAGAGGAAGCGAGGCATAAAAGGGAAAACAAGTGGTCAGTGAGTAAAGATCAATAGATGAGTGCAAGTGAAGTGAAAGCGGATTGAGATAAGGCAAGTATTTCTGATCTTTCTTGTTATATTGCAAGTGCTTTGAAATACTTAACCCTAAACCCTGATTTTTCTTATTGATCTTTGAGCCGTAAGCCTTATTCTTTGTAAACCAATGATTGTTGAACCTCATATACAAATCACGTATATACGATACTACTCCACAAATACATACATACCACATACAGTTCACTGAACTGGATTTGCTTAACATACAAACCTTCATACCTTATACATCAGAAGACTAATTCTTAAAACCATTAAACCCTTGTTCTTCTACTATCTGATTCTTTCCCAGGCTGAAAGCCAGTCCTTATACACACCGTGTTATACTTTATGGTGTTTATGAATCACCATATGCTTCAAGATAAATGTTGTTTATGATTCTACTTATTGATTTACATTTTTTATCATATTGTTATTATAGAATTGGATTATTTTTAAATATGGACCAGATTCGTGAGTATGCGGCCCTAGGTGCTCTTCTTGGGTGGGCCAGAGAGGTGTTAGAGGAACTTGCGAGGCTTGGTGGACTATTATTTCCCTGGAGCTAGATGATAAAGATGTTGTGACAATGGTTATATATATATTAGTGTGTGGTGTGTATCATCAGACTTTTGGTTTATATATATATAGACTAGACTTGTTGACTAGTGGATAGGCATGTTGTACCTTTTGCCTTTGCAGAAACATTTTCACGCTTGTACTACCAAACATATATATATATATATATATATATATATATGTCAGTACCTTTCCTTTTTCAGCATTGTCATTTATAATACTGCACATGTTTTAATCTTACTTTCCTTACTGCACCAGTTATAAACCCTTGTGAAAATATGTACTATATCCCCTTGATTATTTACATCTTGTAAATAAGCATGTAATTTACTTAGTTCAACAATTTAAAATGTTTTCAAAAAGAGATATTTCTGTTTTACAAAAAAAATTCATAAAAAAGGATTTGATTTAAAGGCTAAATAAGTTGTTTGATTCTTTACAGAAAATGCCTCTCGGAAAAAATACCCGTTCTACCAACCAGAATGAAGAAACCAACAACAACAAGCAAGACAATAATAACCAGAATACAAATCCAAGTCCCATAGACCCAACTGTATCCCAGATTCTTCATATTTTGGCTCAACAAATAGTCAACCAGACTCAACAACAACAGAGACAGGCCAATCCCCAGGTGAATTTTAAGACTTTTCAAGTGATGAATCCACCAGAATTTAAAGGTCCTTTAGATCCTATTGAAGTAAGAGTTTGGTTAAAGAAGATAGAGAAGATATTTGCTTTAGTCAAGGTGAGAGAGGAACATAAATCTGAGTTTGTGAGCTATTATCTGAAGAATGAAGCTACCTATTGGTGGGAAACTGTTAAGACATTGGAAGGTATAAATAATATTGAGTGGGATAGATTCAAAGAGTAGTTCGTAGAGAAGTATTTTCCTCAGTTTGTTCAGGATCAAATGGAAATGAAGTTTCTGAAGTTAAAGCAGATGAATATGTCAGTAGCAGATTATGAAGGTAAGTTTAAGGAATTGTCTAGGTTTGTACCATCATATGTGGACACTGACCGGAAGAAAGCCAAGAGATTTTAGCAAGGTCTTAAGCCATGGATCAGAGGGAAGGTGTGACACCCTCCAAACCCGGGTCAGAAGTTTAAGGTCCACAACACACACACCATATTTAAACATGTATATAAAATATTATATACATTGACTTTTATTTACACAATCACGGATCGTAACAGGTTAAAGTATGAAAACAAGCCACAACCTTAACTTTTATTACATCGTACCAAATCCCAACTAGTTCAACTTATAACTGATAATAATATCGTTCTTACAATCTTGCATAACTCATCTATAATATAAAGCTCCTGCTAGCTCGATCCAACTTAACCTGGAACCTAGCTCGCACATTGGACTGGAAATCCTCGTTACCAACAATTTTCCTTTTCAACTGTTGAAAACATGTTAGGAAATGAATAATTCACGGGGGGGGGGGGGGTGAATGTATTTTACTGTTTCTAGGCTTTTCTTGAAAGTTTTTGGCTTGGTTAAACAAAGTAAATTTAATCTTGTTGAAATGTGTTACTGCAGGAATTTAAACATGCAAGAATAAGGAACACAGATCTTTTCAAAACTCACTTAATTTTGTATTAAAATTAAGAATATTTTGCTATAAAATTTCTAGGCTCTTTGATGTTAAAGAGCTTAGAACCTTCTTGAGAGAGTTACAAGAAATTTGATCTAAATTGTTACAACTGACTTAGGACCAATATTAACTTTATAACTCAGTTAACTGCTGGTTTACACAGTGTCTAATAAGACATGCTATTAGCTTTTCTAAACTGTCACTTGTCATTTCTATTTATAGAAAAGTAGATCTTCCATTTCTGGCTTAGCATAACTTTAGCATCCCGTGTTCACTTTGATCTTCCTTTGTCAGTTAATCTTTACCATTGATCTTGCACATTCTTCAAGCTACTTTTTGTAGACTTGTCAATCCAGCTGGTTGGATTGTTTGTTGATTATTTATCTTGAATATTGAACTGGTCTGTGACTTATAGACTTGTCGATAACTCTGAGTACTCTAGTGAAGAAATGACTTGTCGATATCTCCAATCTTCATGTCTTCAATTTGGCTTGTCGATATCTTTCTGAGTTCTCTAGTAGCTTTCCTGACTTCTCGATAAGCCATTCTGGAGTTCTCGAATGACTTCTCTATAACATTAAATCTGTGACTTGTAGAGATCTTGACTTAGAGTATTTTTCTCCAAACAGATTTATTCAACTCCATGCTTCTTCTAAATTCTTCTGAGGCATGATCTTCTTGATCTTCTTCCAGATAGAATCCTTAGGCTTGATACTGTTTTAGGAAAAAGACTCCAGTCTGCTCATTTGTATTTTTACAGACTTTAAGTGTTACAAGTACAAAATACAGATTAAGATAATAATACAACTTATTTAGGGTTGATAAAATGTCTTAGTCTTGTTAAAGTGCAGGCATATCTTTTACAACAATCTCCCCCAATTTGTGAGAAGATTGCTTAACACAAATTCATGCCTGTTAAAAAGACTAACCCCAAATTTGAAATGATAGAGAATAAAACTAATACATAGAGCTTGATAGAATTATAACTTGTACAACATAAGATTCACAAGGTTCAATGATTACAAGACTCAGGTAAAGACAGTTTTTACATCTGCTTCTTCTCTAATTTTATCCTTCAAATGATCAAAAATTTCAAGTTCTTCTATGATAAGTGTTCCACTTAGAGATTCTACAAGTTTTTGTCTTGCTGCCTTAGGATAACCTTGGTCCAGAACCTCTAGGCAGAATCTTAAGAATCCACCAGCTCTGATGTTTAGAAATCTCCCATCTTTAGAAATTCTGCTCATTCCTTTTTCTTTCCACTCTTCTGATCTTTTTATGAACATGTCTATTTCTTCATCATGCCTCTATCTTCTTTCTTCAGCTTCAGCCTCATCTCTTTTTTTTATTTCCTCCCTTTCAATCAACCATTCAACTAGAGATGATCTCCATGCCCTTGTAGCAGTATCCTTATCCTTTAACTAACTTATCACTCTCTTAATTACTAAGGGAGCCAAAGAATCCATTAACTTTTTATCTAGAAGAGTGAATGTACCATCCTTAAAATAAACTCTAACTTCTCTCAGGGATACAATCCAGACTTTAACAATTTCCTCAGCTAGATGTTGGAAATGGTCTTCATCTGAGATGCACCAATTTAGAGGTAGAAAGTCAGATTCTTTAAAACACTTCCAGATGGCCCTTTCAATGACCTCCACTTTCTTTGCAGGCTTGACTTTCTTAGGCTTTTTCCCAACAAATTTGTGTTTGAATTTTAGTGAAGGTTTGGCTAAAGGTAGGGTTGTCATTTTCTTGAGATTAGTTTGGCTTGAGGTGATTGGAAATTTTAGGAAAGAATTTGTTATTTGTTTGTATGAAAATTTTGGCTTAGATGATTGGGAAGGTTTGATGTTGGAGATAGTTGATGTTGTAGGTTGAGCTGAGGTTTGAGTTGGTTGTGTTTGGATTTTTAGGGTTGTTTGAGTTTCTGAATCATCATGAGGCTTTCTGCTCTTCTTCTCTCCTCTTTTCTTCTTTTCTTCATCTTTTTTGTCATCCTCCTTTTTCTTCTCTCCACCCTTGCTCTCAGATGGCTTACTAGACTGACTAGGATTTGAGCCAGAAGGATTTTGATCATTCTTCTTCTTCTCATCATCATCCAAGTCATCCTTGTTGAACTGTGTGTTGGGCAAGTTGGCTTCTGCATTTTCCAGATATCTCCTTAGTAGCTTTATCATTTCCATATCATCATTGTTCTTGTTTTTCTTAGCTCATAAGTTAGTTCCTAGAATTATGATAAGCTTTTTGTTGCTCATGACACAGTGTTTGGGGATATTGAAATGTCTGAATTGTCTGGTGGTTGGACAGATATGTTATACCCTTGCTTGGCTGTAGATATGCTTCAGGGAAGGCAGCTACTTGAGCATCTCTTAGTGCAGTTAATAGCATGGTATCTTCATGAGTTCTAACTTTAACTTTGCTGATAAAGATATCTAACTTAGATTCCCTCCTTGAGACAAGGCAATTGAGGGACACCTGCATACATCTGTCTGTCCTTGAGTCATTTGCATTAACCACTATCCTCTCTTCCAGAAAGTTATCCTTATTGACCTTGATCACTCTTATGAAATTGAGTGTCTTGTCCAAGGCCTTTTTATATGTGAAGTGATTGTTGTTGAGAGAAGCTTTTAAAGCTTTGAGTAGTTCTTCAAACTCTCTGCTCAGACTAGGTCCTTCAGCAGACCTAATAAGTCTCTCCATGTCAAGATTAACTTCTTTAGATTTCTTTTCAGCACCCTGGACTTGCTGTTTAGATGACCTTGATCGTGTCAACCTAGCCTCTATCTCCCCCTTAGTCTTTTTGACAGGCATTAGAAGGGGAGTAGGAATTTCAGGCCTTACTTGTTCAGGCAGAGAAGGTAGTGGTATGTTGAGTTTACCCATGATGGCTCCCAAAAGCAATAGAATTCTACATTTGGAGATGCTTGTGAGAGTCCACCTGGGTTTGGATATCTGTTTGTTGGCTCTTGATAAGAGATGTCAAGGCCTGAACTTGTGCAGTGAGAGAGGAGTTGGAATCTTGCAATGCTATGACTTGACCTTGTAGAGACTGAATTCGCAGATTTGTTGAAGTGGATCCAGGCTGATAAGAGCTGCTAGATGTGCCAAAGTGTTCTTCTACAGCCTGTTTAATCCCTTCCATTAGCAAGGCTGAGGGCTTATATCTGCTCTGGTGAAGTTGATCCAGCTGGACCTTGGTCTCATTTGAGTTAGTAATTTTTTGTTGGATCACTGTATGGAGATTAGTGAAAGATAGTTTGAGGTTTTTGACTTCCTTCTCAATAGAGACAAGATCCATCCTAGCCATTTGCTCAGGAAAATGCTTGAATTTAGAAGAGATCTTCTCTTGAGATGGTATGATCTTGTCCATTTTCTCATTCACCAGTTTCCTAATTTTGTCTTCATGGCCAGTAAGCTTGATTTCAAGAGCCTTAATAAACAGATGAAATGCTTTGAGCTGAGCTTTGTATACATCTGTAATGGCATCATAGACAGCTTCTGGACTCAAGTCTTTTGCATTGCTGCCCAGAATAGTAACATACTCTTCTCTGAATCTGGCCAGAACTTGATTCATCTCCATGGAAAAGTCATCAGATAGCCATGCATCCACATTCCCATCTGGCTCAGCATCATTGACAATTTTCTCCTTTTGCTCCTCAACCTCTTCATTTTAAGCAAGTATGATAGCTTGATAGTCCTGGTTGCTCATATTTGAAGTCAGGAGATGCTGTGAGATGTTGGCCAGTCTAGATATCAGCTCTACTAGTAGATCATCTACAGAAGTTAGTTAAGAAGCATATTCTTGTAGCCATTGAGAGAGTATGTGAGGTTGTTGAGGTTGTGAGGTGGATGGTTCATCAGAAACACCTATGACCGGGTCATAGTTTGACTCACAGATTACTCTGTGGTTTTGACAGTGTGTTGTCCTCGACTTGTAGTGGGAACCTCCAATTGAATTGGAGGGGATTTGGCTGGGTTACTGTCATGTACACCAGCCTCAAACCCTTGTGTGTCTTGCATCACACTAGCACTTGAATGTGCTATGCTTGCCTCCTCTATGACAGGATCATGGGAAATTATACTCATAGCTTCAACTGCCAAGATAATATCTGCTAAGGTTGTGAGGGGAGTTGTCCCTACATGAGGAACCTCCAATTGAATTGGAGAGGATTTAGATACCTCCCCCTCAAGAGTACTACCCTCTAACCTTTCAATCTATGAAGACTGTTTTACACATGAAGGTGCATTAGAGGTATCCATGGGGTCTTCAGTAAAAACTGATGAATCCCCAATATTTGTGATGGTGTCATCAAGGTCTACCCCAGCATGTAGCCTCTCTCCATCTAAATGGCGTGTCTGGGTGGTGAGCAAAGCTTCTTGAGCTAAGTCACTTTATTTTTGAGAAGTGGATTCAAGTGGAGTTGGAATATAAGAAATTTTAGTTATAAGAATTTGTTGCTCAGTTGTGAGTGTTTGAAGCTCCCCCGAGTAGATGAGGGAGCTTTAAGTGATGTGTCCTCACAGTGTGTGCCTTCCTTGTTCCTCCTACCATACACTTGAATTGCTTCTTGTAATGGTTGTGTAGACTCACTCCTGGTTGTTTTTACAACTGCATCCTATTGGGAGGATGTAGAGGAGGGTAGAGTGGTCAGCTCAGTTTGTTTACTCCTTTTGGATCTTTAGACCAGAGGTGTCTCTCTTTTAGCTCTCTCCTCACCACTCTCAGTTATCACAGCTAGGTTTATCCCCTTTCTCTTCTTTTTACTGACCTCACCCTTTTGAGAAGATGAGGTAGTTGGTTTCCTAGCTTCTAAAGGTTGTGAAAGAATGGTTGCAGCTTGGGAAGATCCATGTTGGTGATCCTATATTTGTACTTCCACAGGTTCAGGAATCATAGATGTGTTAGATTGTGCATTAGATCTCATGTCAGGCATAGGATAAGGATAAGTCCTAAACCTCTTCAACATAAATGAAGTGATTTTCAGACTTACATTGACCTTATTCTTTGTGGTAAGTGAGCCAAATATTATTTTGGACACTTGCTTACAATTGCCTAATTTAGTATTATCTATACCATTCAGTATGTGTATGCCTGCTACTTTATTATTTAAAGTGGACATAATAAATCTAGGGAAGAAAATTTCCTTACCTCTAGCTGACAGGGGCATAGTTAGCCTGGTTGTAAGTTCTTCCAGGATCAGCAGACCAACATTCAAGTGTTTATTGTGGGCAATTGAATACACCAACTTTTGCACTATATTTGAAATGTTGTCATATCCTGTCTTCCTGCATGTAAAGGCTCGCACTACTGAATCAAAAATGAATGACCACTCCTTCCTTATATTAGTTCTGTTTAGGCTTGATAAGTTGATTCTTTCACCATAGTTGATGAAGTCCAGAAACTCAATCAGCTCATCAGGAGTTGACACTTCCACCAGATTTGCAGTAGGCAGTCCCAAAGCTAGGTTCACATTGTGCTCATTAAACTCAATTTGTTGACCTTCAACTGAGCAAGTCACTACCAAGGATACAGCATCAGCATGCATCACAGTCCTCACCATAGCTGTAGTCCAAAAGGCATGTAACACATCCAGGTACAATACTGGATTAGCAGTTAAGGCTCCTGCAATGTAAGATTCAGACAGAAATTTCACAAACCCCTTGAAACTGTCAGGGGCTTGGTTAGCATCAGTAAAAGCCAAGAAGTTTGTTCCTACCTCTGGGATAGTTGCTCTAATAGTGTTTTGTGCCATTGTAGTTTAGTAAGAGAGAATGGGTAATAAGAATTTTTTAGAAAGGAGTAGAGACGAGTAAAAAATGGGTTTTTGCTTGAAAGGCTAGTTCAATTTAGATCTCGAAGTTGTAAGTATATGTATGTATCGAGAAGTCTGGGTATTTATAGTAAAGTAAATGACTTATCGAGAACTCAAAAATAGACGTTTGGAGTTTGTCTATCGAGAAGTCATTTTAAATTACTCTTTTAAAGAACTCAAAATTAACTTATCAAGATGTCAAATAAATACCCAGTTTGTCAAAAAGGTGGACAGAATTAATTCCAACTTTTATTTGAATAAATTCAAAATAAAATTAGAATGAATTTTCCAAAAGTATTTTACCAAAATAATTTATTACTTAAATTATCTCAGTTCTGAGTTATTGATAAGTCAAAAATTTCACTTGTAGAGAACTCTATGAATTAACACTACTAGAGAACTCTACAAACACTTATCGGTAAGTCATATTAAGCCTATCAAGAAGTTTCTCGAGAAGTCAGTAATTGACTTATCGAGGACCCACTCGAGAAGTCCTAAAATGACTTGTCGAGAAGTCAATTTGACTTATCGAGAACTCAGTTCTGTATATACTTTTGGTTTATGTAATTATGCCTTATGTTAATTTTATATATTAAGAATATAAATTAACAACTGAGAAGTTTACTTAGAATTTGAATAATTCCAAGTTGAATTTGAATTTGAGAAACAAATATGCAGAGATTTCTGAAATATTTATAATTCATATTTCTGTTAATTTCCAATTTAATCAAATTAATTTTGATTTACTGAGATTCATCTGCTGCAAAACATTAGCTGAGTTCTTGCCTTAGGATGAAGAGTTAAGCATTCCAATTTCACCTACAAGTCTAGTGAAAGTTGCTTCATCCAAAGGTTCAGTAAAAAAGTCAGCTAATAGTTTTTCTGTTGGTACAATATTCAGCTTTAGTTGTAGAAGTTGATATAGTTTGTTGTTCCTTGCTATACCAGGATACAATACTTTGTCCAAGAAATTGACAGCTTCCACTAGTGCTCTTTGTCAATCCCGCATCCAGCAAAATCTGCATTTGTGTAACCAACAGCTTCAAAACCAGTTCCCTTGGATACCATAATCCCAAGTTTGGAGTTTCCTTCAAGTATCTAAAAATCTTCTTTCTCCCCCTGAGTTTGTGCAATTAAATTCAGGTGTCACTACACCAAATATGACCTATCGCAACCCCCTCCAAAAATATGTTACCCAAATATGTTTCATTAGCTATGCTACAGATGGTCTAATGTAACATTGTGATTTTTGTGTTACCTTAGCCAAAAATGTGATGTTACATTAGGTAGAAATTGTTGCAGCTTGTAACATTTTTGTCAAAGTGTTACCTTAGAGTATCAAAATATGAATATAATAAATTTTAAGATTAAATATTAATATGAATTTAATCTTACAAGAGTGTTGTATGAATACTCATATATATGTTTCAAAAATATATAATAAGAAATATTTTAAATATTTAAATTATAAAGATAATAAATATATAAATAATTATATTTCTATTATTTTTAACAAATTTTATGATTAAATTTATTAAAATAAAAAATAAAAAATTTAATTTGGGACTTGCACAGCTGGATAGTATGTTGGGCTCCAAATTTCAGTCTTGAAATTTTCGGACAAAAATTCCCACTTCTCCCGCTCTTTCCATATCTGAGTACTTCACTTTCCTCTCACTCACGCTCACCTCTCTCACCCCTCTCACCCCTCTCTGCTAAATTTCGCTGCCAATCTCAACATATCAAATCTCTAGTAGTTAAATTAGGACTTTCTAATTAGGACTTCGGGTTCTTCAGTTGAATTGGGGTCTAATTAGGGCTTCTAGTGAAGGTGTTCATTCAATTAGGGCTTCCAGTGAAGGTGTTCATTGCATTTAGGGCTTCCACTCTTCATTCAGTTAAGGTATTTTTCAATTTTCCCTCTCTCTCTCTGTGTGCCTTCTCTCTCTTTGTCTCTCTCTCCGTGCTCTCTCTCTCTCTCTCTCTCTCTCTCTCTCTCTCTCTCTTTCTGTGTGTGTATGTGTGTGTGTGTGGTATGTTTGTGTGTGTATTTGCATGTTTGCGGTTGTGATTATGGTGCGTGTTTGTGTATGTGGATTTATTTGATGAAAATTATCTATTGTGTTGTACCTTCTCAATTTCTTTTCTAATTGCTTGTAGATATTTGGTTGTATGCACTATGCGTTTTGACCGAGTATTGTTTTTGCACAAATGACCGAGTTAGTGTTTGGATGCTTTGGGTAGAGTTTAGGACTGTTAAAATAGTGTTTGGATGCTTTCGATAGAGTTTAAGACTGTTAAAATAGAAATAAACAAATAGGTCCTAGATCTATTTTTGTATCCACTCTGCGTTTTGACCAAGTACTATTTAAATAAAGAAGGTTTATATTTACTACGGGGAGAACTACCTAATTCTTATAAATAAAAAAGTAAAAACTCAAATGTACTAGGTTTAAATGAGTATGCATAAAATAAATCTTATCCATTATGACATTCTGAACTTTCTTAATTATAGTGATGGACGACATGCATGAAATTTGGATAAACCTTCCAAAGTTCAGTGAAGGGTATATCAAGGGGATACAGGCATTTATTAAGCATGCCTTCCCCAAAATGGCTGTAGGCGATGAAATGACACGCCCTTGCAAAAACTGTAAGAACATCAAGTGGCATTGTCAAGATGTTGTCTACGATCATCTTATCTGCTTTGGTCCTGATCCATTGTATGCAAACTGGATCATAGAAATTAACGAGTCGGCATTCCAAATTCTATAAGTACTGAGGATATTGGTCGTAACTTAGGTAACGATATAGATTTCGGAGATAATCTAGAAGAGATGTTGCATCGTGCTAATGGACCAAATGCAGATGCTAGGAAATGTTATAGCCATCTGGAAGAGGGAAAAATTCCCTTGTATCCAGGTTGTAAAAACTTTTCTAGATTAAGTTTTATTGTTTGACTTTATTCCTTGAAGTGTGTTCAAGGAATTACGGAGTCAGGGTTTGGGGAAATATTAGAGCTGATCAAAGAAGCATTTCCAGAGGCAAATATTCCCTTATCTTTTAGTGTTGTGAAGAATATAATTAGAGATTTAGGTCTCAATTATAAAAAGATTCATGCATGTCCAAACAGTTGTATGCTATATTGGGGTGAAATTGAAAAGGAAGAAAAATGTAGAACTTGTGGTCTTTCAAGGTGGGTTATAGTCGAAAAGTCAAACATGAATGACGATGAAGCGCATAAGATACCTCGCAAAGTCCCGGCAAATGTGATGCGATATTTCCCACTACGGCCAAGGTTACAGAGATTATTCATGTGCAAAGATAATTCAAAACTGATGGTATGGCATGCACTAGGATGTAAAAAGGATGGCAAACTTAGGCATCCTGCTGATGCGGAGGCTTGGAAGAAAATGAATGCCCTTTATCCGCAATTCTCCTTAGAAAATAGGAACATCAGACTAGGCCTAGCAGCTGACGGATTCAATCCTTTCCGTTCGATGAATATTAATCATAGTACTTGGCCAATAGTTCTGGTAAATTACAACCTTCCTCCTTGGTTATGCATGAAGCCAGAGAACCTTATTCTTTCAACTCTTATATCTGGTCCAGAATCCCCTAAAAATAGCATTGATGTGTACATGCAACTCCTAATCGCCGAGTTGAATGAGTTATGGAATGAAGGTGCAGAAACACACGATGCTTCTACTGGTCAGATATTTACCTTACGTGCAAGTCTTTTATGGACAATCAGCGATTTCGCGGGCTATGCAATGTTATCCGGCTGGAGTATGAAGGGGTATTTAGGATGTCCTGTATGTAATTATGAGACATCTTCAATGTACCTAAGATATAGAAGAAAAGTATGCTACATGAGCCATAGAAAATTTTTGTGTGAAGGACACAAATGGAGGTTCGATAAAAAAAGACCATGTCAATGCGCGTTTACATCTCGAAGAACTTGGCATCAGGAAGGAGCTTTATCCTGTTAAATCAAGTGATGGTAAATACCTAGAAATCAGAGCTGCCATATTTGACATGACGAACGATGAGAAAGATCGATTTTTCAAGGTACTGAAAAATGCCAAGTTGCCCTATGGTAGTGCATCCAATATCGCTCGGTTTGTGCATACCAAGGAGAGAAAAGTATCAGGCTATAAGAGTCATGATGCATATTTTGTGTTACATCATTTATTGCAGTTTGCGGTTAAAAAAATCACTTAAACCTGTGGTTTCCATCCCTTTAATTAGATTAGGGGCCTTTTTGAGAAGTATTTGGAGCAAAGTGATCGACTTAAGTGAGATGAACAGGCTGCAACAAGAAATTGTGGAAATTCTTTGTCAATTTGAGACTGTATTTACACAGGCATTCTTTGATATAATGGTCCATCTGTTGGTCCACTTATGTAGTGAATTAGCTTATGGTGGACTAGCATACCTTCGTTCCATGTGGGGAGTTGAGCGGTATTTATGCAAACTTAAAAATTATGTGAGGAACAGAAGTAAACCAAAGGGTTCTATCGATGAGTGTTACCTTGCAGAAGAATGCTTGACATTTTGTTCAAGATTCTTAGGTAGCAATGCCGGATCAAATACAGTCCAGTCTAGAAAATTTGAAGGTTGTCCAGAAAAGTTGGAATAACATATTGGTACACGAAAAAATAAAGACGGAAAAGCCATAGATTTTAAGGTATCTCATTGGACAGAAATGCATCGTTATATTTTATTCAATTCTGGAAACAAAGAAGTAGAGGAGTTGATGGTGAAGCATCAAGCTACGGTTGATGGTCAATAAAAGTTGAAAAGTTATAAAAGGGCTAGAGAGCATACGGAAGACTTCTAGAAGTGGATGAAAGAAGAGGTTGCCAAAAAGAGGAATATTTCAAAGGAATTAGAAGTTCTTGCAATGGGCCCTAATCGATCAGCTAAGAGATATGGTGGGTATGTAATCAATGGTTACAGATACCATACAAAGAACATGGATGCTAGATGCATAACACAAAATAGTGGTGTGTTTTTAACGGCTGTGACGACCAGTTTTGCAAGCTCAAAAGATCAGAAACCAATTATTGGAGAAGTCAATTACTATGGAGCAATTGAAGAGATAGTAGAACTTGATTATTGGGGGGAATTTTATGCCGTTTTGTTTAAGTGTTGTTGGTACCAAGAAGAAAATGACTTGTATGGGCTTACTCGAGTGAATTTTAATCGAAAATGCCAAAAGTCTGATCCATGTGCCATGGCTTCACAAGTACAACAGGTATTCTATGTAGAAGATCCAGTTGAAAATATGATGTACAATGTCATCAAGAAACTTCCGCGGGACTGGTGTGATGTAGAAGATGATCAAGAACAAGATGAATCAGTTATATATGATGCACACCTTGGTGCAGAAATGGAAAATGAAGACGAGGAGATTAGGTCAAGGGATGATGTTCCAACCAGACAAGTCCTTATCGAAACAGACGTAGTCCAAGCCCCTGCCTAAAATGTTTATGCAAAAAGTTAAATTTGTTGATTTTTATTAAATTGTAATTTTAATGTGATCAAAGGGCTGCTTGTATATTAATGTTTATTTGTGTACTGTAATTGTCGAACTTAATCTTTATTGTAATGTTAATGAAGTCAATTTAATTTAGTTAAGTCCAGGAAGTTTATTTCTATACATTTAAGTGTTTTTTATCCTTTGTGATTTATGACTTGCCATTTTATTTAATCAAATTTGAACCTTGTGCACTCTCTTTTCGTACTTTAATATATCTGTTTTCTTATTTTTTTTATAGGATGGAAAAAGTAGTTCATCTCAGATTCCACCATAAAGGTGAATTTCAGGGTACACACTATGTTCATGGGGAAGAGACTATTATATGGGCTGTCGACACTGAAAAATTCTCATATACAGTCCTAATGGAGCACGTAAAAGATGACCTTGAGTATTCAGAAATCGAAGGAATTTATGTTGGTCCAGAGGGTGATTGGAAGTTGCTGACTAGTGATGTGGAGCTTAATCGATTGGTTGACCAAACACACAGTGGAGATCATATTGATTTTTACATCGATAATGTCATTGACATGATTGTAAAGCCAATGCCAAAAATGCAGCCCCATGTGGTCATGAGGCAAAGACCTAATCTATTTGCAAGTACATGTATCTTTTTTTTGCAACTATATAACCTTTTTTTCAATGTATTTTACAGTAGTTTACATTATATGAACTTTTACTTTAAACTCTTGTGTAACTACCTCATTTTTTGTAGCTAAAAAACCACCAAAGCGCCAATTCATGATGACTCATCAACTACAGCTACAACAGCAGCAAAACAAAAAAATGAAGTTGGTTTCAGATAAGAAAGGGCCACTAGAAGCAACTCGAAAGTCACCACGGCTTTATAAATTGGGAGAATGCAATGAGAGACCTGTGACTTGTAAGCCTTCAGCTGCCAAAAGGAAATTGGATTTACGCAAACCACATGTAACATAAATAATGGGAGAAAATGAGGTTCAGGTTAGATATGTTCCTATAGTAAATTCTCAATAACATATAAAATAGTACTTTCCGAATAAAGATATGTGACAGACTTTTTAATTTTTATATACAGAGTGAGAGGACCATTCTACCCCTTCCACCACCTCTAACAAACTATAAAAGAGAGAGGGCAGTAAGAGTAAAGATGAATAATGTAGTTCTATATGCTCTGAAGTTGCCTACACTGTCAGCGGGATTAAAAAGATGCAAGGGAAATGAGAAATCCCAAGATGGAAGTGAAGATTATGATCCAAGAAAGGATGCAGGACACGATGCGTTTAGTGAATGTGAAGCATCAAAGACTCCACCAAAGGTTTGTCGTAGCCATAGTTCTTTATTTTTAAGTTTCTGCATTATAATTCGATTATTAGGACGTAATAAATTTTATTTTACAGGGTAAAAAGAAGACAAACAAGAAAAAATTGTTAATGGGACGTGGACCAACAACACGTTCCCAAGCCAATTCAGCCAAGCCTGCAACTCAGGACGCAAGCGAGAAGGAGGACACATGTCGATCTGTACCTGTAACATCTCCAGCTCCTATAGTTGACTTACCAGAAGCAGACGACGGAAAAGGTTCAATGGCCGCTTTTTGGGCTATGCGAAAACGACAAAAGGAACAGGATAAAAAGGGAAAAGCTCAACAAAAAATAACTGAAAAGGAAAAAGTAGCTGTTAGTGCAAGTAAGAATATTGTCGAGGAGAATATAATCCCTGATATTGATTTTGAGGAAGGCGCTGAGGAAGGTGATGAGCAAGGTTAGCCAGTTCTCTTTCTTTTCATTTTAAATTTTAAATTTGGTCCTACCTTCCTGTTATTATACAAAAATTTCAAAAAATGCAGTTGTAATTCCTCAAAGGATGAGAGGAAAAACTAGGATGGACAAAGTTCATATGAGAAGCTTGGAGCAGAGAATTGTCATTGGGATGAATGATGATTACCAGCCTATTACAAAAAATGATAAAATATTATCAGAATTAAGTAGCTTCATTGGAACGCTTGCTAAGCGATGCGTGTCGCTAACTTATGTTACTTGGCGCCATGTCCCGATACAGTTGAGGGAGACTTTGTGGAATTACGTCAAGATATTTATGACTATATATCATTGTTTATCTTTACTTTATATTTCTTTCAAGGTAGGGACATATTATGTTCAGTTTTGATTATCATTTATAATTAGTTTTATAGGTCTATTATCATTTATAATTATAAGGATAATTTATGAAAAACTAATAAGGGAGGACTATTTTTTTAATTTATTCTCATTAATATTTGTAAGGTCGGATATATAATTCCCGATGAGTTGGAAAATTAGGTGATCAAGACAATTCATTCATGTTGGAAGACGTACAAGAGTCGAATTAAGGCAGGTAATTTTACACCCTATGAGAACGATGAACTGAGATTGGTAAACAGATCAGATGACATTCCACTGGAGACTTTTAAAATGCTCCTGAAATATTGGAATGATGAGAGTGTTCAGGTATACTTCTGTGATGTTAAGCATTTAGGCTGTCTCGGTATCATGATAATTTAATTTTTCATTATTTTTGTAGAAAAGAGCAAAGACAAATGTAACAAGCCGTAAGGCGTATGTTGAGACTCATACTCTTGGTCTGAAAAGTTTTGCCCAACATCGGAATAAGATGGTATACCTAGTAATTTGTATAATTTCTCTATTTGCTTGACTATATTGTTCGATTTCACTATATATGTCTAAGTAGTGCCACAATTTTGCTCATTTTATATTGTTCATTCTTTTTGGTAGAAAACCAAGGCAGTAGTTGAGCCTGAGATTGAACCGTGTGATGCAGAGGTCTTTTCTTTCTCAATTTCAGTATTTTACTGTATAT
This sequence comes from Apium graveolens, assembly GCF_009905375.1. Classification (NCBI taxonomy): domain Eukaryota; kingdom Viridiplantae; phylum Streptophyta; class Magnoliopsida; order Apiales; family Apiaceae; genus Apium; species Apium graveolens. Next base: position 80,030,096 of record NC_133650.1, on the reverse strand, counting down.
GTCCTAAGTACTACCAATATGTTACTCATTTTGTCATGTTCTTTCATTTTGCTAGAAAAAAAAGGCGGCAGTTGAGCGTGGACCTTGTGATGCAGAGGTTTTTATTAAAACTCGGGAGCGAGTTGAAGGACGTGTGTACAAGTCCAATCCAGAAATAATCAAAAAGAAAATTATATGTATTTTATTTCCTCGTTTCCTAGTTTACTGCAGATTTGTTGTATATTTTGCTATCTTGTTTTTGATGACCAGTTCTCTTTTTTATATTTGTTTTATATATAGGAAAATATTAACAAAAAACTCAGCAGTGGAGATGCTGCTTGGGATGAACTTGGTACAAGGCACGATCCGAATTGGCTCAAAGGGAGATGCGTTAGGCCAAATATGCAGAATAACATACAAACAGGTACGTATGTCAAAGAGCTGACTGTAAAGATAAAGGAATGCCTTGCTTCTGAACTGGAGGACAAAGTGAAGAAAGTTGAGTCTGAATTCTAGGAGAAAGTAAAGAAAGTTGAAGAAGGTGTCGAGCTAAAGGTATAGCAAAACCTGCAAGTTGTTCTTAAAAGACTTGCGGAAGCCAACTCGGATATAAAAATTGACATCCAGGACTTGTGCGTGATTGCTACAAGTGACAATAATGATGGTACACTAATAACTGGCAGCAGCAGCTTCTAGTACAGTGTTTTTCAAGTTTATAAGCGTATAACACTATCTATTATGTCGTGAACTAGTTTAACTTTTGTTTATATAGTTTCACTTTTGTTGGATGTTGGATGTTTTAGTAGGGGGTTAGATGTTTTAATAGGATGGTTGTTGGATGGTTGGATGGTTTGGGAGGATGTTTGTTATTTTGGATGTTTTATTGAATTTGGGGTTGCTTAAATACCGATAGCACATTTTCAATTTCTTATTTGTTAAAGTGTTACATTAGCTTCATAAACTGTTACCATATATAGTGTAAAATGTTTCAGTAGCTTGCTTACAAATGTTACATTAGCTACTAAAAGTGTAACCATAGGTTCTTAAATACACCATAAAAGTGGGACCCACATGCCACGTCACTACATATCATGTCATTAATGTGGGCCCCACACTGCCACGTTAGCATGCCACGCTGCATGCCACGTCAGCATTCCATGTCATTTTTGAAAATTATGTGTCTCTCTAATGTAACATACGTTTTACGTTACATTTGGACTGTTTTTTGTTACCTTAGGGGCCTAGGGTTATATAAAAGGCCATGTTACAGTAGGCGACGTTTATGTTAGATTAGGTACCCTAAGCTATCACCGAAAAAATTAACTTAAATTTTATGTTACCTTAGGCTGTTTTTGGCCTTTGGTAACGTTAAAAGGGCCCTGTTGTAACATTTTTTTTGGTTACAACATGCTGTTTTTGGTGTAGTGTGTATGAGATGAGCTTCCATTTTCCTGATTTTCCTGTTGAGTAGTTTCTTCATTTTTCTTTTCTGACAGACTACACGAACTTCAACTTGAGCAAACTCCAGCTTAGGCATGTCTCTCACTAACTCCTTTTTGACAAGGTGTTAATTTCTTTGAAATTCAAGTGAGACATATTTTTATGACATAACTTGTTTACTTCTTCTGATGCCTTGGTGTAGAAGCAACAAACACCACCCTTATTTGTTGAGTCAAAAACTGCAACGAACAAGCTTCCTTTCCTTGCTCCTTTCAGAGCAACTTCACCAGTTTTCTTGCTGATAACAGTGCATTCTTCTTTATTGAATAAGACTTAAGGCCTTTGTCTGCAAATTTGCTAACTCTGAGAAGATTCACTTCAAGACCAGCTACCAGTGCTACATCATCAAAGATAATATTTTTAGAAACAATCTTGCCATATCCCATTGTGAACCCTTTGTTGTTATCTCTAATGGTCACCAAATGGCCAGCTTTCTCCTCAAACTATGATATCAGGGCTTTATCACCTGTCATATGCCTGGAATATCCACTGTCCATGATCAAGATAACTCTCTACACTATGCCCTGCACACACAATGAGTCTTAAGTGTATTTGGAAACCCAAACAGTGTTGGGTAGTTTCTTCTTAGTAACTTGTTCAGCAGAAGTAGAATGAGTTGTTTTAGAAAAAATAGAATTCAGTGACTGTTGTGCATTTTTTCCTTCTGATGTGGACTCATTTCTTGTATCTTTAAGGTCTATTCTCAGTTTGTAGCAACTCTTCATTACTTTCAAGTTGCAAGGAATGCAGTCAAACTTGTCATAGAATGAATTGGGATCATTTGAATCTGCTTCATTGTATTTGCAAGTTCCTTCAGTTAGCTTGCTAACAACCTTTTTATAAAGGTGAGTTAGATGATTTGCGGAGCCACATTTTTCATATTTCTTTCTAGGAGTATTTGCAACATAAGCAAAATTATTGCTTTTCTTTATCCCTACTTTCCCATTTTTATTTTTCCTTTTCTTTCTTGCATCTTCAGTATTGGTTTCTTTAACAGGAGTCTTGAGACTTTGTTTGTTCATGAGCTTCTCTTCAGTATTGGAAGACTAAAGTAATTCTTCAATTTTCTTCTCTTTATCTTCATCAACGATTTCTTGCTTGATAATCAATTCTTCTTCACTGAAGTTGACTTCACATGCTTTGAATATAGGTGCATTAACCTCTTTCAAAAAGGTTGGAGCATTCTCAGTTTTCTTTGCTTTCCCTTTGTCACCAATAGTCTTCTTTTTATCATTCATGACATCATAGTCAAGGACAATAGCAATGTTTGCACATGGCTTATTCTTCTCATGATATTGTCCAACCAATTCAGATGCATTTCTGAAAGATTTCATCTTCATTTCATTCTTTTCCAGCTTTTCCCTTAGCACTGCTTCAATTTTATTTTCACACTTGAGCTTGTTCTTTAGATAAACATCTTCTTATTTTAAAGCTTCAAGCTCCACCAACAATAATTCAGTTTCTTGCTTCTCACTTTCAAGCTTCTCATTTATCTTTGTTAATCTGTTAACTTCTTCATTAGCAGCAACCATGCTTGTGTGAATGTGAAATATTTATGTGCTCATCTTTTCAACAGTTTCCTTTTATTGATTCATATTTAAATCAGTAGTGGTAAGAGTTGGTGTACGTGATTTAGATGAGAATGATTCTCCTTGCTCCAGGGCCATGAGTGCATAATTACCAAATTTTTCATCTTCATCATTCTCAGAGTCATCCCAACTTTTACCCTCTACAATATAAGCTTTACTTTGATGTTTCCTTAGAAGAGCTTCATACTTTGCTTCAAGTTTAAGATAAGCCTTGTCTTTCTTTTCTTTCTTGGGTTTCCTGCATTCTGTAGCAAAGTGTCCTTGTTCATCACAATAGAAGCATCTAATATTAGATATGTCAACAGATCCAGTTTTGTAGACATTCTTGCTATCAGAATTGTACTTCCCTTTTTATTTCCATCTGCTGTCTTTATTGAAAGTCTGTCATTTAATCCTAAAGTATCTTGGCTTCTTTACTCTAATATTAAAGAATTTTCTAGCCAAATAGGTCATTGACTGATCTAGCTCATTTAGTTCTTCAAGAGTGTAGAACTCATCTTTTTCTAATTCCAGAATGACTTGTTCCTGTAAATCATTTATTATTTGCTCACTTGTTGAGGAAACTGGTATTTAAGATCTTGATCCATCAGTCGATGTTTGGCTTTTACTGACAATTAAAGCACTTGAACCATCTACAACATGTCCTTGGTCAGATCTCAATGATTTTCTATGAATCATTTCAAGTTCATATATTTTGAGAATTCCATATAGAACTTTCAGTTTTATCCTACTTAAGTCTCTTCCTTCCCTCATTGCTGAGATTTTCTGTTCCAAATGATCAGGGAGAGTAAGCAAGAACTTCAGGTTCACTTCTTCAGCTTCATAATATTTGTCATGAAGCTGCAAATCATTTATCAATTTGTTAAACCTTTCAAACACATCAGTAATTATTTCCTTTGGCTTTGCCATAAACCCTCATACTGTGAAATCAATATTTTCCTTTCGTTTGACCTAACTTCTTCAGTTCCTTCAAAGAGTATCTCAATATTTTCCCATATTTGCTTAACAGTGTCACAGTTGACAATGTTGTTGTACATCACATTGTCAAGTGACTCAGTCAAGATTATTTGCAATCTACTATCCAGGGAGACTTTCTCCTTTTCAGGGTCAGAATACTCAGAAGGATCTTTTGGAGCAAAATGAGCTGGGATGACCATATCTCCATCTGTAGATTCCTCAACTCTAATCATAGGAATGAAGGTTCCATTCTTGAGGATCGGAATGTAGAGTGGATTGGCCATCTTGATAAACAACATCATTTTTTTTTCAAAGAGTGTAATTAGCTTTGTCAAAAGTAGGAATTTTGATGCTACTGATTTTCTGTGTATTCATTCTTCCAAGATCTTAAATCTGTTTACTTTCAGATTTTGCTCTGATACCACTTGTTAGGAAATGAATAACACATAGAGGGGGGGGGGGTGAATGTGTTTTACTGTTTCTAGGCTTTTCTTGAAAGTTTTTGGCTTGGTTGAACAAAGTAAATTTAATCTTGGAGAGATGTGATACTGAAGGAATTTAAACATGCAAGAATAAGGAACACATATGACTTAGGACCAATATTAACTTTATAACTCAGTTAACTGCTGGTTTACACCGTATGTAATAAGACATGTTATTAGCTTTTCTAAACTGTCACTTGTCATTTCTATTTATAAAAAAGTAAATCGTCCATTTCTGGCTTAGCATATCTTTAGCATCCCGTGTTCACTTTGATCTTCCTTTGTCAGTTAATCTTTACCATTGATCTTGCACATTCTTCAAGCTACTTTTTGTAGACTTATCAATCCAGCTGGTTGGATTGTTTGTTGATTGTTTATCTTGAATATTGAACTGGTCTGTGACTTGTAGACTTGTCAATAACTCTGAGTTCTCTACTGAAGAAATGACTTGTCAATATCTTCAATCTTCATGTCTTCAATTTGGCTTGTTGATATCTTTCTGAGTTCTCTAGTAGCTTTCCTAACTTCTCGATAAGCCATTCTGGAGTTCTCGAATGACTTCTCTATAACATTAAATCTGTGACTTGTAGAGATCTTGACTTGGAGTATTTTTCTCCAAACAGATTTATTCAACTCCAAGCTTCTTCCAAATTCTTTTGAGGCATGATCTTTTTTATCTTCTTCCAGATAGAATCCTTAGGCTTGATACTATTTTAGGAAAAAGACTCCAGTATGCTCCTTTGCATGTTTACAGACTTTAAGTGTTACAAGTACAAAATACAGATTAAGATAACAATACAACTTACTTAGGGTCGACAAAATATCTTAGTCTTGTTAAAGTGTAGTCATGTCTTTTACAACAAAACATAAAAAGGTTTGCAAGAGTGAGCTAACTAGCCCAGCAAGTCATAATAGCAATAACTGAGGTTAAACAATAATCAACTGAAATGATTCAGAAGAATCAAGTTTATGAATAAGCAATGATTAGAATTGGATATTCACTTTTCATTTTAAAAACCAAGGTTAGGCTGCTGATCAGTCACGCACTAACCCCGAGCAAGGCTCCCAGCTTTGCTCTATATACTGGATCCAAGGCACGCATTGGCCAATTATGACCACGAATCTGGTCCAGATTTATAAAACCATCCAATTCTAAAATAATTTAATATGATAACCGATATAATTCAATAAGGTGAATCATAAACAATATTTAACTTGAAGCACAGGGTGATTCACAATACCATGAAGGTATAACAAGGAATTCAAAAAGATTGGATTTCAATCAAGGAAAGAATCAGAAAGTAGAAGACCAAGGTTTCAAGGGTTACAAGGATTGGTCTTCTCTTAAATAAGGAATAAGGGCTGATATGTCAAGCAATTCAATATCAGAAATCAGTATGTGGTAGATATGTATTTGTGGAGTAGTATCGTATGTGTTTGGCTCATATTTGAGAATTCAACAATCAATGGTTTATGAAGAATAAGGCTTATGGCTCAAGATCAATAAGAATCAGGGTTCAAGGTTGAATAGTTTAAAGTGCTTGCAATATAAAACAAGAGTTATTTTGAATAATAGCAACATGTTATGAGAAAGTTCGAAAATATTTGCAATATATCTTGAAGAAAGGTTCAGAAGTACTTACCTTATCACAGATGATTTTCAACTTTACTTGTACTCATCTAACAGTTTTACTCATCAATCATTTTCCTTCCTTTTATATGTCTTGCTTCTATTCATCAATCATTTGCCTTCTCTTTCTACGCTTCTGTTCTATTTACGGATCACTGGCTTCCTTTTTCTATGCCTCGCTTACTCTGCTAGGCATCACAAGCATCTTTCAATATTCAATATCATATTATTCTAATCGTCACATAGACGTCATAAGCTTTTATCTACCCTTCGTTTTACCCAAATCTGATTTACGGATTGAAAGTTACAGTAAAAACAGTCAAACAATGCACGTACAGTCATATTATACAGCAATCAGATCACATATATTACATAGTGTTGGGTATATCCAGCATCTTGCCTATTCGAAACGTGGCGCTGGCTGTTCCCTTTAAGGGAATAAAGTAGCACCTCACTAACACTCCGGAGTTTTGGTGCAAGTGGTAAGCGCTGAGGTCCTAAGAAGTGGTATCAGAGCAGGTCACGTGTTCGAGTCCCAACGTAAGGCATTTGCTTGGTGGCAATATGCTGGGGGGGGGGATTGTTGGGTATATCCAGCATCTTGCCTATTCGAAACGTGGCGCTGGCTGTTCCCTTTAAGGGAATAAAGTAGCACCTCACTAACACTCCGGAGTTTTGGTGCAAGTGGTAAGCGCTGAGGTCCTAAGACATAGCACGTAAGATACTCAATCCAAATAATTTTTCAAAGAAGAGTCGCGGTTAATATGATTTTCCAGGTATTTAATACTAATTTTTGAACATTTTTCGGAATTAAAATGGGCCTCTGAATCATTTTATAATTAAAATAATAGGATTTGAACACCTGAATCTGACTTTAAAAAGATATTTATAATAATTATCAAGTCTTGAAAATAATTTAAAATAATATTTTAAAACTCGAAACTATTTTTCGAAATTTTTAAATCAAAGATAAATAATTAAATCTAATTATTAAATCAATTAAAATTAATTAATAATTAATTTATTTAATTAATCAATTAATAATAAATTAATTGATTAATTATAAATTAATTAATAAAATAATTTTGATTTATTTTTGAATAAATAAATAATTAAAACAATTTTTCTGAATTTAAAATAAATAAATATACATTTTCTAAAATTAATATAAACAGAAATATAAATTTTGAAAGATTTTAAAACAGGAATACAAAAATTGAAGTTTTTGAAATAACAAGGATTAATTTGCAAAAAGAGAGGAAAACGATGGCTAAACTTTAATTTGCCATCGTCTTCCTCCTCTCGCCGTCTCCGGTGGCCGGCCGCCATTAACGGCGGCCACCAAGCTTTTCCGATGACCGAAAAGCTATCCAAAATTCGCACAAATTAACAGCGTGTATGATCGATTTCTTTCCAGTAACACAGCTGTGCAGTCAGAATCATCAACAACCACGGCGTTTGGCCGGAAAATCCCGTCGAATTTTTCTGACGCCGCCACACCCAATTTTCCGATCATCCCTTTTCGTTATCGTTTGCTAATTACAAATACACCAATAAATTCATCTTCTCACGATCTATAATATGGCATGATCAAATTTAAAGAATAACTTTTAACGAAGAAATCCCCAAATCTCAATTAAGAATATCAAGAACCCTAATTTTATTTCTGAAAATCAAACCACCTTTATTGAACTCGGTTTTTGACATATAATATACCAAATTGACCAGAAAAATATTATCTACATGATGGAATCATCAAATCATATCAACAACATCAAGAACAAATTTTCATGATTTAATCTTTAATAAATTCGAAATAAAACAATTCAATAAAAAAATACCTTGATTTCTGCATCAAAATAGATGGTTGATTCAGAAAGAGTTTTTCGAGAGCTTCGATTTGATATATTGCACTCCCGAATCGGAGTTCGATAACGCCTTCGTTTGTGCGTTTGATTATGAAGAACGCGACGTTTTTAGGGTTTCTCTGTAATTCTATATTTCTACTGATTGGTTATGATTATATGAATAAAATGAAATTATGGGCTATATATATTTATGGAATATTGGTTCGTGTTGGATCGTTTTGGATCGTTAAATTAGTTACTTAGCGCTAAGTAACTGCAAAAACGATCCGATTTAATACTCGTATTGGATAATTATCAAAACCGGGCTTCTTATAAAATACTTTTTATGAAAATAACGTAATATTATCCCGTATTTCGAGAATACGGGTTTTGTTACTTTATCGAAATGATTATCGTATCAAAAATTTTGTGTCGGGCCGCGCACGGGTCAAACCTTAATTCGGATCGAAAAAGTTAAAACACGGAAAATGTCCAGAATTACCAGATTAGGTTAGGAATGAGTTTTCGGAAGAGTTTTGGGTTGTAAAAACATAAAACTGGTTGAGGTTTGAAGATTCCCGGCTTTATAAAATGATTTTATAATTATTCAGAAAATAATTAATAAATTCATAAATCAATATAAAATCATATAACACTCCAAAAATTACCAGAAAAATACTTTAATTATCTATATTTTATTCTGGACATATTAAAATTATCATACTTACATTTTACCACATATAAGCATCCATATATCCACACCAATCATCCAATAACTTACCAAAAAAATTACATAATCATCACATAATAATAATTTATCGATAAAAATAATTACACGCGATATCCCGGATATTACAGAAGGTAACTATATTTGAGTTGGATACGTATGCAGGAGTAGTGCAGAAAGCTATGATTGTGAAGACAGAGAGTGAAATGTCATATAAGGAGAAGGAGAGTAAGAAGGGGAAGTTTGAGGGAAGTGAAGGACAGTCACAAACAGGGAAGTTTCCAAATTTTAATCAGAAGAAAGGCAAGTTTCAGCCAAGAAGGAATTTTAATTTCAAAAAGCAAAATGCAAGCGATGGAGGACAAGGCAACCGTGAAGCCATTGGGAACCAGCCAAATCAGCAAAGGCTAGCTTTACCAGAATGCCAAGCATCCGAAAAGAAACATGGAGGAATTTGAAACAAGTTGAATATGGTCTGTTATAGATGCAACCATAAGGGGTACTATTCAAGGGAGTACAATAATCAATCATCCAGAGAGCCAGCAAATAGGGATCAACATACCCGGAATCAAGCAAGCAAGGTTCCAGCAATTGGGTTTACATGTTTCAAGTGTGGAAAGCCAGGACACATAGCAAGGGATTGAAAACACCAGTTCCAGTTAATAATGCGCTGAGGATGATGGAATCTATTCCAACGATGAATGAGCCTCCCAGAGATAGAGTCTATGACATGTCTTTGAAGGACGCTATTCCGGATACTGATGTTGTGGCAGGTACGCTTACTCTGAATTCTTTATGTGTTAAAGTGTTAGTAGATTCGGGAGTAACTCGATCATTTATTTCTCAAAATTTTGTTGATAAGTTGAATTGTCCAGTTGAATTTTTAAATGAGATTATGACTGTAGAATTAACAAATCAAGAGCGTGTATCTGTTAACCAAGTGTGTACGGACTGTGAGATTAAGATTTCTGGCAATAAGTTTGGTGCTAACTTGATACCATTTAAGTTAGGAGAATTTGATGTTATTTTAGATATGGACTGGCTATCTAAGCACGATGCTCAGATAGACTGTCGTAATAAGAAGGTAATTTTGAAGACGCCGGACGAGAAAGTGGTGACGTTTAGAGGTTAGATGCAAGCAAAGAAATTCTTAACGATGATTCAAGCTAAGAAGTTACTGTGACAAGGATGCGAGCATTTCATTGCTTATGTGATAGATAGAAATCTGGAGCCGGCAAAACTCGAAGATATTCCAGTGGTAAATGAGTTTCTAGACGTGTTCCCATACGAGTTACCAGGATTCCTCCGGATAGAGAAATTGAGTTTGTGATTGACTTAGAACCTGGAACATAACCAGTATCCAAGGCCCCGCGTCAATTGAAATGAAGGAACTCGCAAAGCAATTGCAAGAGTTATTAGAAAAAAGAGTGATTAGGCCCAGTGTATCCCATGGAGTGCACTGGTACTATTCCTTAAGAAGAAGGATGGAAGCATGAGAATATGCATCACTATCAAGAACTCAACAAGCTTACTGTCAAGAACAAGTATCCATTACCCTGAATCGACGATTTATTTCACCAGCTGAAAGGAGCCAAGTATTTCTATAAGATTGATCTGAGATCCGGATATCACCAATTGAAGATTAAACCTAAAGACATACCGAAGATAACTTTCAGGATAAGGTACGGTCATTATAAATTCTTAGTGATGTCTTTTGGATTGACCAATGCCCCAGCAGCATTTCTAGATTTGATGAATAGAATTTTCAAGGAATATTTGGAAAAGTTTGTCATTCTGTTTATAGATGATATTTTGATCTACTCGTAGTCATCGGAAGACCATGTGGAGCATCTAAGGATAGCTTTGGAAATTTTGAGAGAAGAAGAAGTTATATGCTAAATTTTTAAAGTGTGAGTTTTGGTTACAGGAAGTTCAATTCTTGGGGCACATAGTCAATAATGAAGGGATCAAAGTAGACCCGGCGAAGATTGAAGCTATTATGAATTGGGAAAGGCCAAAAACACCAACAGAAGTGAGAAGTTTCTTAAAATTGGAAGGATATTATGGAAGATTTGTTCAAGATTTCTCGAAGATTGCGACACCTCTAACAAAACTTACTAGGAAAAATGAAATGTTTATATGGAATAAGAAGTGCGAAGAAAGTTTTCAAGAATTGAAAAAGAGATTGATCACGGCACCTGTTTTGTCACTTCCTGACGATCAAGAAAATTTCATAATATTTAGTGATGCTTCTCTCATAAGGGATTAGGTTGTGTTTTGATGCAGCACGATAAAGTTATTGCATATGCAGCTAGACAACTGAAACCCCATGAGCAGAAGTATCCTACTCATGACTTGGAACTAGGAGCAATAGTATTCACCTTAGAGATTTGGAGACATTATCTATATGGAGAAAGATGTGAGATTTATACGGATCATAAGAGTTTGAATACATATTCACGCAAAAGGAACTTAATATGAGACAGCGAAGATGGTTGGAGTAGATCAAGGACTATGATTGCACGATTAACTATCACCAATAAAAAGCAAATGTAGTGGCAGACGCGTTAAGCAGAAAGGAGACATTGAATGTGTTAACAGTACCTGAAGAGTTATATAGGGAATTTCAGAAACTTGAATTGGAGCTCAGAATTTACCAGGTTGATGAAGCAAAGATGTATAGTAGGACTTTTCAGCTAGAATTGTTAGAGAAGATAAAGAAATGTCAAGAGGAAATAATGGATCAGAATATCAATCGTTTGGTAGGAGAAGAGTTGTGCACTGAGAAGGATGATCAAGGTATTCTCAGATTTTCTTCCAGAATTTGGATTCCACTAGTGGCAGAGTTGAAGAATGAAATTCTACAGGAAGCTGAAAATTCAAGGTATTCAATCCATCCAGGAAGTACCAAGATGTACAGAGATTTAAAAGAGAACTATTGGTGGCCAAATATGAAAAGAGAAATTGCAGAATGGGTTAACAAATGTTATATGTGTCAAAGAGTTAAGGCGGAGCACCAGGGACCAAGTGGATTATTGCAGCCGTTAGAGATTCCAGAGTGGAAGTGGGAGCACATTGCTATGGATATTATATTCGGCTTACCTAGGATGAAAGCAAACCATGATGCCATTTGGTTTATAGTGGATAGACTAACCAAATCAGCTCATTTTCTGCCTATTAACGAAAGATTTTCACTGGACAAGTTGGTTCACATATATTTGAAGGAAATAGTATTTCATCATGGAGTCCCTGTGTCTATTGTATCAGACCGAGATCCGCAATTCAATTTAAGATTTTGGAAAAGTTTTCAGGAATGTTTGGGAACCAAGTTGAATATGAGTACAGCTTATCATCCACATACTGACGGCCAAAGCGAGAGAACAAACCAGACTATTGAAGATATGTTACGTGTTTGTGCCATTGATTTCAAAGGAAGTTGGGGTGAGCATTTGCCCTTAGTATAATTTGCTTACAACAACAGTTATCACGCCAGCATTGTAATGCCTCCTTATGAAGCTCTTTATAGACGCAAATGTCGATCACCGGTATATTGGGACGAATTCGGAGAACGTAAGATACTTGGACCGGAATTGATACAACAAACAAAAGAAGTTGTTGAAGTCATTTAGTAAAGGTTAATTGCAGCACAAGATCATCAAAGGAAGTATGCAGATAAATCCAGAAGGGACATGGAATTTGAAGAAGGAGATCTAGTGTTATTCAAAGTGTCACAGTGGAAGGGATTTTCTAGATTTGGAAAGAAAGGGAAGCTGAGTCCTAGATATGTTGGACCCTTTGAAATTCTGAAGCGTGTCGGCAAGGTAGCATACGAATTGGCGTTACCCCCGGATATGGAGAATATTCATAATGTCTTTCACGTATCAATGCTTAAGAAATACAACCAAGATTATAGGCATGTAATCGAGTACAAGCCGAGAGAACTTCAGACAGATTTATCTTATGTTGAGAATCCGATTGAGATTCTAGAAAAGAAAGAGAAAGTGTTAGGAATAAAGTTGTAAATTTAGCAACAGTATTGTGGAGAATCCCAATGGTTAAAGAATCAACCTGGGAGCTAGAAAGTGACATGCGAGAAAAGTATCCTCACTTGTTTACTTAGGAGATTTTGAGGATAGAATCTTGTTAAAGGGGGAAGGATGTAATATCCGGGATATATCGTGTAATTATTTTTGTCAATAAATGATTATTATGTGATTATTATATGAATTTTTGTGAATTATATTATAATTGGTATTGGTGTTTAGACGTTTATATGTGATAAAATTTGAGTTTATAATTTCTATGTCCAAAATAAAGTATAGATAATTTTGATATTTTTCTGGTAATTTTTATGTTGTTATATGATTTTATAAAGTATTTATGCATGTAATAAATTATTTTCCCGAGTAATTATAAACTATTTTGTGTAACCCGGAATCGTCCAACTTCAACCGTTTTTACAACCCGGAAGTCTCGGGAAAACTACTTCTTAACCTAATTTGACTATTCTGAGAATTTTTTGTGTTTTGACTTTTTCGATCCGGAGTACTGTTTTACCTGTGCGGGTCCCGACACAAAATTCTCGATACAATATTCGTTTCAGTAAATCGATAAAACCCGTATTCTCGAGAAACGGAATATTTTGATTAAACTATTACATTATCTTCTCGTAAGTTATGTAGCAAAAAGCCTGGTTTCAATAATTATCCTAAAATCAGTACCGAATCGGATCGGATTTATTATTACAAAGCGACTAAGTTATCTATTTTTATATCCATATGATCCAAGGGGTACCAATATTCCGTAAGTATAAATAGCCTTTACTGTATTTTATTTTATACAGATAATCATAAACAAACAGTAAAATTATATAATTTACAGAGAAAAACCCTAATATTTGTCGTGTTCTTCAAAATCAAACTTAAAAACGAGGGCGTTATCGAACTCGAAATCAAGCGTGTGAGTAACTGAATCGAAGCTTGTAAAGAGTACTATCAGATTTTACAACTTGTTGCACTACAGAAATCAAAGGTATTTTTCAATATTTTTATCTAAATTCGAATTAATTAATGATTAAAATATGAATTTTTAATTTTGATGTTGTTTGTGTGATTTGATGATTGTATGTTGTAGAGAATATGATCCTGGTCATTTTGGTATATCATATGTCGAATTTGGAGTTCAATAACATATACAAAATTGTGTTTGATTCTTGAATTAATAAAATTAGGGTTTATATAGTATGAATGTTCTTAATTGATTTTTGGGCGTTTTTGATTTAAGGGTTATTAGTAAATTTGATTGATGCCATATTGTAGATCGTTGAAAATAGGTTCGATTCATGGTCTCTGTTTGTTCAAAGGACTCCGGGATCGAGCTCGCCGGAATCGCGAGGCTCGCCGGAAACAGAGAAGTTCTAGTCGGTTTTCCGGCCGACTGGAATGGTGTTTTTGGATTTGAAAGCCACGATGTAGTTCCTAGTATCAAGAACTACTGATCTGCAGTTTCTAGCATGGTTCTGGGCAGGTTCAGCCGGCCGGAGGTGTCTCCGCCGGTGACTCGCCGGAGAAGACGACCAAATTACAATTTAGGCTCTTTTTTTACAAAACTTACATTTTAGTCCCTGAAACTTTCAGAAATCATAAAAATGAGATTTTACTTTTAAAAACTTTCAAAATTTGTATTTCCTTTTTATTTTATTTTTAGAAAATGGTTTTTAATATTTAAAATTTTAAAATTCATTATTTTTAATTCCAAAAAATATTTTTAATTCAAAAATAAATTTGAATTATTTAATTAATCTATTTTAGTTAATAATTAATTATTTAATTAGTCAATTAATTTAAATATTAATTGATTAATTAATTTAATTAGTTATTAAATTATTTTTATTGATTATTTAATTAAGATTTTATTATTTCTTTTGATTTAAAAATTCTGAAAAATAGTTTTGAGCTTTAAAATATTATTCTAAATTATTTTCAAGGCTCGATAATTATTATTAAATAATTTTAAAGTCAGATTCGGGTATTCGAACCTTTTTATTTATTTATAAAATGGTTCTTTGATCCGTTTTAATTCCAAAAACTGTTCAAAAATTCGTATTAAATACCCGAAATATCATTTTAACCTTGAATCTTCTTTGAAAAATTATTTTTATCTAATATCTTACGTGATATGTGCTATATGTGATATGATTAATATGTAATCAACTTATGTGTATATTATTTGACGGTTTTATCATAACTTTCAATCCGTACGTCGGATTTGGATGAAACAAAGGGTAAGCTTGTAACGAATAGAATGATATGGGAATAAGTATTGATAAATACTTGTGATGTCTAATAGAGGAAGCGAGGCGTAGAAAGGAAAAGCAAGTGGCCAGTGAGTAGGGATCAATAGACGAGTGCAAGTGAAGTGAAAGCGGATTGAGATAAGGCAAGTATTTCCGATCTTTCTTGTTATATTACAAGTGCTTTGAAATACTTAACCCTAAACCCTGATTTTTCTTATTGATCTTTGAGCCGTAAGCCTATTATTTGTAAACCAATGATTGTTGAACCCCAGATACAAATCACGTATATACGATACTACTTCACAAATACATACAAACCACATACAGTTCACTGAACTGGATTTGCTTAACATACAAACCTTCATACCTTATATATCAGAAGACTAATTCTCACTACCATTAAACCCTTGTTCTTCTACTATCTGATTCATGCCTAGGCTGAAAGCCAATCCTTATACACACCGTGTTATACATTATGGTGTTTATGAATTACCCTATGCTTCAAGATAAATGTGGTTTATGATTCTGCTTATTGAGTTACATTGTTTATCATATTGTCATTATAAAATTGGATTGTTTTTAAATGTGGACCAGATTCGTGAGTATGCGGCCCCGGGTGCTCTTCTGGGGTGGGCAAGAGAGGTGTTAGAGGAACTTGCGAGGCTTGGTGGATCAGAGTTTCCCCTGAGCTAGATGATAAAGATGTTGTGACAATGGCTATATGTATGTTAGATATATTTGAGATGTCATGTCTAATATATTTCATGTTTAGTTTTCAGATCTTAATAAACAGGAAATATCAGTACTTACTGGAAGTCAGAACTTAAGGATATCAGGACTTAGATTATTAGAAGATAAATATCAGAAGATGGATATCAGAACTTAAGTACTAGAGGACTAACAGTTAAGGAAGGAAGCTGATTTACAGAAAAGAAGATCGAGACTAATATAAAAGAAGATATGCATGGAAAGAGTTAGAGGACTTAAAGACTTGTATAAGATATCTGATTGATATATTTTAGGAGACAGAATTATATTTCATATCAATTAGAAGTTATCTTGTAACTGTGTACTATATAAATACATACATAGGTTTACACTATATGTGTTATCATTATCGAGAAGATCATACATTATAACCTAGCAGCTCTCGTGATATTTGTTCATCACTGAGAGAGAACAGTTCCATTATAACAGAGTTTATTATATCGAATATATTTATTTACTGTTACTTGTGTTCGAAATCGATTTGATTGTATTCTACACTGTATTCAACCCCCTTCTACAGTTTTGTGTGACCTAACAAATGGTATCTGAGCCTATCTATTAACACACATACAGTAAAGATCCAAAAAAATCATGTCTGAAGAAGCAGAAAAATCCAACCAAGCCTGCCAAAACTGAAGAAACTAAAAAGACTCAAATTCACAGTCGATATGAGACTATTAGGGTTCCCATACTGAGACCTTCTGAGTACCCCATATGGAAAGTGAAGATGATTATGTTTCTGGAAGCTACAGATCCAGAATACCTTGACATAATTAATGAAGGACCGCATAAGTCAACCAAGCTCTCTGTTGTAGTTGCAGATCAACCAACAAAGACCATACCACAGGAGAAAAGTGAGTATACAGCTGAAGATATCTCATCCATTGCCAAGGATGCAAAGGTAAGGCATCTGCTGCATAGTTCCATTGATAATGTCATGTCAAACAGGGTAATTCATTGCAAGACTGTAAAAGAGATATGGGATGCTTTGGAGACAAGATGCTAGGGAACTAATGCAATCAAGAAGAACAGGAGAACTATACTCACTCAAGAGTATGAGCACTTTGACTCAAAAAGTGATGAGTCATTAACTGACTTATATGACAGGTTTGTCAAACTCTTGAATGATCTGTCAGTAGTGGACAAGGAATATGATCTTGAAGATTCAAATCTAAAATTCCTTTTAGCTCTTCATGAAAGTTGGGATTTGAAGGCTACTATTATAAGAGATAACTATGCTCTTGATGAAACTACTCTTGATGAAATTTATGGTATGCTCAAGACTCATGAACTTGAGATGGATCAAAAAAGCAAGAGACAAGGGATAAAGTCAAGGACAGTTGCTCTCAAGGCTGAGGAGGAATTCCCCAAAGTGGCTGTCTCAAAGAAAGGCAAAGGAAAAGCTCTCATCACAAAGTCTGATTCAGAATCATCAAGTTCTGATGATGATGATTCAGAAACTGAAAGTTTACCTGAAATAGATGCTGATGAAGAGAAGATGAAATTGTGTGCTCTTATGGTGAAGGGTATCACAAAGATAGCCTACAAAAAATTCAGAAGGGGAAAGAAGTTTTCCAAGAAAGGTGGAAGTACTGATAAGAAAGGGTTCAGAAAGTATGAAGGCAAAAGTGCAAAGTCTGACAGAGGAGATAACTCAAAAGTCAAATGCTACAATTGTGGTGAAGACAGTCTGTTAGGTTAGCCACAAAATCCTTGTTTTCATTTTGGAAGTTTATGGCATTCCATTTATACTTAAGGAATATCATAGTTTATACTATGATTACTATCAAATAAAATCTTCTTTGAAGAAAGTTGCTTTAATTCCTTCTAGTGTAAAGTCTGATGCAAAGTCTGATATAAGTTCTGATAAACAGCATGTTAGCATAAACTCTGATATTAAATCCACTGCTAATGCTAACAAACTTAAAAAGGCCAAAGGATCCAAGCAAGTCTGGATCCTTAAAACTAACCATTAATGGTCTTTGTGATTGCAGGGCAACAGGAAAAACATCCTAGTACTGGATAGTGGATGTTCAGGACATATGACTGGAAATAAAGCCCTGCTCTCAGACTTTGTGGAGAAAGCTGGCCCAGGAGTTTCTTATGGAGATGGCAACATGGGAAAAACTCTGGGATATGGCAGTATTAATCTTGGGAATGTCATCATTGAAACAGTAGCTCTTGTCTCAGGACTTAAACATAATCTGCTGAGTGTGAGTCAAATCTGTGACAGAGGTTATCATGTGGATTTCTTTGAAGAACACTGTGAAGTTGTAAGTAATTCTACATGAAAAGTAGTTCTGAAAGGTTACATGCATGGTAACATATATGAAGCCAGACTTTCAACAACTTCTGATGGTTCTGCAATCTGTCTGTTGAGTAGAACATCAAATGAAGAAGAATGAAATTGCATCTACTATAACTGAACATGTCAGAAAGCTGAATAAGTTGGTCAAAGATTCTGTTAAAATTATAAGAAGTGATAATGGCACTGAGTTCAAGAATTCAATTGTGGAAGAGTTCTGCAAAGAGCATGGAATCAAACAGGAATTTTCTGCACCTGGAACTCAACAGCAAAATGGAGTTGTAGAAAGAAAGAACAGGACTCTCATTGAAGCTGCATGAACTATGCTTGATGAAGCAAAGTTGCCAACCTACTTTTGGGCTGAAGCTGTGCAGACTGTTTGTTTTACACAGAATGCAACACTCATAAACAAGCATGGAAAAACACCATATGAGATGGTGAAGAAAAAGAAGCCAAATCTGAAATATTTTCATGTATTTGAATGTAAGTGTTTTGTTCTTAAGACTCATCATGAACAGCTGTCAAAATTTGATCTAAAAGCTGATGAAGGAATTTTTGTTGGATATCCACTTTCCACAAAAGCCTTCAGAGTCTACAATTTAAGAATAAGGGTCGTCATGGAATCTATCAATGTATCTTTTGATGATAAGAAGATTACCGGACTTGAAGATTTCAATTATCACGATCAGCTGAGATTTGAAAATGAAGACTTAAATTCTGATGACTTATACTCTGATCCTGTAAGTACTGATGTCATTGAATCTGTGGTAACAACTCCAAAGGAAAATGCACCTATCCAGGGGGAGCAAGATGAAGATCCTACCACATCTCAAGACTCTCAAGAAGCATCAGAACCTGTCACTGGCTCTTTAAGTTCTGATTCATCTAGTTCTGATGAGCCAAATTCTGATAATTCTGGAAGCTCTGATACTTCAAATCCTAAAGGATCCAAGTCAAACTCTGAAGTCTCAGAGAGCATAACTACAGGGGGAGCATCAGAAAATGCTGATGGAGACAGCATGGATCATGGGGAGGATCCAGTTCTAGAAGTCAACTTCAATCTGCCAGGAAGTGGACGAAATTACATACACCTGACTTAATGATTGGAGATCCTGAAGCAGGTGTCAGATTTAGAACTGCAACATCAAATGAATGTCTCTATCATTTTTTTCTATCTTAGACTGGACCAAAGAAAGTGGAAGAAGCTCTTCAAGATGCTGATTGGGTGCAAGCAATGCAGGAAGAGTTAAATGAATTTGAAAGAAATAAAGTCTGGACCCTAGTGTCAAGACCAAAGAACAGATCAGTTGTTGGCACAAAATGGGTGTTCAGAAATAAAACTGATAGTGATGGTATAATTACAAGGAATAAAGCAAGGTTGGTTGCTAAAGGCTACTCTCTACAGAAGGGTATTGATTATGATGAAACATTTACACCATTTGCTAGATCAGAAGCCATATTCCAATGACTGTTAAAACCTGATATAAGTTAAATTTTGATATTAAATCCTGATGGAATCCTTGATGCTTACGTGGCATTATTCTTTACTTGACTTATTTGTGATAAAAACTGAAATAGTCATGTCAAATTGGAATATATTTGGGTAAGATAAAAACAGTCATAATCATTATGGGTTAGTGATAAACGTGTTTGTCTTGTAAAACTGCATGTGCACAGTAATTATTGTTTATTTTACGTGCTCATTAACTCTTGCTTTAACTTTTTACTGACTGTTATTATTACACATCGGTCTAGGGAGACGAGGCATCATTATTTTTTACTCTTAATCGTTAAACAATCATCGCGTCACTTGGTATTCCATTGGCTATTTAAACTGACTATTCATCCCAGCCAAATCATCTTCCATTTTTCTCACAAACTCACTCTCTCTTTTCATTCTCATCATTTTCTTCTTCATAAACAAAAATGCTTCTTTTCAACTTGTTCATGAACTATGAAACTTTCCATATAGAGTTGAGTTGTGATGACTGGCAACAGGAGTGGCATGTCACCGCCATTTGTGAAGAACTCTGGAACTCTGTTCCACAAGAGGTTCACACAGACCTCTTGTTCTTTTCGATGGACTACCAGCTCCATCTTTATCGATTGGAAGAGGAAAGGAGAGAGGCACTCCTTCAGCAAGAACGGATCATCCGTCTTATAGTGCTCTTTGTCAACAGCAAGAGGAACTAGTCGATAGGACTTCTTAGACTAGGACTTAGGCTGTTGATGTTAAGATTCTTAGACTAGGACTATCTTGTAATTTTTGCATGTAATCTATAAATTTCATGAAATGTACTCGTTTGATATATTAATGAAATTTCCCTTAATTGCAATATTTGGTCTCTGTTTCTCTCATATTATGTGACTGTGCATGTTCTAATTGGAATTTGTTAATCATTACTTCATCTACTTAAACTATATCCTTTGATGAATGTTTTGATTACGATTATGGTCAATAATATATTTTGTTGATTTGAGGAAACAGTTGAAGCACGGGTTCATGCATCAGAACCTGTGATAGTTGAAGCACGGGTTCATGCATCAGAACCTGTGATAGTTGAAGCTGAGAATGTTACTTCTCAGACAGAAACAGTAGCTCAAAGTTCTGATACTTTGAAAAGAAAGAAATCTGTAAGTTCTGTTACTGTTGAAGCAACCCCTTCATTGGCAAGGAGATTGAAGAAAATGAAGGCTAGGAGGTATTTGGCTAAGGCTCCACCAGAAGATACTGAAGAAGCTGAGGAAGGGGATCAGGAATCTCTGATCTCACAAGAACCGATTATCATTGAAGCCTTTCCAGCTCAAGCCAAAGACACTGCTAATGATACAGTTGTAACCCCTCATGTCTCTACTATAAAAGCTACAGATGATGCTAAAGAACAAACTGAAAACTCTAAAATAGATATTTATAATTTGAATATACCAAATCTTCTTTATCTGGAAGCTCCATCTACAGATGCTCAGCAAACTCCAACTCATTTTCCAATTTTAAATGTTGAGTTACCATCTACATCAACCACACCAGCTCTGGAGATAAATTCTGATGTTCAGAATTTAAATGAAGCTATTCCTGAATCTCCAGTTGCTTCACACACTGTTGTGATGTCAGAACATAATGAGTCTTCCTCAAGTTCTGAAGACAGTGATTCTGCTGAGACTCCAGTTCCTATACTAGGAAAGGAAGAATTGGTGAAGAAATTTGTTGAAAAGGAAGCACCTATTCCTTGGGAGGATACTCACAGAGGTGTGGAGTGGACCAAGAAGTGGAATGACACTGATTTTATTCCAAGTTCTAACATTCTGACAGAGCATATTGCTAAAGTTGATGAGTTGCTCACAAATGCTGATTTAAAGACACAACTCAAGATCACTGCTCTATCTACCAAACATCTTCAAGGTCTACATTCTTCTACTCATGAAAAGGCTGATACACTAAAGGAACATGCTGATAAGCTAGATCTACAGCTTAAGCTTGACAAGAATAGATATATCAGACCTACTCTTGAGAAAATTGAAGCCATTGAGAAGATTCAAGAGAAGCAACAGGCCCAAATTGCTGAGGTCCTGGCTAACCAAGTTTCTCAGAAAGCTCAATTGGATGAAATTCAATCTTCAGTTGAACTTCTTCTTTCTCTCTTACTTCCTAATGATGCCAAAAAGGGGGAGAAGGTAGTTAAGTCCAAATGCTCACCTACTGAAATACTGAAGAAAAAGGATGATAAAGGTGATGACCAGGGAAACTCTGATAAGAGTAGAGGTCAAGGAAAAGTTCAAGGAAAATCTTCTACACAGAGCAAGTCAAGTTCTGATGCTGTGAATGCTAAAAGTCTGAAGTCAAGTTCTGATAAACAAAGCTTGATGTCAAGTTCTGATATTCTGATTCAGTCAGGATCTAAAGACTCTCAGAAGTTTTTACAAACTCTGAAGCTAAAGGGGAAGCAGACTACTGTTTATTACAAAAATCCTAAAATCCAGACACTTGATGAGGAGATATCTAGAAGATTATTTCTGAAACAAAATCCAGGAATGAATTTGAAAACTCTCAAGGGGGAAGAAGCTAGATTTGTTGCTGAGAAGACAAATCTTAAGTCTAAAGCTTCTGATGCAAAGAAACCTCCAAGGCCTAAGGAAAAAGGCATTGTGATCAGGGAAAAGTCAAGTTCTGAGACTTCAAAATCCAAGACTAGATCACGAACTGAGATTGATCCTAAATCAAAAGGAAAAGAAAAGGTTGGTGAACCTTCAAAAGATTGAGAAAAAGATAAGTTCTTCCATTCTGGTCTATCAAACTACAGTGCATGATGATGATTTAATAGAAGATGAAACTGTTCAAATTCTGAAGAAAAGAAAGAAAATTGAAGAATCTAAAATAACCTCTGATACTGCTCAAGTTGTTCAGAATAAAGAACAGCAAGCTACAGAAGAAACAGCAAATTCTGATCAAGTTAATTTGGAAAAGATGACAATTGCTGATAAGAAGAAGCTGTTATGGAAGAAAGCTACTCCAGTTGAACCAAAATCCAATCTTATGATGAGTCAACTCGCAACATTTGGGTTGAGATCCAAGCAACCTAGAGATAAAGCTGGATTAGGTTCTGATGAAGAGAAAATACAACAGGAGTAGAAGTTACTCTAAGAGATCCTTTCATGTTGAAGGACAAACCATATGTACAAATCAAACAAAAGCACCTTGACAAAGTGCTGTCTGCTCAAATTTTGATAGATGCTCATGATAAGGAAAATCTAAAGGAGAAATTGATTTTATTTCTCTATGATGGATTAACATACAGACTAGCTGATACTGATGTGCTAAAGAAGTCTATCAGAGAACTTTAACATATTCACTATCTTCTGGAAGTAAAATCTGATGTTACAAGAAGATGGTCAGAATACGTTTTGAAGGCTATAAGAGATTTATTTAGAATCTCTGGTACAAAGATTTCTCAGTATATACCAATGATTACTGAAGATGATGGAAGAGAAATTTCTATGCTGAAGAATTCTGCTAAGGTGGAAGTTATTCTGAAAGGAAGATGCTTATGTTATAATGAAAACTCTTCACATCCTAGAGTTATCAGACTTGTTGATGGACTTGAAATAATATCAATTCAAGCTCTCAGAACAGCCATTTATCAAATTGGTGATAGTAAAGATGAAGAACTGATGCAGGTCAAAGCACAGTTAGTTGAATTTCTGAGGAAAGCTGAAGACAAGTTGGTAAGAGATTTTGTTAAGAATCATTCTGGATTCAGATTGATCCAGTGAAGTTGGTAAAGCTACAAAGACTGTAATTTGTAGTTAATAGTCTCATTAAACTCTTATTGCATTTGAACTTAAATGTTTTTGACATCAACAAATCTATTAAATTGTATATTTTTTGCACAATTTACAAGTTGGGGGAGATTGTTAGATATATTTGAGATGTCATGTCTAATATGTTTCATATTTAGTTTTCAGATCTTAACAAACAGGAAATATCAGTACTTACTGAAATAGTACTTACTGGAAGTCAAAACTTAAGGATATCAGGACTTAGATTATTAGAAGATTAATATCAGAAGATGGATATCAGAACTTAAGTACTGGAGGACTAACAGTTAAGGAAGGAAGCTGATTTACAGGAAAAAAGATCGAGGCTAATACAGAAGAAGATATGCATGGAAAGAGTTAGAGGACTTAAAGACTTGTTTAAGATATCTGATTGATATATTTTAGGAGACAGAATTATATTCCATATCAATTAGAAGTTATCTTGTAACTGTGTACTATATAAACACAGACATAGATTTACACTATATGTGTTATCATTATCGAGAAGATCATACATTGTAACCTAGCAGCTCTCCTGATATTTGTTCATCACTAAGAGAAAACAGTTCCATTGTAACAGATTTTATTATATCGAATATATCTATTTACTGTTACTTGTGTTCGAAATCAATTTGATTGTATTCTACACTATATTCAACCCCCTTCTGCAGTGTTGTGTGACCTAACAATGTATATTAGTGTGTGGTATGTATCATCAGACTTTTGGTTTATATATATATAGACTAGACTTGTTGACTAGTGGATAGGCCTATTGTACCTTTTACCTTTGCTGAAACGCTTTCACGCTTGTCCTACCAAACTATGATATATATATATATATATCAGTACCTTTCATTTTCCCACATTGTCGTTTACATTACTGCACCTATTTTAATCTTACTTTACTGCACCAGTTATAAACCCTTGTGATAATATGTACCATATCCCCTTGATTATTTACATTCTATAAAGAAGCATACAATTTACTTAGTTCAACAATTGAAAATGCTTTCAAAAAGAGATATTTCTGTTTTACAAAAACTTTTCATAAAAAGGATTTGATTTAAGGCTAAATAAGTTGTTTGATTCTTTACAGAATATGCCTCCCGGAAGAAATACCCGTTCTACCAACCAGAGTGAAGAAACCAACAACAACAACCAAGATAACAATAACCAGAATGCAAATCCAGGTCCCATAAACCCAACTGTAGCCCAGATTCTGCAGATCTTTTCTCAACAAACAGTCAACCTGAGACAACAACAGAGACATGCCAATCCCCATGTGACTTTTAAGACTTTTCAGGCGGTGAATCCACCGGAATTTAAAGGTTCTTTAGATCCTATTGAAGCAAGAGTTTGGTTAAAGAAGATTGAAAAGGTATTTACTTTAGTCAGGGTAAGAGAGGAACAGAAAACTGAGTTTGTAAGCTACTATCTAAAGAATGAAGCCACCTATTGGTGGGAAACTGTTAAGATATTGGAAGGTATAGCTGATATTGCGTGGGATAGATTCAAGGAGTTATTCTTAGAGAAGTATTTTCCACAGTTTGTTCAGGATCAAATGGAATTGATATTTCGGGAGTTAAAGTAGAGGACTATGTCAGTAGCATATTATGAAAGTAAGTTTGAGGAATTGTCTAGGTTTGTACCATCATATGTGATAACTGACAGGAAGACAGCCAAGAGATTTCAGCAAGGTCTTAATCCATGGATCAAAGGGAAGGTAGCTATATTTGAGTTGGATACGTATGCAGGAGTAGTGTAGAAAGCTATGATTGCGGAGTCAGATAGTGAAATATCACATAAGGAGAAGGAGAGTAAGAAGAGGAAGTTTGAGGGAAGTGAAGGACAGTCACAAGCAGGGAAGTTTCCAAATTCTAATCAGAAGAAAGACAAGTTTCTTCCAGGAATGAATTTTAATTTCAGAAAGCAAAATGTAGGCGACGGAGGACAAGGCAACCGTCCAGCCATTGGGAACTAGCCAAATCAGCAGAGGCTAGCTTTACCAAAAGGCCAGGTATCCGGAAAGAAGCATGGTGGAATTTGTAACAAGATGAATATGGTATGTTATAGATGCAACCAGAAGGGGTACTATTCAAGGGGGTACCAATATCAACCAGCCAGAGAGCCGGCAAATAGGGATCAACCTACCCGGAATTAAGCAGGCAAGGTTCCGGCAATTGGGTTTACATGTTTCAAGTGTGGAAATTCCTGACACATAGCAAGGGATTATAAAACACCATTACCAGTTAATAATGTGTTGAGAATGATGGGATATATTCCAACAGTGAATGAGCCTCCCAGAGCTAGAGTTTATGACATGTCTGTGAAGGACGCTATTCTGGACACTGATGTTGTGGAAGGTACGCTTACAGTGAATTTTTTATGTGCCAAAATGTTAGTAGATTCGGGAGCAACTCGATCATTTATTTCTCAAGATTCTATTAATAATTTGAATTGTTCAGTTGAATTGTTAAATGAGATTATGACTATAGAATTAGCAAATCAAGAGCTTGTATCTGTTAACCAAGTGTGTACGGACTGTGAGATTGTGATTTCTGGCAATAAGTTTGGTACTGACTTGATACCATTTAAGTTAGGAGAATTTGATGCTATTTTAGGAAAGGACTGGCTATCTAAGCACGATGCTCAGATAGACTGTCATAATAAGAAGGTAATTTTGAAGATGTCGGATGAGAAAGTGATGAAGTTTAGAGGTCAGATGCAAGCAAAGAAGTTCTTGACAATGATTCAAGCTAAGAAGTTACTGCGACAAGGATGCGAGCATTTCATTGCTTATGTGATAGATAAAAATTAGGAGCCGACAAAACTAAAAAATATTCCAGTGGTAAATGAGTTTCCAGACATGTTCTCAGATGAGTTACCAGGACTTCCCCCAGATAGAGAAATTGAGTTTGCGATCGACTTAACACCTGGAACGGAACCAGTATCCAAGGCCCCATACAGAATGATGCCAGTTGAAATGAAGGAACTAGCAAAGTAATTGCAATAGTTGTTAGAAAAAGTAGTGATTAGGCCCTAGTGTATCCCATGGAGTGCACCGATATTATTCATTAAGAAGAAGGATGGAAGCATGATATTATGCATCGACTATCGAGAACTCAACAAGCTTACTATCAAGAACAAGTATCCATTACCCCCTCATTGATGATTTTTTTGACCAGCTGAAAGGAGCCAAGTATTTCTCTAAGATCGATCTGAAATCCAGATATCACCAATTGAAGATTAAACCTGAAGACATACTGAAGATAGCTTTCAGAATAAGGTACGGTCATTATAAATTCTTAGTCATGTCTTTTGGATTGACCAATGCCCCAGCAGCATTTATGGATTTGATGAATAGAATTTTCAAGGAATATTTGGAAAAGTTTGTCATTGTGTTTATAGATAATATTTTGATCTACTCGAAGTCAACGAAAGACCATTTGGAGCATCTAAGGATAGCTTTGAAAATTTTGAGAGAGGAGAAGTTATATGCTAAATTTTCAAAGTGTGTGTTTTGGTTACAGGAAGTTCAATTATTAGGGCACATAGTTAGTAATGAAGGGATCAAAGTGGACCCAGCGAAGATTGAAGCTGTTATGAATTGGGAAAGGCCAAAAACACCAACAGAAGTGAGAAGTTTCTTAGGATTAGAAGGATATCATCGAAGGTTTGTAAATATTTCTCGAAGATTGCGACACCTCTAATGAAACTTACTAGGAAACATGAGAAGTTTATATGGAATGAGAAGTGCGAAGAAAGTTTTCAAGAATTGAAGAAGAGATTGATCACGACACCTGTTTTGTCACTTCCAGACGATCAAGGAAATTTTGTAATCTATAGTGATGCTTCTCTCATAAGGGATTAGGTTTTGTTTTGATGCAGCACGATAAAGTTATTGCATATACGTCTAGACAACTGAAACCTCATGAGCAGAAGTACCCTACTCATGACTTGGAACTAGCAGCAATAGTATTTGCCTTGAAGATTTGGAGACATTATCTATATATAGAAAGATGTGAGATTTATATGGATCATAAGAGTTTGAAGTACATATTCACATAAAAGGAACTTAATATGAGACAACGAAGATGATTGGAGTTGATCAAAGACTATGATTGCACAATTAACTATCACCCATGAAAAGCAAATGTAGTGGCAGACGCGTTAATCAGAAATGAGAGATTGAATGTGTTAACAGTGCCTGAAGATTTATATAGGGAATTTCAGAAACTTGAATTGGAGCTCAGAATTTGCAAGCCTGATGAAGCAAAGATGTATAGTATGACTTTTTAGCCAGAATTGTTAGAGAAGATAAAGAAATGTCAAGAGGAAAAAATGGATCAGAATATCAATCATTTGGTAGGAGAAGAGTTGTGCACCAAGAAGGATGATCAAGGTATTCTCAGATTTTCTACTAGAATTTGGATTCCACCAGTGGTAGAGTTGAAGAATGAAATTCTACCGGAAGTTGACAATTCAAGGTATTCAATCCATCCAGGAAGTACCAAGATGTACAGAGATTTAAAAGAGAACTATTGGTGGCCAAATATGAAAAGAGAAATTGCGGAATGGGTTAACAAATGTTATATGTGTCAAAGAGTTAAGGCGGAGCACCAGAGACCAAGTGGATTATTGCAACCGTTAGAGATTCTAGAGTGGAAGTGGGAGCACATTGCTATGGATATTATAGTCGGCTTACCAAGGATGAAAGCAAACCATGATGCCATTTGGGTTATAGTGGATAGACTAACCAAATCAGCTCATTTTCTGCCTATTAACGAAAGATTTTCACTGGACAAGTTGGTTCACATATATTTGAAGGAAATAGTAGTTCATCATGGAGTCCCTGTGTCTATTGTATCGGACCGAGATCCACAATTCAATTCAAGATTTTGGAAAAGTTTTCAGGAATGTTTAGGAACCAAGTTGAATATGAGTACAGCTTATCATCCACATACTGACGGCCAAAGCGAAAGAACAATCCTGACTATTGAAGATATGTTACGTGTTTGTGCCATTGATTTCAAACGAAGTTGGGATGAGCATTTGCCCTTAGTAGAATTTGCTTACAAAAACAGTTATCACGCCAATATTGCAATGCCTCCCTATGAAGCTCTTTATGGACACACATATCGATCACTAGTATATTGGGACGAAGTCGGAGAACATAAGATACTTGGACCGGAATTGGTACAACAAACAAAAGAAGTTGTTGAAGTCATTCAAAAAAGGTTAATTGTAGCACAGGATCGTCAAAGGAAGTATGCAAATCAAGCCAGAAGGGACATGGAATTTGAAGAAGGAGAAATAGTGTTACTAAAAGTATCACCGTGGAAGGGATTGTCTAGATTTGGAAAGAAAGAGAAGCTGAGTCCTAGATATGTTGGACCTTTTGAATTCTGAAGCATGTCGACAAGGTAGCATACGAATTGGCGTTACCCCAGATATGGAGCATATTCATAATGTCTTTCACGTATCGATGCTTAAGAAATACAACCCAGATTCCAGGCATGTAATCGAGTATGAGCCGAGAGAACTTCAGAAAGATTTGTCTTATATTGAGAATCCGATAGAGATTCTAGAAAAGAAAGAGAAAGTGTGGAGGAATAAAGTTATAAATTTAGTAAAAGTATTGAGGAAAAACACAATGGTTAAAGAATCAACCTGGGAGTTAGAAAGTGACATGCGAGAAAAGTACCCTCACTTGTTTACTTTAAAGATTCTGAGGATAATTCCTTTTAAAAGGGGAAGGATGTAATATCCGGGATATATCATGTAATTATTTTTGTCAATAAATAATTATGATGTGATTATTATCTGAATTTTGGTGAATTATCTGATAATTGGTATTGGTGTTTGGACGTGTATATGTGATAAAATTTGAGTATTTTAATTTCTATATGTCCAAAATAAAGTATAGATAATTTTGATATTTTTCTGGTAATTTTTATGTTATTATATGATTTTATAAAGGATTTATACATTTAATAAATTATTGTCCTAAGTAATTATAAACTATTTTGTATAATTGGGAATTGTCCAACTTCAACCGTTTTTACGTTTTGACAACCCGGAAGTCTCGGGAAAACTCCATCCTAACCTAATTTGACTATCCCCGAGCATTTTCCATGTTTTGACTTTTTCGATCCGGAGTACAATTTTACCTGTTCGGGTCCCGGCGCAAAATTCTCGATACAATATTCGTTTCGTTAAATCGATAAAACCCGTATTCTCAAGAAACGAGATATTTTGATTAAACTATTACATTATCTTCTCGTAAGTTGTGTAACAAAAAGCCTCGTTTTGATAATTATCCTAAAATTGGTACCGAATTGGATCGGTTTTATTATTACTTAGCGACTAAGTAATCTATTATTATATCCCATATGATCCAAGGGGTACCAATATTCCGTAAGTATAAATAGCCTTCACTGTATTTTATTTTATACAGATAATCAAAAACAAACAGTAAAATTATATAATTTACAGAGAAAAACCCTAATATTCGTCGTGTTCTTCAAAATCAAACCTAAAACGAGGGTGTTATCGAACTCGAAATCAAGCGTGTGAGTAACCGAATCGAAGCTTGTAAAGAGTACTATCATATTATACAACTTTTTTCACAGCAAAAATTAAAGGTATTTTTCAATATTTTTATCTAAATTCATATTAATTAATGATTAAAATATGAATTTTTAATTTTGATATTGTTTGTGTGATTTGATGATTGTATGTTGTAGAGAATTTGATTCTGGTCATTTTGATATATCATATGTCGAATTTGGAGTTCAATAACATATAGAAAATTGTGTTTGATTCTCGAATTAATAAAATTTGGGTTTATATAGTATGAATGTTCTTAATTGATTTTTTGGCATTTTTGATTCAAGGTTATTGGTAAATTTGATTGATACCATCTTGTAGACCGTTGAAAATAGGTTATGTTAGGTCACACAACACTGTAGAATGGGGTTGAATACAGTGTTTATACAATCAAATCGATTTAACATAAGTATGTAATAAAGATCAAGTATATTCAATAAACTCTGTTATAATATGAACTGTTGTTCTCTCTCAGTGATTAACAAATATCACTAAGAGATGCTAGGTTACAATATATAATCTTCTTGATGATAAAAACATATATAGTGTAAACCTTAAGTCTGTGTTTGTATAGTACACAGTTACAAGATATATTCTAATTGATATGGAATACAATTATATCTCCTAAAATATATCAATCAGATATCTTCTACAAGTCTTCCAGTCTTCTAACTCTTTCCATGCATATCTTCTTTTATTTTAGTCTCGATCTTCTCCTGTAAATCAGCTTCATTCCTTAACTGAAAAGCTTCACGTACTTAAGTTCTGATATGACCTTAAGTTCTGATATTAAGCTCTGACTTCAGTAAGTCCTGATTTCAGTAAGTCCTGATATGTCCTGTTGTTAAGTTCTGAAAATTAAACACAAATCATATTAGACATGACATCTCAAATATATCTAACAATCTCCCTTAACTTGTAAATTATGTTAAATATACAAGTTAATAGATTTGATGATGTCAAAAACATTTAAGTACAAATGCAAATAAGAGTTTAACTAGATAACTAACTACAACTTACAGTCCTTGTAGCTTTTACAAATCTCACTGAGTCAATCTGAATCCAAAATAATTCTTGACAAAGTTTGATATCAGCTTTTCTTCTTTATTCCTCAGGATTTGAGCTATTGTAGTCTTGACTTGCTTCATCTCTTCATCTTGACTTCCAATCTGATAGATTGTAGTCCTTAGAGCAGAGATATGGTTTCTTTCTAAACCATCATCTAGTCTTATTACACTTGGATGAGAAGAATCTTCATTGTAGCATAGACATTTCTCTTTCAGTATCACTTCAAGCCTAGCATAATCCTTCTTCATTGGAATTTCACTTCCATCATCTTCAACAATATTAGGAATGAATTATGTAACCCTTGAACTAGAAATTCTAGCTTTATCTCTTATGGTCTTCAATATGAAATTTGATCATCTCCTGGTAATATCAGACTTTACCTCTAAAAGGTAATAAAAGAATTGAAGTTCTTTCAGTGATTTGTTTAGCACATCTGATTCTGACATCTGATATGTCCTTCCATCTTCAAGAAATAGAATCAGATTTTATTTGACATTGTGCTTGTCATGAGCATCCAGTACCACTTGAACAGAGATAACCTTACAAAGGTGTTTCTGTGTAACATCTTCAAGAGGTTTGTCAGTTAGCAAAAATAGATCTCTGATAGCAACTTCAACTCCTGTCTTGATTTTAGCTTCATCAGAACCTAGTCCAGCCCTGTCTCTTGGTTCTCTAGCATTTAACCCAATAGTCATGAAATCAGACAGCAATTGGCTTTTCTTTGCTCTCTGATGGTTTGACATTTTTCCATAGAATTTTCTTTTTGTCAGCTACTTTGATTTTGTCTAAATCAACTTGAGCTATGTCAGAGGTTGATGTCTTGATGACTCTATCAGAACTTGATTCTTCTGTTGTAACTTGCAGTTTTTCATTCTGAACAACTTGAGCTTTGTTAGAGGTTGTCTTTGATTCTTCAGAAATCTTCCTTATTTTCAGAGTTTGAACATCTTCATCTTCAACAAGAGTATCATCATGAACTTGAACCAGTTTGCACACAGGTTTCATCAGGATTTGAGGAATTTTCATCTCCAGTGGCTTGGTTGGTTCATCAACTTTTCCCTTTCCTTTGTCTTTGGGATCAATCTCAGTTTGTGATCTAGTCTTGGGCTTTGATGCCTCAGTATTTGACTTTTCCTTGATCACAATGTCTTTTTCCTTAGGCCTTGGAGGTTTCTTTACAACAGAAGCTTTTGGCTTTAGATTTGTCTTTTCAGCTTTAAATCTAGCTTCTTCCTCCTTGAGATTTTCTAAATCCATCTTAGGATTATGTTTCAGAAATAGTCTTCTAGCAATTTCTTCATCAAGTGTCTGAATCTTGGGATCCTTGTAGTAGACTGTAGTCTGCTTCCCCTTTAGCTTCAGAGTTTGCAAAAACTTCTGAGAGTCTTGACTTCCACCTTGTATCACAACATCAGGCTTTATCATCAGACTTTGCTTATCAGAACTTGATATCAGATTTTGTTTATCCGCACTTGCTATCATATTTTGAGTTTGAGCAGCTTCAGAACTTGTCTTCATTTGAGTAGAAGGTTTGCTTACATCAGTAATTAGTTTCCTAGAATAAACCTTGTTGTTTTGCTCTTTTCCATGACCTCTACTCTTATCAGAGTTTCCCGGGTCATCACCTTTGTCATCCTTCTTCTTCATTATTTGAGTAGGTGTGCATTTGGACTTAACTACCTTTTCCCCCTTTTTGGCATCATCAGGTAGTAAGAGACAGAGAAGAAGTTCAACTAAAGATTGGATTTCATCCAATTGAGCTTTTTGAGAGGCTTGATTCTGTAGGACCTCAGAAATTTGGGCCTGTTGTTGTTCTTGAATCTTCTCAATGGCTTCAATTTTCTCAGAAATGGGTCTGATAAACCTCTTTTTATCAATTTTGGTCTCCATATCCAGCTTTTTAGCTTTTTCAAGAAGTTTTTCAACCTTTTCATGAGTAGCAGAGTGTTGACCTTGAAGTGTCTTGACACTTAGAGCTGTGACTTTGAGTCGAGTCTTAAAATCAGAAGTTGTCATTAGCTCATCAGCTTTAGCAATGTGCTCTATCAGAACTTTAGAGCTTGGAATGAAATCAGTTTCATTCCACTTCTTGGTCCACTCCACACCTCTGTGAGTATCTTCCCAAGGAATAGGAGTAGCTTGCTCAACAAATTTCTCAATAAGTGCCTCCTTTCCTAGAATGGGAGCTGGAGTCTCAACAGAAACATTGTCTTCAGAACTCGAAGAAGACTCATTATCTTCTGACAGTACAAGAGTATGTGAGGAAACTGGAGATTCTGGAACAACTTCATCTAAATTCTGATCATCAGAATTTATCTCCAGAATAGGTGTTGATGGAATCTTAGCCTGTGAAATTGGAGAATTGATTGTAGATGGCTGAGCTACTAGTGTTGGAGCTTCCAGATAAAGAACAGTTGGTATATTCAGATTGTGAATATCTATTTCAGATTTTGCAGCTTGTTCTTCAACATTATATATAGCTTTGTCATGAATAGGAGAGACAGGAGGTGTGAGCATAGTGTCTTGAGCAGTGTCTTGAGCTTGAGTTGGAGATGGCAAAGCTTCAAGTACAATTGGCTGTGAGATCAGAGATTCATGATCCTCTTCCTCAGCTTCTTCAGTATCCTCGGATGGAGGCTTAGCCATGTGCCTTCTTGCTCTCATTTTCTTTAATCTCCATGATAGTGAAGGAGTTGTTTGTTCTGCATCAGAACTTACAGTTTTCCTCTTCAAATTACCTGAACCCACAGCTCCATCTAAATTCTGATGGGTTGACCCTTCAGCTTCTTCAGTCACAAGTTCTGATGCATAAACCTGTGCTTCTTCATCATCTGACTCATCCCTGAGAATCATCTTCCTTCTCTTTGGTGGAGGTTGAAAAACAGACTTTGCCCTTTTAGTCCTGGAAGATGAAGGTCTGATGGTAGGTGCTGATGGTTATTGTTGTGAGGATTGAGCTGGTTGGAAGTATGTTCTGATGGTAGGTTGAGTTGGTTGAGGTTGAGAGGTGGTTGGTTGTGTAGTGGTTGGAGGTGCTGAAGGAGGTTGGGTTGGTTGAACATCAGGATATTTAGCAGTGTATGTGGCTGGGTCAGAGTTTACTAAAAACTGTTTGACTGATTGTGGAATTTGGAGGGGTCTTAGAACAGTTTTCTTATTATCAGCGGATAATAAGTCAGTAAATGCTCTCTTAGCAAGTTTAAATGGTGAAATTAACTCACTTGCTAGTTGGGGTGCATCAGAGTTACAAAAGCTGTAAATAAGTTGACAGAATCTAGCAAAATATACAGTATTTCTATCTTCTGTCATCATATACCCTATGAATCCTAGTACAGCAGTAGCATAATCAAAATGAGATTGAGTAATCAGAGCATACCCAATTTGCTGACTTAGGATAGGAATTGCATCAAAGTTTGAACATTTGTTTGCAAAAGTTCTGGTGATGCAGTCAAAGAAGAAACTCCATTCCCTCCTTATGTGGGGTCTCTTCAACTGTCCAAGCTTTGCCAAAGTCTTTTATAGCCCGGATTGGTCATTAGCTATTGAAGAGCGGGCTCCTCAACTGTTAAATAAGTGCATTTTTCTGGAAATTGTAGTGCTTGGCGAACTGTAGCCACAGTCACCACATGCTCATCATCCCCTGTGTTAAAGATAATACTTGGGGACCCATTGGCACCACCATCATCATACACGCCACTCCCCCAAAATTCCAGCACTTGAGTTCCTGAGAGTGTGTCTGGTTAGGCCAGTGCATAGCCTATTTCACTTCGAGACAAAAAGTCTTGGATGAAATGAAGTTCTGATGGAGCTTCATCCTTAGAGAGAATAGTTGAATAGTTGTTGGGAACAAACTTGGCTCCATTAAAAACTATGTCTTTTGGTGCCATTTCTGTAAGAAATAAGTAAGAAAATAGAGTGTGCACAAGGTGTTTGATAAAAGTCCTGTAAGAAAAAGCTTCAGAGAATATTAGAGAGGGAGAGAGAATAAGAGAGATTAGAGAAAGAAAAGTAGGTAACAGATTATAAAATCTTTTAACTCCCATATATATACTCTCTTTTTGACAACTGTTATGATTGAAGCAGAACAGACTTTAGACACCTGGCAGCATATCATTAGTCAAAACATTATTAATGGGCACGGGTAATAAGCAGTAATAAATGTGCAAATGCAGTGTTTCAAGGAGAACACGCTTCCCACTTACTAAATGATTATGACTGCTTTTATCTCACCTAATTATATTCTGATAAAATATGACCGTTACAGTATTTACCAAAAATAAGTCAAGTAAATAAATAATGCCACGTAAGCATCAGAGTTTGCATCAGGATTTAATATCAAAACTTGAATATTATCAAATTTTAACGGTCATCAGAGCATGGCTTATGTACTCAAAAAGTGAATGTTTGTTTCTGTGATTCTTCATACAAATGACTTGTTTCTTCAGAGTTTAAGCATAAGAACTTCCATCAGAACTTGTCCTAAGAATTTATGCATATGACACTTAACTGTTTGTCTAAAAGAACTTAATCACCATAGTAATTTTCATCATTCATATGGAGTGATAGTG
Organism: Apium graveolens; assembly: GCF_009905375.1. Classification (NCBI taxonomy): domain Eukaryota; kingdom Viridiplantae; phylum Streptophyta; class Magnoliopsida; order Apiales; family Apiaceae; genus Apium; species Apium graveolens. The sequence goes on along the minus strand of NC_133650.1, from coordinate 79,994,459 downwards.
TGTGCATTAGCAAAATATCATATAAAGATTAAATTCTGATAAACTTCAGTACATCTTAGAAATAAGGCATAACTGAGAAAAGTGCTTAAAATCTGTCTTTAATAATGAAGTCTACTATAGAATAAATTTATGCAGGAGTCCACCTCAACTGTTCGTGCTCATTTTATGCATCTTTTGACTTTTTTTTTGCAGTAGCTTCTCAGTGTAAGTGAGTCACAACTGCTATCGGAATTTATGCTATTATCAGAGTATTTCTCCAATAATCAGAGAATGTGAAAAGTCACCAAGAAAAATTAATTTGATTTTCTAATGTATATTACTTAATACGAGCAATGCACTTGGGTCTTCCCTTCCACATATTTACTCTAGATCTCAAAGGAGTACCTGACTTCAATCTTTTTTCTTTTCTTTAGATAAGTGAGGTTTATCAAGCATGTGGTTCATCCTTAAGATTTACTGACATCAGAATTTGACAGATAAGAAGCAAGAATCTAGTTTGTGACTTAGTAATAAGATACACAAAGTAAATTTAACTAAGCTCAACATCAGAATTTGCTTGTGTTAATGACTTTCCACATAAACAACTAATTCAAACATGGGATTTCTAGTATGTTAAATACTACTAGGTCAGCATCTAGCACAATTATCCTCATTGGATTGAATAGTCAAATAACATTCAAAACACTATCAGAGTATATAGATCTATATCAGATAACAATCAGTATTTAATATATTACAATTTAAGCACAGATTACATAGAGATAAGAAAATCTGTAAACACTGATCATAAAGTCTGATGCATGAGAACAAAAACTATGCAGATTTTGAGAAAGAACCTGAAACCATTCCAAGTTCATTTACCAGTCTTGTAAAAGTAGCTTCACATAGTGGCTTTGTGAAGATATCTGCTAGTTGTTGATCTGTTAGAAGAAAATGCAATTCCACTGTACATTCCATCACATGTTCCCTTATGAAATGGTACCTAATGCTAATGTGCTTTGTCATTGAGTGTTGAACTAGATTACCTGTCATGGTAATAGTACTTTGATTATCACAGTAAATAGGTATTTTAGAAAATTCTAACCCATAGTCCAGTAACTGATTCTTCATCCATAAAATATGTGCACAACAGCTTCCTGCAGCAATATATTCTGCTTCTGCAGTTGATGTGGAAATTGATTTCTGTTTCTTGCTCAACCAAGAAACCAATATGCCTCCAAGAAATTGGCAGCTTCCACTAGTGCTTTTCCTGTCTATTTTGCATCCTACAAAATCTGTATCTGAGTAACCTATTAGTTTAAAATCTGATTCTCTAGGATACCACAATCCTAGATCAGCTGTACCCTTGAGGTACTTAAAAATTCTTTTCACAGCTATTAGATGAGGTTCTCTTGGATCAGTCTGAAATCTTGCACAAAGACAGGTAGCATACATGATATCAGGTCTACTTGCATTTAAATAGAGTAAAGAGCCAATCATACCTCTGTAGTTAGTAATATCTACTGATGAACCAGTATCTTTATTTAACTTGGTTACAGTGGCCATGGGAGTGGATGCGGTTGAACAGTCTTGCATTTCAAATTTCTTCAGTAAATTTCTGGTGTACTTGGATTGATTGATAAAAGTACCTTCTTCATTTTGCTTGACTTGAAGTCCAAGAAAATAGCTAAGTTCTCCCATCATACTCATTTGATATATTTACTGCATTAGCTTTGTAAACCTTTCACATGGTTTGGAATTTGTAGAACTAAATATGATATCATCAACATATATCTGTACCAAAAGTAAGTCATTTCCATGGTTGAGGTAGAATAGTGTTTATCAATTGTACCTCTATGAAATCCACTTTCCAGAAGGAATTGAGCTAAAGTCTCATACCATGCTCTTGGAGCTTGCTTAAGGCCATAAAGTGCTTTATTAAGCATGTAGACATGATTTGGAAATTTTGAATCTACAAAGCCTGGAAGTTGTTCAACATATACCTCTTCTTCCAATTCTCCATTGAGAAAAGCACTTTTCACATCCATTTGAAAGACTTTAAACTTTTTGTGAGCAGCATAAGCCAAAAAGATTCTTATGGCTTCCAATCTAGCAACTGGTGCAAATATTTCATCATAATCAATACCCTCCAGTTGAGAGTAACTTTTAGCAACCAGCCTTGCTTTATTTCTTGTAATTACGCCATCACTGTTAGTTTTATTTCTGAAAACCCATTTTGTGCCAACAATTGATCTGTTCTTTGGTCTTGGCACTAGGGTCCAGACTTTATTTCTTTCAAATTCATTTAAATCTTCCTGCATTGCTTGTACCCAATCAGCATCTTGAAGAGCTTCTTCCACTTTCTTTGGTTCAGTCTGAGATAGAAAAGAATGATAGAGACATTCATTTGATGTTGTTGTTCTAGTTCTGACACCTGCTTCAGGATCTCCAATTAATAAGTCAGGTGTATGTGATTTGGTCCACTTCCTTGCAGATGGAAGTTGATTTCTAGAAATGGATCCTCCCCCATGATCCATGTTGTCTCCATCAGCATTTTCTGATGCTCCCCCTGTAGTTATGCTCTCTGAAACTTCAAAATTTGAGTTGTATCTTTCAGGTTTTGAAGTATCAGAGTTTCCAGAATTATCAGAACTTGATGAATCGGAACTTGAAGAGCCAGTGACAGGTTCTGATGCTTCTTGAGAGTCTTGAGTTGTGATAGGATCTTCAGCTTGCTCCCCCTGAACAGGTGCATTTTCCCTTGGAGTAGTTACCACAGTTTCAATGACATCAGAACTTAACCCGTCAGAACTTACAGGATCAGAGTTTAAGTCATCAGAATATACAGAATTAGAATTTAAATCTTCATTTTCAAATCTCAGCTGATCATGATCATTGAAATTTTCAAGTCCAGTAATCTTTTTATCATCAAAAGATACATTTATAGATTCCATGACAACCCTTGTTCTTAAATTGTAGACTCTAAAGGCTTTTGTGGAAAGTGGATATCCAACAAAAATTCCTTCATCGGCTTTTAGATCAAATTTTGGCAGCTGTTCAGGATGAGTCTTAAGAACAAAACACTTATATCCAAATACATGAAAGTATTTCATATTTGGATTCTTTTTCTTCACCATCTCATATAGTATTTTTCCATGCTTGTTTATTAGTGTAGCATTCTGTGTAAAACAAGTAGTCTGCACAGCTTCGGCCCAAAAGTAGGTTGCCAGCTTTGCTTCATCAAGCATAGTTCATGCAGCTTCAATGAGAGTCTTGTTCTTTCTTTCTACAACTCCATTTTGCTGTGGAGTTCCAGGTGCAGAAAATTCCTGCTTAATTCCATGCTCTTTGTTGAACTCTTCCATGCTTGAATTCTTGAACTCAGTGCCATTATCACTTCTTATAATCTTGACAGAATCTTTGACCAATTTATCCAGCTGTCTGACATGATCAGCTAGAGTAGATGCAGTCTCATTCTTTTTGTGCAAGAAATACACCCAAGTGTACCTTGTGAACTCATCCACTATAACCATAGCATATTTCTTCTTTGCAATAGATATGACATTGACTGGACCAAATAGATCAACATGTAGTAGGTGATAAGGCTCAAGAATTGAAGATTCGGTTTTGCTCTTGAATGAAGATTTTCTTTGTTTTGCCTTTTGACATGAATCACAAAGGCCATTAGAAGCAAATACTGATTTTGGCAGTCCTCTCAGAAGATCTATCCTTACTAGCTCATTTATGTGGTTGAAATTTAAATAAGAGAGTGTTTTGTGTCAATTTCAGCTTTCTTCAATTGATGCTCTACTCAACAGACAGATTGCAGAACCATCAGAACTTGTTGAAAGTCTGGCTTCATAAATGTTACCATACATGTAACCTTTCAGATCCACTTTATCTGTAGAATTTCTTACAACTTTATAGTGTTCTTCAAAGAAATCCACATGATAACCTCTGTCACATATTTGACTCACACTTAGTAGATTGTGTTTAAGTCCTGAGACAAGAGCTACTGTTTCAATAATGACATTCCCAAGATTGATATTGCCATATCCCAGAGTTTTTCCCATGTTTCCATCTCCATAAGAAACTCCTGGGCCAGCTTTCGCCACAAAGTCTGATAGCAGGGCTTTATTTCCAGTCATATGTCCTGAACATCCACTGTCCAGAACTAGGATGTTCTTCCTGTTGCCCTGCAATCACAAAGACCACTATTGGTTAGTTTTAAGGACCCAGACTTGCTTGGATCCTTTGGCCTTATTAAGTTTGTTAGCATTTGCAGCGGATTTAATTTTAAAGTTTATGTTAACATGTTGTTTATCAGACTTTATATCAGACTTTGCATCAGACTTTACACTAGAAGGAATAATACTAACTTTCTTCAAAGAAGGTTTTATTTGATAATAATCATAGTACAAACTATGATATTCCTTACAAGTATAAATGGATTGCCATAAACTACCACAATAAAAACAAGGATTTTGTGGCTTAAACCTAACAGACTGACTCTTAACTCCTGATTTAGGAGGTAAAGAGTTTATATCTTTATCTTTCCTGTAAAAAGAAGCAAGATGGTTAGAGTTTCCACAGCTATAACATTTCTTTCTAGGAGCATTCCGAACAGGCATATAATTATTACTTTTATTCACACCTTCCTTTCCATTCTTATTTTTCCTAGCTTCTTTTACCTTGTTCACATTTCTAATCTCTTTCAGCTTATGCTTAAGCTGTTTCTTTATCATTAAGCCTATGTTTACTTCAGCTAGTTAATCCTGTTTATCAGAAGTTGACTTTTCTTTAACTTATGTCCTAGATTCTTTCATCTTTTCAGAATCAGACTTTACAGTTTTTGCTACAAACTTAACATGATTTACCTTTGGCTTAGCAGTCTGTTTAACAACAATTGGCTCAATTTGTACTGTTCCTTTCTCACTTTTATCATCTCCATAACCTAAGCCCTCTTTCCAGTTTCCACTACTTAGTAAATTATGAGTTGTTCTGCCAGAGTTAGTCGAAGTCTTGATAATCTCTTTTTCCTTTTCTAAGTCAACTTTTAGAGATTCATTCAATTTTAATACTTCATCTCTAACATACAAAGCATCATCTCTTTCTTTCTTAGTTTGATGAATAAAAACTAAATCCTTTTCTAAATAGTCATTCCTATTTTTAAAAACAAGATTTTCAGATGTTAATCTTTCACATGTTAAAGTTTGATCTCTATAACTAATGAACATGGTTTTAAGATATAATCTCAACTCAGTAATATCATCAGTATGAAAGGCATAAGTTGTTTGAGGTACCTTTAATTCAGCAGTTTCAGGACTGCTATCGGCATTTGCCATCAGGGCATAGTTCACCTCATGTTCAGAATCAGAAGTGTCTGTCCAGCTTTTCTTCTTTGTGACAAGTGCCTTGCCTTTGTCACTTTTTCCTTTCTTGCAGTCAGGAGATATGTGGCCTCTTTCACCACAGTTGTAGCATTTGACATTTGAGTTGTCTCCTCTGTCAGACTTTCCTCCTTTGCCTTCAGACTTTCTGAACCCTTTCTTATCAGAACTTCCACCTTTCCTGGAAAACTTCTTGCCCTTTCTGAATTTCCTGTAGGCTATTTTTGTGATACCTTTCACCATAAGAGCACACAGTTGCATCATCTCTGCATCAACATCCATTTCAGGTAAACTTTCAGTTTCTGAATCATCATCATCAGGATATGATGACTCTCAATCAGACTTTATGATGAGAGCCTTTCCTTTGCCCTTCCTTGAGGCAACCACTTTAGGAGATTCCTCCTCAGCTTTAAGAGCAATTGTACTTTACTTTCTTCCATGCCTCTTGCTCCTTTGATCCATCTCAAGTTCATAAGTCTTGAGCATACCATAAATTTTATCAAGAGTAGTTTCAGTAAGGTCATAGTTGTCTCTTATGGTAGTAGACTTCAAATCCCAATTTTCAAGAAGAGCTAAAAGGAATTTTATATTTTAATCTTCAAGATCATATTCCTTGTCCACCAGTGACAGATCATTCAAGAGTTTGACAAACAAGTCACATAAGTCGGTTAATGACTCATCAGCTTTTGAGTCAAAGTGCTTATACTCTTGAGTGAGTATAGTCCTCCTGTTCTTTTTGATTGCATCAGTTCCCTGGCATCTTGTCTCCAAAGCATCCCATATATCCTTTGTAGTCTTGCAATTAATTACCCTGTTTGACATGACATTATCAATGGCACTATGCAGCAAATGCCTTACCATTGCATCATTGGCAATAGATGAGATGTCTTCAGCTCTGTAATCACCTTTCTCCTTTGGTATGGACTTTTCTGGTTGATCAGCAACTGCAACAGAGAGCTTGGTAGGCTTATATGGTCCTTCATTAATCCTATCAAGGTATTCTGGATCTGTAGCTTCCAGAAACATAGTCATCTTCACTTTTCATATGGGATATTCAGAAGGTCTCAGTATGGGAACCCTAATAGTCTCATATTGACTGTGGGTTTGGGTGTTTTGAGTTTTTTGAGTTTTGGTGGGCTTAGTTGGGGTTTGTGTTTCTTCAGACATGATTGTTTGGATCTTTACTGTATATGTGTTAACAGAAAAGCTTTGATACCAATTGTTAGGTCACACAACACTGTAGAAGGGGGTTGAATACAGTGTTTATACAATCAAATCGATTTAACATAAGTATGTAACAAAGATCAAGTATATTCAATAAACTCTGTTACAATATGAACTGTTGTTCTCTCTCAGTGATTAACAAATATCACTAAGAGCTGCTAGGTTACAATATATAATCTTCTCGATAATGATAACACATATAGTGTAAACCCTAAGTCTGTGTTTATATAGTACATAGTTACAAGATATATTCTAATTGATATGGAATATAATCCTGTCTCCTAAAATATATCAATCAGATATCTTCTACAAGTCTTCCAGTCTTCTAACTTTTTCCATGCATATCATCTTTTGTTTTAGTCTCGATCTTCTCCTGTAAATCAGCTTCATTCCTTAACTGAAAGTCTTCCCCCACTTAAGTTCTGATATGACCTGAAGTTCTGATATTAAGCTCTCTGACTTCAGTAAGTCCTGATATGTCATGTTGTTAAGTTCTGAAAACTAAACACAAATCATATTAGACATAATAGCTCAAATATATCTAACAGGTTAGATTCAAGGTCTCTGTTTGTTCAAAGGACTTCGGGATCGAGCTCTTCGGAATCGCGACGCTTGCCGGAAATGGAGAAGTTACAGTCGGTTTTCAGGCCGACTGGAATGGTGTTTGTGAATTTAAAAGCCACGATGTAGTTCCTAGTATCAAGAACTACTGATCTGCAATTTCCTGCATGGTGCTGGGCGGGTTTAACCGGCCGGCGGTGTCGCCGCCGACGACTCACCGGAGAAGACAACCAAATTACTGTTTAGGCCCCCATATTTTTACAAAACTTACATTTCAGTCCTAGGTGAAGGGTTTTTAGCACATAAACGCAACGAAAACGTAAATTTAAATCTTAAAAAAAAACTGAAACCCTCCGCAGGATCCATGCGAAAAATAATATTTAATTCGTAGTTCAGTATGTTTACCTTAAGAAACTTTACGTTAATGGAAAGATGGAGGTCTTTAATAGCGATCCAAGAACGATGAGCGGAGATCCCTACCAGCTGCTCCTCAAGTGTGAAGCACTCCACCGGTATCCACCAAGAGATCAATGTAATGGAGGAGGAAGAGGTTGAGAGAATTAGTTGCCTCCCTCTATTTCTACTTTAGAATTAGGGTTTTTTTTTTGGGTTTAGGCAAATCGGGTTTATAATAGTATATTTATAGGCAAAATTTTCAGCTGAAAATTTTCCATAAAATATTATTATTATTAACCCTTTAATTGATTATTCTTATTAACCAATTAAATAATAATTAAAACACCTTTTAATCATTAATCCCTTTTCTAAATACTTTAGAAAAATAATTCTCTCACTTGATTTAATTTCCAAAATTAAATTCTTAATTAATAATATTAAGAACTTTTCTTAATTAATTTATAATTAATTAAATATCATTTAATCAATTATTAAATTTGCTAATTAATTATGTATTTCACAAATAAATAATTATCATCCATTATTAATTAATTCTTCCACCATTAAATCATTCTCTTTTATGGTGTGACCCTGTAGGTTCAATATTAAGCCGGTAGTAGAAATAAATAATAATAAAACTATTTTATCATTATTTATATAAATTCTCTAATTCATTAAATATGATTAATTAATTAATCATATTTATTCTACATCGTGAGGGATACATCTCAGCATATCGCGACTATCCGGATAATACGAATTCACTGCTTAGAATACCAAGAACCCATTCAGTGAGTAGTTACCGTACAATCAATTCCTTCTACCCTGCAATGTCACAATTACATACAAGGTATGGAACTTGTGTCAAGCCTGTCTTATTTAATCATTTGCTTTCTCATTCACTATGCTTAGTTCTATTTAATGTAAATTAGAAACTCCTTTCTAATTTCATTCACTCTGGCCATAGATTCCTGAACTAGCATAAGTGGATCAGCATTGAACATTCTCTTCCTTCACTGGAAGGGGTAGATCATTTATTGATCATACACTATCTTCGTGTACAAATTCCTATACCCAGTAGAGCCCTTATAATTGTCCCTGGAGACTAAGAACTAAACCAAAGCATAGTTCAGTGTACACAAGATGACTATGATGACCTCAAGTCTAAGGATACTTATACAACTATCACTATGTGAACAATTGATGACACGTGAGTGAACTCCATCAGTTGTTCAGCTGTATGAGTCATGTTCAGTGAACTTATTCTATAATAAGCACCTACATACTAGCTATAGTGTCACCACACAAATGTCTATGAGAACAGACATCCTTCATAATGAAGCAAGCATAGTATGTACCGATCTTTGCAGATTACTAATTACCAGTTAGTAATCCTACGACCAGGAAATATTTAAGTTTAGAATTATCATCTTTTAAGTCTCATTATTATGATCTCATCATAATCCATAAAAAGCTTTACTCTAAACTATGGTATATCTTATTTAAACACTTAAATAGATAAAGCCCGCAATAAAACCAAAACAAGTCTTTTATTAATATCAATAAAATCAAAACAAATTACATAAAAGTTATTCCTAAATCATCATACATGATTGGACTTAGGACATATCTCTTTCAATCTCCCACTTGTACTAAAGCCAATCACTCTGGTATCTAATACCCATCTTGTCTTTATGACGATCAAAGTGACTTTGAGAAAGTGGCTTTATGAGTGGGTCTGCTACGTTGTTATGTGTGTCAACTCTCTTGACGTCTCCTCTTTCAATACAAGAAATGTTACCGCGCTCCCACTAACCCTTTTTTAGACACATGGTTCATCTATGTTTTTGATAAAACCAAACTCTTTGATTGTCTCATCAAAACGGATGTTCTATCTACGAGAAGCTTGCTTTAAACCATATATGGTTCGCAGTAGCTTACACACTAGGTGTTCATTTCCCTTGGAAAGAAAACCCTCTGGATGTGTCATATACACTTCCTTTTCAAGTTTCCCATTGAGGAAGGCCGTTTTCACGTCCATTTGCCAGATCCCATAGTCGTAGGTAGCAGCAATCGCAAGCAAAATCCGAATTGATTTTAACAGGGCTACAGGCAAAAAACTTTCATCAAAGCCAATCCCTTGCCTTTGTCTGAATCCTTTTGCCATGAGCCTGGCCTTATAGGTCTCCACCTGCCCATATGATTCAATCTTTCTTTTGTATACCCACTTGCACCCAATAGGCTTAACACCTTCAGGCGCCTCAACCAGAGTCCATACTTGGTTGGTATACATAGATTCTATTTCGGATTTCATGGCACTATGCCATTTCTCTGAGTCAACACTACTCATAGCCTCATTATAGGTCACAGGGTCGTCATCATCAATGATTGACAACTCATTATCATTCTCAATGACAAGGCCATAATACCTCTCAGGTTAGCGAGACACTCTCCCTGACCTACGAATGGGCTGTTCCACGGAAGGTTGTTCAGTCTGAACAGGTGTTTCCACTTGATCCGTAGTAGTTCGTGCTTCTTGAACTTCATCAAGTTCAATTTTGCTCCCACTGTTTCCTTCAAGGATAAACTGCTTTTCCAAGAAGGTAGCATGTCTGGAGATAAACACCCGATGATCGGTGTAAAAGTAATACCCTAAAGTCTCTTTAGGATATCCCACAAAATTACATTTTATAGATCAAGATTCCAGCTTATCTGGGTCAACTTTCTTGACATAAGCTAGACATCCCCAAATCTTAACGTGTTTAAGACTCGGTTTCCTTTTTTTCCATATCTCATATGGAGTTTGAGGAACAGATTTGGAAGGCACCTTATTCAGTAAATATGCTGAGGTTTCCAATGCATAACCCCACAGGAATACTGGAAGATTCGCATAGCTCATCATGGACCGAACCATGTCTAACAAAGTTTGATTTCTCCTTTCAGATACCCCATTCAACTGTGGAGTATATGGAGGAGTCCACTGTGAGACTATACCATTTTCTTTGAGATAAGCTAGAAACTCTCCATTCAAGTATTCACCACCTCGATCTGATCGAAGAGTTATAATACTATGTTTGGTTTGTTTTTCCACTTCATACTTATATTCTTTGAACTTTCCAAAGGCTTCAGACTCGTGTTTCATCAAATACACATATCTGAATCTAGATCGATCATCTATGAAAGCAATGAAGTATGAAAATCCACCCATGGCTTGCGTAGACAATGGTCCACATACATATGTGTGTACCAATCCTAGCAAATCTGTAGCCCTCTCTCCATGTCCATTAAATAGAGATTTGGTCATTTTACCCAATAGACAAGACTCGCATGTAGGATATGATTCAAAATCAAAGGGGTCAAGTAACCCTTCCTTGTGCAATGTTCGCAGTCTATTTTCACTAATATGACCAAGTCCGCAGTGCCACAAGAAAGTGAGATTTTCATCATCCTTTTTCTTTTATTAGTATGTTCAATTTATAGTAAATTATGCTCTACGTCACATACATACAGACCATTATTTAAAATACACTTCCATAAAGAACGTTATCTCTAAGAATTGAACATTTATTATTCTGAATAACAAACGAAAATCCAGCCAAGTCTAACATGGAATAGAAATAATATTGCTCACAATCGAGGGAACAAAATAACAATTATTTAGAACAATAGTCTTGTCCGTAGGCATATGTAAATGAAATGATCCTACAGCTTCAGCAGCAACTCTTGCTCCATTTCCCATCCGTAGAATCACCTCCTCTTCTTCAAGAGTCCTACTTCTCCTTAGTCCCTACAATGAATTGCAAATATGAGAACCACAGGCGGTATCTAATACCCAAGTAGAAATTTGACTTAGTGACATATTAACTTCGATCATGAACATACCTGAATCAGAAGCAGTAGTCTCACTACCCTTCTTCTTCTTTAATTCTGCAAGGTAGACCTTGCAATTCCTCTTCCAGTGCCCCACCTTGTTACAGTGAAAGCAAACAGCTTTGCTCTTGGGGTCTTCAGCTTTTGCTAGAACCGGCTTTTTCTCACCTACTTTCTTATTCTTGGAAGGGTTCTTCTTCCTTTCTAAGGATTGGAACCTTCGCCAATTAGAAGAACAGAACTCTTCTTAGGGGGGAAATTCGATTCCACAGTCTTCAACATGTTGTGGAGTTCAGGCAGGCTGACATCCAGCTTATTCATGTGAAAATTCACAACAAACTGCGAGAACGAATTCGGAAGTGAATGCACGACCAAGTTTTTGTTAGTGTATACTGAAAATATTTATTTGAAGTATGTACATTTATTTCTGGCCAGTTTATTTGAGAATCATTTGAATGTTTACATGTTGTCTAATATTATATATTGTGAACAATCTAGTATCAAATGGGATACAGAATATTAGATTGTTAAATACGGTTATATAATATAATAAGGTTCACAGCACATGTTGTGTTGGACAATCCACTGGTATGGCTGTAGTATTATTTAGATTAGTTTATATTGACTAATAAATAATACTAGTATACTTTGTGTATATTGAACAGGATCAAATTTAGAATTGTTCCCTTAATACTGATTAAGAAGGAGAACTAAGATTCTATGTTATTATTAATGCTTAGGTTCTTAATCCGGAAATAGTAATTGACACGTGTATATTATTTACATGCTTTGATTTATATATGAAATAATTCTTTTGAATTATATCATTATATTTTGGGTGATGGAATTATATACATGGTGGATATTATTTATTGAAGGAATCCATGTCCTGATAATATTCGGGTTAATGATGTCCCCTTGAAAGCTCAAAAAGATTTAATTATGTGAAACCCTGCAGGTGGAATTTATTCTGGCATAATTAAATAAAGGTTGAGTGGATGATCAAGGATAAAAGATATTAATTAAATAAATTATCAGTAATTTATTTAATTAATGGACATATGATATTTTAAACATGGAGAATCTAATAAGCAAATAATATTGGAACCGAATTAATTAAATTACGGTATTAGGAAAGGTAGTGCAAATATTAATTCTTTAGTGGATTGAATTAATATTTAATTACATTGGGCTAGGCTCAAGATGTAATTAGAAGGCCCAACCTAATTATCCATGGTCCCTATTGTAGCCTATATATTCTTATTCTCTTCTTGCTTGGCAATTGTGTGAAAACATATTGTAGCCACCAAGGAGCAAGAAGAGAGGATAACTTGAGAAGACGGAGGCCACACTTCGCTCAAGGGAATTTGGGAATACAATAGAAGAGCGTGGAATCAACCATTAACAAGGTAATCCTCTTTTCGTAATCTTTATCGTAAAACGTAGTAACACCCTAAGTCCGTGGTTCCCAACAAGTGGTATCAGAGCTATGGTTGAAACGGTCCATAACAATCTCAGATGGGCTCCAGAAGTGACCTAGGAAGAGGCATATGGGCTTGCCCCAGAATGGGCTCAAGAAAAAGGCAGATGGGCCTTCCAGTATGGGCCTAGGGGGAGCAGATAGCCAGATAGACTTTCAATATAGGTCGAGTGGGAGCCTGGTCACACTGAAGGAGGCAGAATCGACAGGCGTCGGGCCCGATTTGTGAAGGGGGAGATTGTTAGGAGTTGTCCCATATCGTTTGTGGGAGGGGCAGTTTGCTAGAATATAAGCAGCCAGATAACTCCAATTAGAATGAGACCTTTTGGGAGGTGCCCAAAAACAAACCCGTGCGGGCTCGGCCCGAAGCGGACAATATCATACTAATGTGGAGTTAGGCCTGCTTAGCAAGCCCAACAAGTGGTATCAGAGCCTGGTAATGGGTTCTACATTTTATGATATAATGTCCATGTCATAATTATATATGCGTGTATATAGTGTTTTGCTTGTATTGGTTTTGATGCAGGTTGTTAATCCACTATTATGGCCATGTATATTTTAATTATGTGTTTGGATCCCACGTGGTTTAATCGTGGTTAATTTTTGTTTTGGTTTCCATGTGGTTTAATCGTGGTTGTAATTTACACGAGGGTTGATCGTGTTAGAATAGATTTTACAAAATTAGTTTTGTATTAGATCTATTTTTTTTGTAATTGTTCCGAGTATTTTGTAATAGTTATGTGTGATCGGAAATCAATTCCGGTAGTTTTTTGTTCCGCTGTGCGATTACAAGGGGCTGCTGGGGCTGCTGCGGCAGCTGGGACTGCTGGGGCTGCTGCAGCAGCTGGGACTGCTGGGGCTGCTGGGGCTGCTGGGCCTGCTGGGGCTGCTGGGGCTGCTGGGGCTGCTGGGGGCGTCGGGGCGCGCTTGGGGCAGATTTTTTTTTAGTGCTGGATTTTTTTTCAAGGGCCATAATAGTGAAAATTTTATTTTAATTTTTTCCATTAAATTTTAATTATTGCTTTAATTTATTGATTATGTGTGTCGTTAATTATGTGTGTAATTCTTTTAAAATTGCATGTTTAACTTAATTAGGACGACATGGACATAAAATTTATTTATTGCTTTAATTAAATGTTATATGTTGCTAAAATTATGTGTGTATTTTGAATGCATGATTAGACATAATTATAACAACATAGGGCCCCATTTAATTTTAAAATTCCTCAATTTTAATAAAAAAATTCTAAGTGGGAGAGGGAATTAATATGAAATTAAATCCAATGGTCTCCATTATTGGTTGTAGGTAATTTAACATAAAGACAAATATAAATTATATATACGTCACCCATCGTGGCATGTAATTTTTGGTGTCTAGAATGTTATAGAAATTACTAGAACAAACTTCTTAAATTAATAAATTTTGAAAGGAATAAATACGGATTTTCTTTATTTCTGATTTGGGGCGATTTTGTCAAAAACGGGTTCATCGAACTTGTAAGGCTGTGGGTTTTAAGCGAGACCGATGTGACTCCTCCACTACCTGGAAATCAAACCATTGATGAATATTGAATTGAAGTATTCTATTCAAGGTAAAATTACGAATATTGGAAGGTATACACGCCACCCATCGTGGCGTACCAAGTTCCATAGATTTCGAATAATTTAAGATTTGATGATGGTATACACTTAGCTATGAAAAATAATATAGTCCACCCCAACGTGGCATATTGTTTAGTAATAGGACCGAAGTAACATTTAAACAAAATTAGGTGGTATACATGTCACACATCGTGGCGTACCAGAAGCTTATGGTTTTTAGATGTTAGTGCATTAAATTTTCATAATTTAGATCTTAATAATTAATGCACCCATATTTATGTGATGTTTTATGCATGATTCTCAGGATAAAATGGGCTTTAATCCACTATTCACCATACTTAAGGATAACAAACTTACCGGACCTAACTATATTGAATGGAAACGAAATTTGGACATTGTGTTGACTGCTGAGGAGTACAAGTTTTGCACTTATGAACCCAAGCCTGAACAGCCTGCTGCTGATGCTCTTGAAGATGAGAAAGAGTATTATAAACGGTGGATTAAGGCTGATGAGATGTCACGATGTTACATTCTGGCAGCAATGTTGGGTGTTTTGCAGCATCAGCATCAGTCTATGGCCACTGCTTCGGATATGCTCTTTAATCTCAAGGAACTTTTTGGAGATTAGAATAGGGCTGCTAGGCAAGTAGTCATGAAGGCTTTAATGAACACTCAGATGGCTGAAGGCACACTTGTAAGGGATCATGTTCTCAAGATGATGTCGCATCTGAATGAGATAGAGATCCTTGGTGCTGAACTTGACGGGGAAACCCAGATTGACATTATCCTTATGACCTTGTCCAAGAGTTTTGAGCAGTTCCGCTTGAATTACAACATGAACAAGAGGCAGTATAGTCTCGCGGAACTGCTGACAGAACTTCAGGCAGCTGAAGGATTATTTCGGCAGAGTGTTCAAGTGAATGTGGCTGAGAAAGGTTCTTCCTCTAAGCCGAAAGGTATTAAGAAGAAGAAAAAGGCTCAGACACAGAAAGCTGTGAAGGCAGTGGGAGTTCAGGGTGGTGTGAAAAAGCCTAAGGGAAAGTGCTTCAGATGCAAACAGTCAGGTCACTGGAAACAGGATTATCCTCTTCCTAAGAAGACAAACAATACTGGTATGTCTCTTTCTCTAGTTACAGAAACATTTATAGCGGCTATATCTACGAGCACTTGGTGTGTAGATATAGGAGCCACTGATCATATTTGTAATTCTATGCAGGGGTTCCAACTATCCAGAATGCTTAGATATACGTGTTCATGGGAGATGCTACGAAAGTAGCAGTAATTGCAGTAGGAGTTATTCATTTATCTTTTGGTTCTGATAGGATTTTGGTTTTGAACAATTGTCTTTATGTACCTTCTTTTAGAAGGAATTTAATTTTGGTTTCTAAACTTGCTTTGGATGGTTATAATGTTTGTTTGGATCGTAATATTTCTATTATGATGAATAAACGAATTATATGTTCTGGTACATTGCAAGACAATTTGTATATAATTAATCCTAGTCAACCTGCACTGCAACTGCAATTTAGGGAATTGAACAACACATCTTCTAACTCTACTAAAAGAAAGGAACCTTCTAGTTTGAACCAAACATATCTTTGGCACTTGAGATTAGGTCATATTAACTTGAGGAGGATTCAAAGACTGGTAGTAGACGGGCCTTTAAGCTCATTGGCAGTGGAGCCATTTCCAGTTTGTGAATCCTGTTTGGAAGGTAAAATGACTAATAGGCCTTTCAAGGCAAAAGGGAATAGAGCCAAACAACTGTTAGAATTGGTTCACTCTGATTTATGTGGACCCATGAATATCCAAGCAAGAGGTGGTTATGAATATTTCGTCACTTTCATTGATGATTATTCTAGATATGGGTACGTTTATTTGTTGCACCGTAAGTCTGAGTGCTTTGATAAGTTCAAAGAGTACAAAGCTAAAACGGAGAAGCGACTTAATAAAAGTATCAAGTTTCACTACGATCAGATCGTGGTGGCGAATACTTGCTTGGAGAATTTAGGGAATATTTATCAGAAAATGGGATAGAATCCCAGTTAACTGCACCAGGCACACCCCAGCAGAACGGTGTAGCAGAGAGAAGGAACCGGACTCTTTTAGAGAGTGTTAGATCGATGATGAGTTATTCGGATTTACCCAAGTCGTTTTGGGGACAAGCCTTAGAGACAGCAGCTTATCTTCTGAACTTAGTACCTTCTAAGTCGGTTCCTAAAACCCCCTTAGAATTGTGGACCGGGGATAAACCGAGTCTAAGACATATTCGAATATGGGGTTGTCCAGCACATGTGCTGAACAAGAACGCGACTAAGTTAGAATCTCGTACAGAAGTAAGGTTGTTTGTAGGCTACCCCATGGGAACGAAAGGATATTTATTTTATAGTCCGAAGAATCGGGATGTCATTGTTAGCACCAATGCAAGATTCTTAGAGGAGGAATATATAATGAATCACAAACCCATGAGTAGTGTCGTTTTAGAGGAACTAGTGGGAGGGACAAATAATACCCATGAAGCTGTAGTACAAGTAGAACAACCACAACATAATGTACAACCTGTCACTAATACCACACCAGTGCCTCGTCGTAGTGGGAGGGTTGTTCAACAGCCTGATAGATTCATGTTTTTGGGTGAGTCTTCAGACTTGGTCTCTGGTGAACATGATGATGATCCCCGTACATACGAAGAGGCAGCACAAGACAAAGATGCAGATCTTTGGCAAAAGGCGATGGAATCTAAGATAGAATCAATGTATTATAATCAGGTCTGGGAGCTCGTGGAACCACCCAAAGGTATAAAACCTATTGGATGTAAGTGGATCTACAAGAAAAAGAGGGGATTAGATAAAAAGGTGAAAGCCTGGAAAGCAAGACTTGTTGTGAAAGGGTATACTCAGAAAGAAGGTATCGATTATGAGGAAACCTTTTCACCGGTAGTCATGCTTAAGTCAATCCATATTCTTTTATCTATAGCAGCTCATCTCGATTATGAGATTTGGTAAATGGATGTCAAGACAGCTTTTCTTAATGGAAGTCTTGAAGAAACCATCTATATGCAGCAACCAAAAGGATTCATTAAGGAAAGCCAAGAGCATCTGGTATGTAAGCTTAAGAGGTCTATTTATGGACTCAAACAAGCTTCTAGAGACTGGAATATTCATTTTGATCAGGCAGTCCAGTCATATGGATTTGATCAAAGTCCAAGCGAATCGTGCGTGTATAAGAGAAGTGAAGGTAATGCAGTGGTTTTTCTAATACTATATGTAGATGATATTTTACTCATTGGAAACAATGTTGAGATGTTGTCATTAGTAAAGGCATGGTTGTTCAAACAATTTGATATGAAGGACTTAGGTGAAGCGGCATACATCCTTGGGATCAAAGTTATAAGGGATCGCAAGAAAAGGATGTTGGCTTTATCTCAAGAGCCCTACATTGATGAAGTATTAGCTCGTTTTAACATGCAGAACTCCAAGAAAGGTTTTCTACCTTTTAAGCATGGAGTTGCTCTATCTAAGAAGCAGTGTCCTTCGACACCTAAGGATATAGAGAGCATGAAAGCAGTTCCTTATGCTTCAGCATGTGGAAGCTTAATGTATGCTATGTTATGTACGAGGACTGACATCTGCTTTGCTGTAGGCATGGTTAGTAGATATCAGTCGAACCCAGGTCAGGAACATTGGAGTGCAGTAAAAACTATACTCAAGTACCTGAGAAGGACTAAGGAGTATATGTTAATTTACAAGGCCTCAGATCTATTTCCTTTGGGATATACTGATTCAGATTTCCAATCAGATAGGAATAAGAGGAAATCAACCTCGGGATATGTTTTTACTTTGGGAGGTGGAGCCGTTATATGGAGGAGTGTAAAGCAGAAATGCATTGCAGACTCCACCATGGAGGCCGAGTACGTGGCGGCCTCTGAGGCTGCCAAGGAGGCTGTATGGTTCAGGAACTTCCTTTTGGACTTAGATGTGGTACCTAATTTGCCTAGGAGCTTGACGGTGTATTGTGATAACACTGGTGCTGTGGCAAATTCAAAGGAACCGTGAGACCACAAAGCAGCTAAACATATTGAACGTAAGTATCATCTCATACGAGAAATCGTAAAGCGAGGAGATATAGTTGTGGCTCACATATCATCAGAAGACAACCGAGCAGATCCTTTCACAAAGAGCTTGCCAACCAAGGTTTTTGACAAGCATGTGGAAGCAATAGGAGTCAGATGGATGGACACATAGATTTTTATGTAATAGTGGATTAAATAAACACTGATGTACACATAGAATATTTTGAGTATAAGTGGGAGATTGTTAGTGTATACTGAAAATATTTATTTGAAGTATGTACATTTATTTCTGGCCAGTTTATTTGAGAATTATTTGAATGTTTACATGTTGTTTAATATTATATATTGTGAACAATCTAGTATCAAATCGGATACAGAATATTAGATTGTTAAATACGGTTATATAATATAATAAGGTTCACAGCACAGGTGGTGTTGGACAATCCACTGGTATGGCTGTAGTATTATTTAGATTAGTTTATATTGACTAATAAATAATACTAGTATACTTTGTGTATATTGAACAGGAACAAATTTAGAATTGTTCCCTTAATACTGATTAAGAAGGAGAACTAAGATTCTATGTTATTATTAATGCTTAGGTTCTTAATCCGGAAATAGTAATTGACACGTGTATATTATTTACATGCTTTGATTTATATATAAAATAATTCTTTTGAATTATATCATTATATTTTGGGTGATGGAATTATATACATGGTGGATATTAGTTATTGAAGGAATCCATGTCCTGATAATATTCGGGTTAATGATGTCCCCTTGAAAGCTCAAAAAGATTTAATTATGTGAAACCCTGCAGGTGGAATTTATTCTGGCATAATTAAATAAAGGTTGAGTGGATGATCAAGGATAAAAGATATTAATTAAATAAATTATCAGTAATTTATTTAATTAATGGACATATGATATTTTAAACATGGGGAATTTAATAAGCAAATAATATTGGAACCGAATTAATTAAATTACGGTATTAGGAAAGGTAGTGCAAATATTAATTCTTTATTGGATTGAATTAATATTTAATTACATTAGGCTAGGCTCAAGATGTAATTAGAAGGCCCAACCTAATTATCCATGGTCCCTATTGTAGCCTATATATTCTTATTCTCTTCTTGCTTGGCAATTATGTGAAAACATATTGTAGCCACCAAGAAGCAAGAAGAGAGGATAACTTGAGAAGACGGAGGCCACACTTCGCTCAAGAGAATTTGGGAATACAATAGAAGAGCGTGGAATCAACCATTAACAAGGTAATCCTCTTTTCGTAATCTTTATCGTAAAACGTAGTAACACCCTAAGTCCGTGGTTCCCAACAAGTGGTATCAGAGCTATGGTTGAAACGGTCCATAACAATCTCAGATGGGCTCCAGAAGTGACCTAGGAAGAGGCAGATGGGCTTGCCTCAGAATGGGCTCGCCCCAGAATGGGCTCAAGAAAAAGGCAGATGGGCCTTCCAGTATGGGCCTAGGGGGAGCAGGTAGCCAGATAGACTTTCAATATAGGTCGAGTGGGAGCCTGGTCACACTGAAGGAGGCAGAATCGACAGGCGTCGGGCCCGATATGTGAAGGGGGGATTGTTAGGAGTTGTCCTATATCGTTTGTGGGAGGGGCAGTTTGCTAGAATATAAGCAGCCAGATAACTCCAATTAGAATGAGGCCTTTTGGGAGGTGCCCAAAAATAAACCCGTGCGGGCTCGGCCCAAAGCGGATAATATCATACTAATGTAGAGTTAGGCCTGCTTAGCAAGCCCAACAGTTTTGGCTCAGCTCCCCATACATGGCAAAACCAAGTTGTCCAAGACATTCAATCAAATTGATCATCTTAAGTATATGGTCATTCACAGATGATACCTCAGACATCTTACAACCGAACAGTTCCTTCGATATCTCATATCGAGCTGTCCTCCCTGCTACATCATACAACTCTTGTAGATGCATAAGGATAGTGTGAGCATCCATATGCTCATGTTACTTCTGTAGCTCAATGTTCATGGAAGCTAGCATGATGCATTGAGCAACATTTGCATCATCTATCCACTTACGATACACAACATGTTCATCATTATGTGCATCGCTAGCAGGTTCAGTAGGCTTAGGTGAGTTAAGCACATATTCCAGCTTCTCAACCCTGAGAACAATTCTCAAGTTTCGAAGCCAGTCAGCAAAATTAAGACCAGTCAACTTGTGAGCATCTAGTATACTCCAGAGTGATAGTGCAGAAGACATAACGAATATAGTAAATCTGTAAATGATGAATCACATAACAATACTTAGCAAATATTCAATTTCATTTCAAAACACTATATGAATCGGGTCTTTATTCATAAGTGGCTCCCACTAGTTTATCTAATTTATACAACCCCTAAGTGAAAATTAAGCATTCATAATGCTAGTGGGAATAAGGATCCTACATTCCATCACACAACCTTGGCTGTAGCACGAAACGTCATGTGATGTTCAATAGGCAGACAACTCTTGTCAATTACATCTTATGTTATTCCCTAATAAAACTTTAGCCTCTTGAATAATTGAGTCACGGCTGTAGCACGACAAACTCAATATTCTAAGTCAAGTCTAACCCAATATTTCGTACAATTGAATCAGTCTCCAACGGCCCACGGCTGTAGCACATAACGACCTTTAGATTTGAATTCAATGTACACATCTTTATGTAATAGACAAGTATTTCTTATTTCGAAATCAAAGCTCTCAGCTGTAGCACGAAACGATAATGATTTAAAAATAAGCACTATTTTCTACCATGTTGGAAGGGTTTGACCGACACAAGCCCGTTGTGTCATTGGCCAATTACTACTTGATATTATTTAATTTTAGAGGGATTATATTATGTTACAATCATAATCATATTATAAAGAGATTCTTCCTTTTAAATTAAATATTTCAAATCAATAATCGATAATCAGATGATTCCCATATCGGGGGGAGCATTGTCAAGAAGCGTCACTTAATACCCCTTTCTTACAGATAGAAATCTGCTTTTGACAGAATCATCCTTTCTCTCAATATTGAAAATTCATATTTAATTATGTGTTTCATAAACACAAGAATCTCATGATTGTATTCATAATATTATTCTTAAGGCAAGAAACGATTTCTATTCTAGATTTTCTAGAGCACGCCTTATATTGATTTAAGTTCACCTAAATCTATCATCGCATGGTAAACATAGGCATATATCTCATATATAAAATTAAATAAACAAGTAAATGTAAAGTGCAATAAAGTAAATGTGTTTGGTTATGGCCCCGTCCTATGTGATCTTTATCAAGCTCATGATAAAGATCAAGGTCAATATAATATGGTGATGGAAATAAATACAACTACTTATTACATAAGTCTTCTTCTTTGTTTAGACTTCTTGTATGCCTCGTCTTCTTCTTTGTATAACCTCCATTGGATAGCCTTCTTGAGTCTTCAATTACATTACATAGATTGAAAGTAAAACTAATCTAATGAACTTACAAGAATAACTCGAGTTACATTCGAGATTTATGATTACAAAGATTGACGACATGCAAGTCATATTTAAAACCAAAACCAAAACCATTACACTCAGGTCAAAAGGCCATAACCATCCACCATGCTCATACAACACATAAAAGCATGTTAAAACACATAATATGATCTTAACATATCATATTATCCATGATCTAATCATAAAAAAAAATATGACAAAAATCAGAAAAATCAGAATCAAATCAGAAAAAGAAGAATCACTGTTTACGGGCAGTAAACGACGTCAAATGCCTTACAGACGAGTCGTTGATAGATTTAGCTATCAGTTTTGTTCAGACGCTTGTTTACCTATGGAATAGGGTATTCGTTTGCGTAAATTAGACACCAGACCCAGATTTCAGCAAATCTGCAGCAGCCAATTCAGTATCCGTATCTAATATGATTCTCATAATTAGAACAAATATAAATCATGTATATATCAGTATATATACAGATTACATAATCATCTTATGATTATACAACTCACATGAATATCATATATTCAAAACCATACATATATAAACATATTATATCAACATCAAATCATGGCGAATCACGTACATGCTCATATATCAAAAAAAGTTAAACACATAAACGAATTAAAAACTTTTCGCAAGTAGCTCTAATGCCATTGAAGGGTTTTTAGCACATAAACGCAACGAAAACGTAAATTTAAATCTTAAAAAAACCGAAACCCTCCGCAGGATCCAAGCGAAAAATAATATTTAATTCGTAGTTCAGTATGTTTACCTTAAGAAGCTTTACGTTAATGGAAAGATGGAGGTCTTTAATAGCGATCCAAGAACGATGAGCGGAGATCCCTAGCAGTTGCTCCTCAAGTGTGAAGCACTCCACCGGTATCCACCAAGAGATCAATGTAATGGAGGAGGAAGAGGTTGAGAGAATTAGTTGCCTCCCTCTATTTCTAATTTAGAATTAGGGTTTTTTTTTTGGGTTCAGGCAAATAGGGTTTATAATGGTATATTTATAGGCAAAATTTTCAGCTGAAAATTTTTCATAAAATATTATTATTATTAACCCTTTAATTGATTATTCTTATTAACCAATTAACTAATAATTAAAACACCTTTTAATCATTAATCCCTTTTCTAAACACTTTAGAAAAATAATTCTCTCACTTGATTTAATTTCCAAAATTAAATTCTTAATTAATAATATTAAGAACTTTTCTTAATTAATTTATAATTAATTAAATCTCATTTAATCAATTATTAAATTTGCTAATTAATTATTTATTTCATAAATAAATAATTATCAGTCATTATTAATTAATTCCTCCACCATTAAATCATTCTCTTTTATGGTGTGACCCTGTAGGTTCAATATTAAGCTGGTAGTAGAAATGAATAATAATAAAACTATTTTATCATTATTTATATAAATTCTCTAATTCATTAAATATGATTAATTAATTAATCATATTTATTCTACATCGTGAGGGATACTTCTCAGCATATCGCGACTATCCGGATAATACGAATTCACTGCTTAGAATACCAAGAACCCATTCAGTGAGTAGTTACCGTACAATCAATTCCTTCTACCCTGCAATGTCACGATTAAATACAAGGCATGGAACTTGTGCCAAGCCTATCTTATTTAATCATTTGCTTTCTCATTCACTATGCTTAGTTCTATTTAATGTAAATTAGAAACTCCTTTCTAATTTCATTCACTCTGGCCAGAGATTCCTGAACTAGCATAAGTGGATCAGCATTGAACATTCTCTTCCTTCACTGGAAGGGGTAGATCCTTTATTGATCATATACTATCTTCGTGTACAAATTCCTATACCCAGTAGAGCCCTTGTAATTGTCCCTGGAGACTAAGAACTAAACCAAAGCATAGTTCAGTGTACACAAGATGACTATGATGACCTCAAGTCTAAGGATACTTGTACAACTATCACTATGTGAACAACTGCTGACACGTGAGTGAACTCCATCAGTTGTTCAGCTGTGTGAGTCATGTTCAGTGAACTTATTCTATAATAAGCACCTACATACTAGCTATAGTGTCACCACATAAATGTCTATGAGAACAGGCATTCTTCATAATGAAGCAAGCATAGTATGTACCGATCTTTGCGGATTACTAATTACCAGTTAGTAATTCTACGACCAGGAAATATTTAAGTTTAGAGTTATCATCTTTTAAGTCTCATTATTATGATCTCATCATAATCCATAAAAAGCTTTACTCTAAACTATGGTATATCTTATTTAAACACTTAACCGCAATAAAACCAAAACAAGTCTTTTATTAATATCAATGAAATCAAAACAGATTACATAAAAGTTATTCATAAATCATCATACATGATTGGACTTAGGACATGAAAGGCATATGTCATAGCCTATTTGTATATTCGAGGATTCAACTCAACTCAAATAAGAATGTAATAAGTAAATAGTGGATCGACCGTCAGAGAGATCTCGCAAAGTAATATCTGTCAAAGGATTCAGAGACAATGTTCATCTACAGACTTGAGGAGTTAATTCACTGGAAGAAGTTCAAGAAGTTGATCATGCCTCAGTGATATAAATCAAGATCGTGGATTTAATCAAGTGACAGAGATCTCGTCAGAGTATCATTAATTACAAGGATTTAATTTGAAGAAAATCAAAGTGTCAAAGTCAAGACATGAAGAAACGTCACGGAAGTTAGTCACTCATGAACCAGACAGTACATCGAGTGTCAACGTTGAAGTGATGGAATTGATTCATAATTTTCAGTGATTTTCAGAAGATTTGCAGAAGAATGGTCGCTGCTCAAGACTAGAATTAATTCTCTATTAATTAATTAAGTCATCTAATTTAATTAAGAAAATAAATTATATCTGCGAAGAATAATTTATTTATTAATTGAATTAATTGATTAATTAATTCTGAATTAATTCTAGGAATTTTAGGAATTTTCAGAAGCTTAATTGGATTAAATTCAAGCATTAAATCAGCAAGACAATTGAAAATGAACTAGCATGACAATCAGGATTGTCATACCGATTGTCATGCTAGGCCATTTTCCATTGTCATACCGAAAGTTACTCTAGGAGGATAATTGTCTTGCTAGTTCATTCTGATTGTCATGCTAGTTCATTCAGATTGTCTTGCTAGTTCATTCAATTGTCCTACCGAAAGTCTTGCCAGCTATAGGATTGTCATGCCAAGTCAATTCTATTCGTTTGTTGATTTAAAAAGAAGCAGAAGACCTTCTTTATATAATCAATCATTCAAACAGAAGAACAAAGAACAAGAAAAGCAGCCGCCTTGAAATATTACATTTTTCATCTGTTTAATCCAAGATTAAATTTCTAGATTGTAAAGTTAAATCCAATCAACTAGAAATCTTTATCTTGTTCTTGTGTAACAATCTAGCGGATCAAAATCCCTAGAACTTAATCTCAAATCGCGTTTAGCATTTGATTCTAATTATTGCAAAAATAGAAAAAGTTCATGTCGAATTTATTCTAAATTTGTGATAATTAATTTGAGATTAATTCCTTGTAATCGATACAGTTGTTGTAACACCTTTCAAGTTTAATAATATTTTTATTTAACTTGAATTTTGTTTCACATTTTTTATTCCGCATTTAATTCGATTATTTGGTACTGTTTGTATTCAACCCCCCCTTCTACAAACATATTGGGACCTAACAATTGGTATCAGAGCCTTCTGATTAACGAACAAATCAAGATCCTAGACTTTTGTGATTTTTCAACTCCTTGAATTTTTATTTATTCAAAAATTCATAATGACTTCACATAAAGTTGGAACCGTTAAAATTCCACAATTTGATAAAGAGAATTATATCATGTGGAAGAAGAAGATGCTATTATTCTTACAAGTTGCAAATCCCAAATATTCAAACTTGTTAAAGAAGGGTATAAAAACTCCGATGGTTATTGAACCGGAGGTAATAATAGATGGTGTGGTGACTACTGAAGCTAGAACCTATCCAAAAGAGCCTGAAGATTTTACTCCTGCTGAGAAGGAAGAAGCCTCCTTGGATGCCAGCCTTCAATTAATATTAATTGATTCCCTTGATCCCTTGATGAACAGACATGTGATGAACTGTAAAAATTCCAAACACATGTGGGAAACTATTGAGGTGATTAATGAAGGCACAGAGGAAGTTAGGGAGAACAAGTTGGAAATCCTAACCTCTGAATATGAACATTTCAAATCAAATCCAGGAGAAGGAATTACTGAAGTGTTTGAGAGGTACAATGCGTTGATCAACAACCTGAACATCAATGGAAAGTATTATTCAATCAGGGAGGTCAACAAAAAGTTCCTTTTAACACTGCCAGCTCATCTTGAACATAGAATCACTGCCATTAGAGAAGTTAGAGATCTGAGTGAGATTTCTTTGGACAGGCTCTATGGAGTGTTAAAAACTTATGAGTTGGAGCAGATTCAACAGAAGGAAGTCTACGGGAAGGATAGAATGGTCAGCACATCTAATGCACTTGTAGCTGAAGGTCAACAACAACAACAATCTCAACAGTTAGAAAGAATGGTACAGTTTTCCAAGGGTGAGGAAAATGAGTTAGTAGCAGAATATGATCCTCCTACTACAAATCAATCAAGTGATGATTTTTATTCCTTGGAAGAGCTGGAGCAATTGGAAGACGAGTCAATGGCCCAAATTGTCAAGAGATTCTCCCTTGTCAGATTCAAGAGGAATCCCAAGCTTAAGTACAAGTCCAACTACAACAAATTCCAGAAAGGTGGATCTTCATCCTCTAACACCAGCAGTGGTGGATACAAAACAGGGATGGTTGATTGAAGCACCATTAGATGCTATAACTGCAATGAGTTGGGACACTTTGCCACAGAATGTAGGAAGCCAAAGCAAGTAAGAAAGAACTCTGAAAGGGCTTATCTGGCAAAGGGAAGAAGCTGGGATGATACTGACAGTGAAGATGAAGATGAAGGAAATCTTGCTCTTATGGCTATTGATGGAAAAGCTTCATCGTCAAGAATAGAGGTAAAACTTTCTGATGCTGAAATGGTTTATCATCTAAGAGGTAACTTAGATTGTGCACGTCGTGATAATGAACTGTTAAGTTTACAGATCACAGACCTTGAGAAAGAGGTCAATGAATTAAGACTTGTGCACATTAATCAAGACAAATTAAAAGAACAGGTATCTTTTCTAGAGAATAGAGTTGACTGTTATAGAAAACTCGAAACTATTCTCAAAGACAAGATCACCGGTCTTGAGACTAAGGTTAGAGCCTACTTCAATTCTTGTTCGAAGGCTAAAGAGTTCTACAGTAAGCAAGCTGTTAATCAAACATCTGGAATAGGTTATGATTACAATGCTGCTATTGGAGAATTAGGCATAAACTCCCCTCCTCATGTATGTGCTAAAGGGAGGGAAGTACCACATGTGCTTAAGGGTGTTGATGAACCCCTCTATAAAGCATCAATTGCTGAACCATTTGATGCGACCTCTTCTGTTATTCAAGAAGAAATACGTGCTGAGGATCATGCTTATGAGAAGATTGTTTCCAAGTCAAGTGAGTCGAAAGTTCCAGTCAAAGTTGTGAAAGCAACTGAGACTAACTCAGACACACATGAGTTGGATAACAATAATGCCATGTCTACCATGCATAAATTGCCTGCTGTTAATCACTCTCATAAAGCATGTGGTGTTGCTAATTGTATGTCTTGTGCTTTTAATATGATGTATGCTTATTTTAATGGTAAGCATGTGTCTAATGATAAGACTACTCCTTGTCAGCATGTGAATAACAAGAAGCATGATAGGTCTAAGACTGCTAGTCCTTCTAAGGCTAGAAAGGAGACATTTGTGCCTAAGCTTAAACAGAAATTTGTTAAGGCTGTTTACAAGGTCAAATGTTCAGTCATTGAGAATGTTGAGACCATTAAAATTAAAAATGTTGTTTTGTCTGACAAAGGACAATTCTACAAGTATGCCGGGCCCAACCAAGTTTGGGTTCCGAAGAAGGTCTAATCCATTTGAAGTGCAGGGCAGTATACAGGTGTAACCGGTAGTGTGGATTCTTGACAGTGGATCATCAAGACATATGACCGGAGATAGAGCCCTGCTATCAAATGAGGATTGAGAAAGCTGGCCCCCTGATTACCTTTGGAGATAACAGCAAAGGTTTATCTGAGGGATATGGCTGTTTGCAAGCTGGGAATGTTATCATTATAATTTTGTATATTGTGCTAGGTTATTATCAGGAAGCAGTATCTAACATATAGCACCAGTGACGAGACTTGAGAATATTACGACATATCAGGCACCTGCTGCACATTACACTTGGAATTGTACTCTAGTAAGATGTGTACAAGTGTACTCCTGATTGGTAAGTCAAAAGAGGAAGTCAATGCACCACAGTTCATGGACTTTGCAGCTGCAGATCTATTGGACTATGCAATTTCTTCTTCACAATCTCACTTCAGGTTGGTATGAACTAGTATACTGCTCAAGCAATCGTCAAGGACATGGTATGGCACTCTAACAGAAATTGTAATTTTATATGAACTAGTAGAGTCGTCATAGTTATGCAACATAACAATTAGTATCTAAAGTACTTGACAAGTATCGGTCAATGATATGTTGTTAACATTATGTTGCAGATATTTGTAAGCTTTTGACATGAATGAGAATTACTTAGACTTTACCCTAAGTGATCAATGTTTTATCAAAAACTCATTCATATTGAAAAACAAAATCAAACTTCTTTCTACATTAGTGATTTCTTATTTCATGTAAAATCTTTTGAAATCACTATTGTAAATCATTTTCTCTCTATTACCATATGTTCTGTGTTACAGGTTCAGTCTCCATTGACTTTCTTTCATTGACAGTCATGAGGTTGAAAACCCACAACGTCTATCCCAGACTGTAAAGACAAACACAAAAACAGAACCAACCAACACTCTCTTACCACTAAATATAGTATGAATGAGCGTGAGGGAGATAGTGCCTAGTGCACCACATAAGGAAGGTTCTGTAGTCAACCCAGTGGCTCTGTCTCATACATAGATGAGTAGTATTTAAACCGAGACAACTGCTAGCCCCCATACATCTTCTCAAAAAGATGTAATGGCTGAAAAGGCACAAAAACAGTTACTAGATTCATTCTCTCAACAGGGTGAGTCTATTGAATTTTGCCTGTCGGCCAAGGTATCCGATGTAGTGTCACCACTTCAAACATAATCAATTCTTGATGCACAAGGAGAGGTTACACACACAAAGGATGAGTTGACGGAAACAAGAGTTTCGACCATTTTAAGGTCAGATTCGATTGTTCAAGGTTCGTTAGTGGACCAATTGCCTTTACAGGTGTTAGGAGAGGATA
The DNA here is from genome assembly GCF_009905375.1 of Apium graveolens. NCBI lineage: Eukaryota > Viridiplantae > Streptophyta > Magnoliopsida > Apiales > Apiaceae > Apium > Apium graveolens. The sequence goes on along the minus strand of NC_133650.1, from coordinate 79,964,984 downwards.
CTGATCCAAAAGCCATATGTCAGTGGTCAGTGTCTACCTCCCCAGGCTTAAATCCCCTGGATGCATCTGCGGATAGTGGATCTGACATAGGTGCAGATCGGCAACTTGTTGACAATGATTCAGATATTACCTGATGAGTCACAAGGAAGTGTCTTCACAGACATTAGAAGGGAACTTTGATCTTTATGCTAAAATCGTTGGATCATTGTTTACCTTCCCAGAATTCAAATCTGGAACCCTAAAAGGGAAACTAGCAACTTGTAGATTATGACTCAGATTTATCTGACGAGTTTAACAAGGATGGGGATTTGTGAACTCCCATTGCACCACCTGTGACCTCCTTAAAGGATGGCTAAGGTGATTTTCCTTGCAGGTACAGCTGGATTATGGAGCTATGAGAGAAGAGTGATACACTTGTGAGAATGAGTGTAAACACGAGTGGAGAGAAGAGTGAAACACATGTGAGGTACACTAAAACACAATCACACACTCACAGTGAGGAAGAAAGAGAAACTACTTGTTATTTCTTTTCCATCCAAGTGAAATATGAGAACTCCTTCAGACGACGGCATACATTCCTTCTTTAAGGGGGAGATAGAAGCTTAAGTAATAGTTTGGAGGATTCCTCAACTAAGGGGGAGAAATAGCAGGGAGTAAGAAAAAGATCCTACTTGTACACTACACCACACCATTGTTGTTTGTATCTACGGATCCTATTGTACGGGAGAGGTGGTAAACACAAGGTGATTTCCTAGTAAGGGAAGAAGCTGTTAGGGGAGTACCATTGGTTTTTATCTGCGGATCCTATTGTACGGGAGAGGTGGTAAAACGAAGGTGATCTTCTTTAATCAGTTGATTCTCATAGGGGGAGAAGCAAGAGATATGGGCTTCTCAACAGGAAATGTGGTTGTACAAATGAAGATGGAACTACTTGAAGATATGTTCAGTCTAGAGGAACATCTACTTGGAATCTGGAAAATGTTAAATCTCATCCAGAACTTTTCTGCTATTTACTTTACATTACTGTTTATATCTTTTTCTTATTTGTTAGTTGAGTTATCCTCTAGGTATTTGCTGTTATTGTCTAACAAGCAAATAGGGGGAGATTGAAAGGCATATGTCATAGCCTATTTGTATATTCGAGGATTCAACTCAACTCAAATAAGAATGTAATAAGTAAATAGTGGATCGACCGTCAGAGAGATCTCGCAAAGTAATATTTGTCAAAGGATTCAGAGATAATGTTCATCTACAGACTTGAGGAGTTAATTCACTGGAAGAAGTTCAAGAAGTTGATCATGCCTCAGTGATATAAATCAAGATCGTGGATTTAATCAAGTGACAGAGATCTCGTCAGAGTATCATTAATTACAAGGATTTAATTTGAAGAAAATCAAAGTGTCAAAGTCAAGACATGAAGAAACGTCACGGAAGTTAGTCACTCATGAACCAGACAGTACATCGAGTGTCAACGTTGAAGTGATGGAATTGATTCATAATTTTCAGTGATTTTCAGAAGATTTGCAGAAGAATGGTCGCTGCTCAAGACTAGAATTAATTCTCTATTAATTAATTAAGTCATCTAATTTAATTAAGAAAATAAATTATATCTGCGAAGAATAATTTATTTATTAATTGAATTAATTGATTAATTAATTCTGAATTAATTCTAGGAATTTTAGGAATTTTCAGAAGCTTAATTGGATTAAATTCAAGCATTAAATCAGCAAGACAATTGAAAATGAACTAGCATGACAATCAGGATTGTCATACCGATTGTCATGCTAGGCCATTTTCCATTGTCATACCGAAAGTTACTCTAGGAGGATAATTGTCTTGCTAGTTCATTCTGATTGTCATGCTAGTTCATTCAGATTGTCTTGCTAGTTCATTCAATTGTCCTACCGAAAGTCTTGCCAGCTATAGGATTGTCATGCCAAGTCAATTCTATTCGTTTGTTGATTTAAAAAGAAGCAGAAGACCTTCTTTATATAATCAATCATTCAAACAGAAGAACAAAGAACAAGAAAAGCAGCCGCCTTGAAATATTACATTTTTCATCTGTTTAATCCAAGATTAAATTTCTAGATTGTAAAGTTAAATCCAATCAACTAGAAATCTTTATCTTGTTCTTGTGTAACAATCTAGCGGATCAAAATCCCTAGAACTTAATCTCAAATCGCGTTTAGCATTTGATTCTAATTATTGCAAAAATAGAAAAAGTTCATGTCGAATTTATTCTAAATTTGTGATAATTAATTTGAGATTAATTCCTTGTAATCGACACAGTTGTTGTAACACCTTTCAAGTTTAATAATATTTTTATTTAACTTGAATTTTGTTTCACATTTTTTATTCCGCATTTAATTCGATTATTTGGTACTGTTTGTATTCAACCCCCCCTTCTACAAACATATTGGGACCTAACAGGACATATCTCTTTCACTAGGAACTTTCAGAAATCATAAAAATGAGATTTTAGTTATAAAAACTTTCAAAATTTGTATTTCCTTTTTATTTTATTTTTATAAAATGGTATTTAATATTTAAAATTTCAAAATTAATTTTTTTTAATTTCAAAAATTATTTTTAATTTAAAAATAAATCTGAATTATTTTATTAATTTTAGTTAATAATTAATTATTTAATTAGTCAATAAATTTAAATATTAATTAATTATTTAATTTAATTAGTTATTAAATAATTTTAATTAATTATTTAATTAAGATTTAATTATTTCTTTTGATTAAAAATTCTGAAAAATAGTTTCGCGTTTTAAAGTATTATTCTAAATTATTTTCAAGGCTCGATAATTATTATTAAATAATTTTAAATTCAGATTCGGGTATTCGAACCTTGTTATTTATTTATAAAATGATTCGTGATCCGTTTTAATTTCGAAAAATATTCAAAAATTCGTGTTAAATACCCGGAAAATCATTTTAACCCCGAATCTTCTTTGAAAATTATTTTTATCAAATATCTTACATGATATGTGCTATATCTGATATGATTGATATGTAATCGGCTTATGTGTATATTATTTGATGGTTTTTATCGTAACTTTCAATCCGTACGTCGGATTTGGGTGAAACGAAGGAGATAGAAGCTTGTAACGAATAGAATGAGATGAGAATAAGTATTGATATATACTTGTGATGTCTAACAGGGGAAGCAAGGCGTAAAAAGGGAAAGCAAGTGGTCAGTGAGTAAGGATCAATAGACGAGCGCAAGTGAAGTGAAAGCGGATTGAGATAAGGCAAGTATTTCTGATCTTTCTTGTTATATTGTAAGTGCCTTGAAATACTTAACTCTAAACCCTGATTTTCATATTGATCTTTGAGCCGTAAGCCTTATTCTTTATAAACCAATGATTATTGAACCCCGGATATAAATCATGTATATACGATACTACTCCACAAATACATACATACCACATACAGTTCACTGAACTGGATTTGCTTAATATACAAACCTTCATACCTTACACATCAGAAGACTAATTCTCATAACCATTAAACCCTTGTTCTTCTACTATCTGATTATTTCCCAGTCTGAAAGCCAGTCCTTATACACACCGTGTTATACTTTATGGTGTTTATGAATCACCCTATGCTTCAAGATAAATGTTGTTTATGATTCTGCTTATTGATTTACATTGTTTATTATATTGTTATTATAGAATTGGACTATTTTTAAATGTGAACCAGATTCATGGTCAGAACAGATTCGTGGTCATATTAGGTCAATGTGTGTCTTGGATCCAGTATATAGAGTAGATCTGTGTGCCTTGCTCGGGGTTAGTGCGTGACTGATTAGCAGCCTAACCTTGGTTTTTTTAAATAAAAGTGAATATCCAATTCTAATCATTTCTCATCAAGAAACTTGATCCCTTATATCAATTTAATTGATCACGGTTTAATCTCAATACGGTCACTGTGACTTGCTAAGCTAGTTAGCTCACTTTTGCAAATTTGTTTATGTTCTTTTCCAGTTAAAAAGGAAACTGTTGGAAGCGACGATCCCCAGACAAGTGTGCGAGCTAGGATTCCAGGTTGAGAGGGAATAATTTAGTGGAAGACTTTTGTCTTAGTTTGAGTTTGAAAGTTTATAAAAATGTTTTATTTTCAGCTGTAAGTTAAACCAGTTAGGATTTGGTAAGTTGTAATATAAATAAGGTTGTGGCTTGTGTGCATACTTTAACCTGTTGTGATTCGTGAATATGATAAGTAGGGTCATTGCATATATTATTTTCATAAACAGGTTTATATACGGTGTCTGTGTGTGCGCGTTGTGAACCCCAAACTTCTAACCCGGGTTTGGAGGGCGCTACACTTAAACTCTACATATATTCTTTAAAATGGCTCAAAATCAATTTTTCAGAAGAACCGATGGTGAATATCTTCGTATTTTCAACTTCGTCGATGACACGATGTACTTCAACCCTGTCAGACTCCAAATCTGAATCAGTGGTCAAGTCTTTCATCCCACGGCAGTTCCTGATTCGATTTTAGATCATCTCTCATGGAATGATCAACTCGAACTGCATTTCTTTAATATGGAGGTTCTTCTTCAAGAAGAACACCGAGCTGAGTTAGCAGAGCGTCAACGCCTAGCAGCTCTAGAGCTGCAAGAAAATATCATTTCTCTCGCAGTCTCTATGTCCCGTATCTTTCACCGTCAGGCGGTGAAGAAGGGGCAGGAGAACAAGAAGGCGAAGAAGGAATAGCTCTAGTTCTTAGAAGTTAGGGTTCATTTTCTTTTGTAGTCTGTCTTGTAATGAAATTTCAAATATTATTAATGAAAGTTCTCTTTTTCTTACTCTCTTGTTCATAACTGATAATTGTTCATTATCTTAATATTTGCATGTATGAATGTGTGTGATTTTGAATTCATATATTTTGTGTTTCATATTTTACATTTGAATAACTAATAGTTCTCGAGATAGTTTTATATTAATGATATTGGAACAGATCAAGAAAACAGGTCTTTGAGCAAGAATCGTACAATTTTACAAAGTGTATTCTGATAAAGAAAAGTGGTATTCCATACGAAATGTTTAATTTTCACTTAACCGCAAATTATGTTTTCTCAGGAATTGTGGGTGTTTTTGCCTAAAAAAATACCTGACAAAGATAATTTTCCAAATTCTGACGTTGTGGAACAGGGCACATCCAACCATGTTCTTGACCAAAGTGTCCATTTTTCTTCACTTAAATCGAAACACAAAATCACCTCTGGTTCTTCTCAAAAGGAATCAGTTGCAAAATCAAAAATAGTAGCTAAGACTGATGTGTCTCAAAGACAATCAGATCTAAAGATTATTTCACATTCACCTACATGTTTGGAGCAAAAAGGTGGAGTAAGGAAGACGAGTGGTTCATCAGTAACAAAAATCAAGGAGATTGAAGAAAGAAAGAAAAGGAAAATTAGAGCTGGTATTAGGCTGGTTGATGAATCATCAAATACTGAAAGTGACAGTGATGATCCAATTATATTAAAGATGCCTACTAGACCAGTGGAGGTTACTGGTGTTAATGCAGAAGAAGACCAAAGTTTTACTATAGTTGTTAAATCTAAGAAAAGAAGACTAATGAAGTTAGCAGAAAAGGTTCACAAGAAACCAGATGGTCTTATAGTGTTGGCTGATATTGCTCTGGATCAGGAATCTACATATCCTGACAAATCATTACCAAATCCTGATAGGTCTCAAGCAATTCCTGACAAAAAAGTGACAATTTCTGATCAAACAGTTACTACATCTCACACAGCCGAGATAGTTGAAATTGCTAAGGAAGTTAATCTGAAGAAGACTATCAAGAGGAAATCATAGACTTCATCTATTTCTCAAAGCAAGAAGATCAAACTTAAATCACCGCAGAAGGGGTACAGTACACAAGAACCATCTTCTCAAAGTGAAGATGCACCTGTTAATGCCCTAGCTACACAAGAAACACCTGCTCAAAGTGTAGGTGCAAGCATAACATCAAATCTGACTATTCCTGACATTTCTCAAGGAAGTCAAATTTATGTGGTTGATGACATTCTGAAGATAGTATAAGACAGGGAAGCTCATCAAAAGCACATTGTTGGATTGGATGCTGTTATTAATGATCCTATCTTTGAAAGAAACACACAAGAACCTTCAGTTCAAAGGGTTGAAGAAGCTTTTACACCTCAAGTCATACAATAACCAATAGTTCAAAGTATTATTGTAGACTTAGTATCAAATTCTACTATGGGGTCAATTCCTGACAAGCGGCACATCCCTGATACAAGGACAATTCCTGATAAAGTTGTTCCTGCTTCTACAGATGTACTGTTCACTTCTCAAGATAAGATTGAAGCAATCTCGGTAGAACCACTCAAGGCTATACCAATGGTTGATCCTTCTCAAGGTAAAAATCCCTAAAACTCTATTTTATCTGCTGATATGACTATGATTAGACCTTTACAATGGAATACCTCTAATCATATGATCACAGACAACTCTTCTCAGCCACCTCTTATTTATGTAGGAGAAACTTCTTTGAGCTTTTCATGTGAGAATGAGAGAAAAGATATTATGAAAAACAGAATTCAAGAGAGGCGGGATCCTTACCTGGCAAAAAGAGAGGTAGATGAGAGTCAGGATTTAGTTAATCCTTGTGCGGAAGCTCTGACTATTAAAAGTCATGAGATGAGTGGTGTGAGAAGTGATGGGATCACTTTAAAAGAACAGAGAGATTTAGGTACTCATGGTTCTTTTCTTACAGGATCTACACAGGTAATTAAGCCTTCTAAGTCAAATCTTGATTTAAAGCTCAAAGGCATAGTTCCAGATTCTGATGTTGATTCTGATATTCCTGAGAAATCTTCTAGTGATGTAGATGATTTTGATGACTCTGATGATGATAATCCTGATGATACTGTTTTGAAAGCTGGTATTGAAGCATCTAAATTCTCTACTTTTGGTTCATCATCTGGTCATGCTGTTGTTCTACATCTTCATAGGGCTTATGAATGGAATCATTCTTGAAGATTACCTAGTGAGAAGATATCTATGGAATCTGCTCAGACATTAGCTGATCATGTTGTTCAATTGGTTTCCCATACTGATATGAAAGCAACTATCAAATCCACTACAATTTAATTCAAAGGGCTGCATTATCTGTGTCTTCCCTCAAGGAAGATACTGTTAAAATTATAGAAGAGCTTGCTGATCTTTATGTGACTATTTAAGGTATAAGCAAACAAAGTGGTATGCTAAAGAGAATGTTTAGCTTGGAAGCAAAACAAGATCATATATCTGAAAAGCTGACAACTTTGGAGACTGGTCAGAATGCTACAAATTCCAAGTTGGATGATATTTTCTCTCTTCTACAGAGTCTAGATGCCAAAAGGGGAAGATATTATCAAATACAAAATGCCAGCCTGAATCAGTTTTGAGGAGAAATACCAATTCTGATGATGATGGTGATGAACAAGAAAAGGAGACCTCTGATGTTGTGAAAGTTGATGCTGTGAAAGTTCAAACTTGAACTATAATTCAAAGTCAAAAGAAGAAACAATAAACTCAAGTCTCTGAGTATAGATCACATGAATCTAACATGGAAGCTGCTCTTGTTACTCCTATTTCAATTCATGATGACAAAGTTACAAGTTTTGATTCTTTTCCTGACACTGAAAGAGTGATAGTGATTTCTGATTCTGTGAAGACTGGAGAAGAAGAAATTATATTTCAAATGGATTTACAGATTCCATCTGATTATGTTGAAGTTATTAATGCTGAAAACTTCAAGGAAGAAGAAATGGTTTTTGACAGAGAAGAAAGGGCACAGGAAGAAAAAAATCAGAATAAATATTGACAAAGCAGATCAAGAATACAAGAATATGCTTAAAAGATCTGAGAGGAATAGATGGAGGAGTACAGATATGAAGATGCTGCAGAAAAGAACAGAAAAGAGAGCTCAAGTATTTCCAAAGATCAAGAACAAATACAAATGGAGAAAAATCGTTGATCTTAATTGTAATGATAAATTGAGCTTTACTCCTGGAGGAATAAAGATGGATGGTTTACTTGGTTCTAATACCATGGGAGACAAGAAGTCTTGGTTAGTACAAGGTAAGAATATTAAGTTGAGTGAACCATTCACAAGAGCTGGAATAGGACATCATGAAGCTAAACTTGTCAACTTAAAGTTGTTGAACCTCACACTTCCTAATAGTCCTGGTCAGGAAATAACTGTTGATCATCTGGATAGACTTGAAGTTGTGAAGATTATTCTTGACAAACATGATGGTTCTGAATCTAAATAGAAGATCTTACTCTTAATGCAAAATGATCAAGTTCAAGTTCGTTTGCTTGATGAACTGATGATCATGTCTACAAAGGAATTGAAGTACATTCACTAATTGCTAAGAGTTGAAGATGGAACTTCTAGGTTATGGTCAAACATGATTCTTTCCAATATCAGAAGAAGAATACTGGATGATGGTCTATATTATTTTGGATCATATGTTCGTAAATACATAAATTTTAGAGGGAAAGAAGTCAACATGAAGAAAGGAGAAGTTATCATTGAAAATGTTCTTACTCAGAGGCATATAAATATAAATCTTGTTGGAAGAAAAACTTTATACGTTTCAATGGAAGACATGATGACAGAATGAGCTCAAATCAGAAATCCGAGAGCTGCTATCTATCAATTATTTAAAGAAACGGAGTATGAGAAGAATTTGAAGATCAAGTTAGAAGATATTTTATTGAAAAAGATTGATGACAGATTTAAAGCTTTTTTCAGAGATATTGCAGAATTTATCAAGAAATATGAAGATCAAAGTCTGAAACAAAGTAAGATTTACACTACTTATTTTGTATATCTGGTTGTTGGCACTAGACAATTCTATTCGAATTCATGCTTATTCTGCAAAGCATAAATTGGGGGGGATTGTTGAGAATTGGCTAAGTCGAAGATCAGGTTCTGTCTAACAATCAGGATATGATCAACTGTTGTGATATGATTATCTGTTGAAAGCTTCGTTATCATTCGTTGATGATCTTTAGTCATCCGCTGATATAAACAAATGATTATTCGTTGAAGCTATAGCATATATCTGTTGATCAGGTTATCCGTTGAGAATGACTTGGATGATAAGTCAGGACTGCGAGATAAATCAGAAGGTGCTGATTTATAGGATCGTAGTTGATTTAGATATGTATGGAAAGTGTTAGAATTATAATATAACATATCTTGTAATTGATAGAGGACTGATTGTAGTTGTGTAGTATATAAATACAGAATAGATTATCACAATGTGGTGAGCGGAACTCGAGTATTCATATAACCTAAAAGCTCTAAAGGATATTGTGCTTGAGAGAGTTTTGTAACAGTTTATTAAAGATCAATATAAACTGTTATTTGATTCATCTGTTCTTACTTTACTTTCATAATACATCGATTTGTTTAGTAATTGTATCCAACCCCCCTTAAACAATTACTTTACTAGGAAACAAAATGGACGGCCCTGATGAAAACGGTTGAAATTCAACGGCATGGATTGCGCTATAGAACGACGTGACAGACAGTTGTCCCATTAATGCACCCACGACGTTGTCAAGTGTACGAACGTAAATCGAGGTAAGACCGAAGTGACTGTCCTAGGGTTTCTTCATCCCAAGATGGGCCGAGAGCGATGTTCGTCGGCCTGACTAAAAGTCCCGCCGAAGGACAGGGACATGTTAGCTATGGGTCCAATAAGGCTCAATGAACGAAGGCTCATTAGACAACCATACTGTTGGGCCGAAGGCCCAACAGGACGGCGGATCGAAGCCCACAGAGCTTACAGGCCGAGGCCCATCATTCCTCCAACCATTGGGATTGGGCAATTATAACGCCCCATTTTCAATCCCCTTCATTATTGAGACGTAACGGACAGACATTCATAACTATTTTGGGTATAAAATCCCTGAAAAAGTAAGACATAGAAATGACACTCATTCACTCACTTATTCTCTATTTTCTTGTATTCCTTAAACCCACTTTACACCCAAATTCTTTTTCTCACACCGGAGGTGAATCGGGGGACAATCCCTCGTATTCTCTTTTCTTTCGAGTAGAAGCCGAAGACAGTTTATCGAAGGCCGAAGATCGTTCTCGGAGGACAAAGGAGATCCGGGCGTGACAGATAGATTTGCAACTTCATTGGTCTCATCGGTCTCATATCAAACAGAAACCGACAAAAAACAAAGTTGAGAAAAATGAGAGGTTGGGACAAAACATATTGCAATGCCATTCTCCTCACAATCTTTCTTGCACTTACTCGCGATGTTCCAATATTTTTCGGGAATGCGCTGCCACCTCTCCTTTACAAATATTTTAACTTATTCATATAAAGTATTAGCTTGGGGTTCATGCACGACAGCACGAGTAGATGTTATTTTCAAAATAAACATCATTATATTTAATTAAACAATACCAAAAGACATTTATTTTTGTATCAGTGTTACTCACTCGGTTTCACTTAAATGGACATTTTTTGACGTTTTAAAACAAGTTGATCAAATTTTGATTAATAATTAAAAATATTTAAATACATATAAATTAGTATATAATTATTATAATAGGATATGTATTTGTTATCTTTTACTAAATTCAATTTTCGATTATGTGAAGTGTATGAACTTGTAATTTTTAAATTTTTAGTCTAATTATTTTAAGAAAATCAACTTTGAAATAAGTTCATTTGGATGGGATATGGTATGGACTACTCCATCCATCTCAATAAATTCTTAATATTTGAAATAGAATATTCGACACACTCTAATCTATTATAGTTAGATAATTTATTATTTTTCTTCTTATTTAAAAAATAAATATTTAAATTTTTATTCAAAACAAAAACATTTTACAGATAAGTAATAAAATTATATTAAATTAGGACCTTAAAATATATGTCTAACCATATGTTTCAAATGTTTAGAACATATTGGGACTCAAGAGAGTATTAATTAATCTTCCCCGTCTTCCTCTGACCGGGGCTTTTCCCCGCTTTGACGGGCCGTTCTGTTTTTCATTCATTTTAACCCCACATTCATGTAATATGATATTTTAAATATTAATTATGTTCATTTATTTATAATATAATGTAATATTTTTATATAATTTAGTTAAGATGGCTGAATAAAAGATGAAAATATGATTGGAGATAAAATGAGTGAAAAAAGGGAGTATCAAATATCTAAAGTAAGAAAGCATATAAACGTAACGTTTATATGAACAGATTCTGTGATTTCTTTTAGAATAGTTGGTTGGCATTTACTATTTCTCATACTCTTATTCTCTTAAAAAGATAACAAACTTTATTATACTATAAATTATGAAAAGTAAATGCAATGTGAAGTCCGAGAAATGCATCAGTGATAAGCCAAACAACATTTACACCAGGAGTTATGAAATGCACTTTGACAAGGTTCAGTGTCAAGGACAATCCTACTGCCTTATATAGCTGTGTTTGGTAGCTTTCTTTTCTCCAGACTATATAGTTGCTGACATTAAGTTTCCGAGAATCATCGAGATAGATCAAACTTTGTAGTGTTGCAAGGGTGTACGCGGTTCGGATCGGTTCGGTTTTGGAGTAAAAGTCGAACCAAATCGCGAAAATCGGTTTTAGAAAATTGTCATCCGTAAGAAAATTGTCATCCGCATCCGCAAATGCGGTTGCGGTTAACCGCGTCAATTGCGGTTGCGAATTTGCACTTATTGTGGATCAGTTTGCGATTCAACCACTTATTTTAAAATAATTAATAATTTGCTAAAAAAATAAAGTCGGAATAATAATAAATTCAAGTTTAAGTTACGCGATTAATTTACATTCAAAAATAAAATACAAACTAATGTTCCGTGTGGAGCAAGAAATTAAAACATACAAAAATATGGAGGCGGAAGAAAAGAGAAAAGAAAATGATACAAAAAATTACATGTTAATTACATTTTTCATTTATTTGGTTATATATCATATAATGATTGTGAATTTTATGAACAAAGTCTTAATATTAACCTAAAATTAGTTAATAAATGTGTATACTTATTAATTTATATGATATCAACTATATTTTTTGAAATATATTTTATTATAAATATATGTTGCGAGTTGCGGTTGCGGTTGCGATTTTGCAATTTTAAAGAATTTAAAACCGCATCCAAACCGCGAATAAGCGGTTTTTAAAATTTAAATCCACAACCAACTCGCGTTTTGCGATTATCCACAAAATACGGTTCAGTTGCAAGCGGTTAAGCGGTTGGATGCGGTTGAGCGGTTTGTCTCTACAAACCTAGTTGTAAGCCCAGTTTTACATGGAACAAAGATGTAACTACAAGGAATGACACTCCATGGAAATGTATATGATCAATGTTGTTGTAAAAATTTGCTAGGGGGATCTCAGTCGAGATCATTAATCAGATGTATTTAAATATTATTTTATTTTATATTATTTAATTTTAATTTAAAAAGATTAATTTTTATATAAGTAACATATAAAGATTCTCATTTTAGTATTAAATATAATAGGTAAATAATCCCATTTCGTATATTAGTTTTATTTTTTTATTTAAAAATATGTTTTTATAATTTTATTCTTAATTTGATCATTTTTAAATTTTTTGACCGATTAATCCTGATGAATTTCACCTAATTATGGCTGATTAATCCCGATTTTGGCTGCATAGACCAATTTTTGTCTATTTTGACGATTTTTCAAAAAATTACCTAATTCAACTCCCCATCTCGTCTCCCGGCGCTATACCAACGCCATGTAGATCGATTTTTAGAATACCATTTATAAGACATGTTACATGCATATAAAAAGAAAGAAGTGCAGTACATGATAGTTAGATAAGATTTTGGTTGTGCAATCAAAGTTAGTATATCAGAGCCTCAGAGGGGCTAAATATGACCATCTCCGACCCATAACACAAAAATAGTGTAATTATGATATTATTTTAGTATTAAAATTATACTAAATAAAAAATTAATTCCAACTCATTTACATTATATATTATACTAAATGTCAAAATAAAGATGTAATATTATTACTTTTTCAAAAACAAATTGCTTGTTTAGATATAATAGGATATAAATGAGATATAACGAAAATAAATTTATTTTTGTTAATGAAGTCAAGAGCATAGTGAGAAGCATGAATTATACCAAATTTGGTGTAAATTATACCAAATTTATGTTTGACACCAAATTTGATGTCACGCTATTTATTTGATATAATTTTAATATATTATTGTGTTTTGTTGAAATTCATTTTAGACCATAACATACAGTAGTATGTGTTTTATGAGAGTTGCTCTAATAACATATAAATCGGCTCGTAAGGGTTGGCTCAGTTGGTTAAATAAGGATCATTATCTTTTTGGTCACAAATTCGAATCTAGGGAGGAGAATTTATGATTATGGCTCCTGAGTCACAATCTGCCGATTGCGTGAACCTTTACCCATAGGATTTATCCTGGGTGGATTTATCCAGTGCGCACCCGAACATGGTTGTGGGTTACCTACGATAAAAAAAATTAACATACAAAATAAAATATAAATCAAAGTAGGCCTCTTTTACTTTAAGCAATTAATAAATCAAATTTCGATTAAAAAAATTATATCACTTAACGTGACTTTTAGGAGTCAGGACAATTCAGGTAAATAATTTACTAAGAAAACACGTATACTAGATAATGTTATTGAAATGAACACATCACATGTTAATTTGAAAGTCTACGAATAAGAGTGGAATTGGTTAATTAAGTTACAAAAGTAACGAATTTATAAGAAATTTGCTTGATGTAAAGCAGTTTATTCTTTCACGTTTCTAGAAAAATATAAGTAATCTTATTATCTGTCACGAGCTATTGTGTCTAAATAAATATATAAATAATATTTTCTCAAAAAAAGTATATAAATAATATAATAAATATATATAAGGGAAGGGACGATAGACTAATTGAGCTTTATTAAAAATTAAAATTGCCAGGGTGAGGTGTGACTTCGGAATATGGGGATATATATATATATAATATAATTGACTTTGTACCATTTTAAGTAATTTTAAGTTGATAAACAATCAGTTGATTGAATATTATACTTCGGTGATTCTACTTATAATATTATGCTAATTAAAAAAAGGTGGTGCAGGTTCGTATGCAAGTGCGTCAGTCTGGAGCTCAATTTTCCCTTTGCATGTATCTCGGCCTCTACTTCAGACTCAGTCAATCATTAATCTCGGTAACAGCATTGCATTTTCAAGTGACTCTTTAAATTAAAATAAAAAATATAAAAAGTATGTTAATATATCAAGATACATTACAACAAGCTCCCATGCTCTTAAAATCTCCTCCCTCCACTAATCTGAAAGTCACTAGATACTTCTTAGTTTCTTTTTACACTGTAGTGGAACCCGCGCAAATATCCGGTTATATTATATTTCTTTTATAAAATTATATTTTAAAATAGTTTGATTTCAATATATTGTATTTATATCATGTTATGCTGTTCAGAAATAGAATAAAATTATTAATATAAACGCTTAAAAAGAGTATTACAAAAATTATAATATTTTTTATTATTTATAAAAATATATAATAAATTGATGAATATTTAAATCAGTGCAAGAGAGAATTAGTGCAGACTTTAAAAATGAGGAGGGAGAAATGATAATAACAGAAAATGAGTGAAAAAATGAGAAAAGGAGAGAATGAGTGGAGAATTGAGAAATAAGGAATAGAAAGAATGAGTGACATCATCAAATTAATGTGAGTTTGATACATAAGATTTGATGATATCAACTATTTAATGAGAGTTTGACACATAAGTAAGGATGACATCAGCTCTACTTTGTATTAGTATATTGTAGATATAAAATATTTACTTTGCACACGGTTCATTTAAATCATTGTCGTGTTCAATTTTGGCATTGCTACTGCGAACAATTTATATAATTTACTAGAAGGTAAAATAAAGAATATTATTGGAGTTGACACGAAACTTTATGTACAAGTTATAAAATTGGTGAGACATTTTATTCTCGTAAAATGACTAATTTGCTCTTGTTACTATATTTTTAAGAAAATTGTCAATTGAGGATCGAACCTGATTCTACTCATCCACCAATACATTATTATACCACTATACCAAGTAGTCACAAATATTTTCAATTATATATATGTATATAATATGTGAGTGGCGTTTAATAGTGAGATATTTTAATTAAACTATTTGTAGAGTTAATTTTAATAAATTGAATTTTTTTAAAATGGTCAAATATAATATATTAACAAATCATTAGCTTATTTATTAATTGTTATTTAGTTTAAAAATATGTCTTCAGCATATTTTATATATAATAAATTTTACATATTTTTATATTTTTTTAAAATTTAATGAAAATAGAATTGCATATATATACATATATATATATATATGTGTGTGTGTATACATATGTATGTGTGTGTGTGTATGAACGGGTCATGGCTATAAAAAGTCAGTGTATTTTAGTTTAATTTGAAATCATAATTTGACTCTTTTTTAAAAAAAATTACTTGAAAACTTTAGCTTATTTTAAACTCGAAATTTGACTCATTTTTTGAAAAATATTCGTAATTTGGCTACGTGGACCGATTCATTACGTAAGTTTAGTCAATTTAAAATTACAAGTTTGCCGAAGACATTTTATCAATAAGGCGAAAAGCTTGTAATGTCTTATATCAGTACAATTTGTTTGATTTGTTATAAGATCAATTACATAACTAATTCGTATCAAGTTTACTAACTTGACCAACGATGAGTTATTATTTTAGGGACTTAACATGCATGGAATTAGGCATGAGTCGTCACACAATCTCTTGATCATCCGGAGTTCCAAGATGTGTGCTTGTCGGCAAAAGTTATGAACTAGTTGATTTCGATGTGGTCTCTGAACTATCAAATCAGATAAAAGATTCGGGGTTGGATCAAGTTGGTACCCTAGAACTCATGAATCTTGATTTGGTCCTCAATACTGACATGTTGTAGGAATGGGACGGCATTGAAGAAAAAAAAATTCTATGTTGAATTTTTGTATCATGAGCGTCTAGAGCTGAGCAATCGGTCGGTTTGACCAGAAATCGAATCGAACCGAATTAACCGAAAACTGAATTGCTGATTTTTTTAAACCGAACCGAACCAAACTTATTTATAAACCGAACCGAATTATTTCGGTTTATTCAGTTCGGTTTATGAAACCGAAATTTTTAAAAATTCTATTTCTACAAAAGAAAGTTTGAGAGCACTGATGTCATTTTATCCGGTTATAGCACAACAATGTCTTTAGCTTTGGACATAACGATTGATGAACAAAAGTGTTACAACAACTATATTTAAGCTAAATTGTAATGGTGAATACTGCACTGCCATGGATAAAAATTACCTGTACACAAGTTTTGACTTATTTCAAGCCAAGAACAGCTAAGCCTCTCTAGTGTGTTGCAAGTCTATTTATAAAGCAGTTTGACTCCTAATTATTGAAGGTGTAGGTTATTCAAGCAAGTCTACTAAGTTTTAAATTTTATAAACAAAGGAATCTGGCATTATTATTTATGTTTTACCTTGTTCTCGAGCACAGTTTCATCGGGGAAGAAATTAAAATGTTAAGTGTTGTTGCTTGGAAGAGTATGAGAAGAATCTTTGATCCTGAATGAATCAAATGGCTATTTGAAATTGAATCACCCTCTGCTTATTAGGGTTAGGTATTTAGTTAAGTCATTTATATTATGGTCGACTGATCTTTTATTTTGTATAATATTTTACTAAAATATTATATATATATATATATTATAAATAAATAAATAAATATATGTATATCGGTTAATTCGGTTAAAGCCGAACCAATATTTTAAGAAACTGAACCGAACCAGTTTTATTTTGGTTCAAACCGAAAAAATGAAATAACGGATTTTTTTGAAAAAACTCAAACAAACCGAACCGAAATTTTCCGGTTCGGTTCATTTTTTCGGTTTCGGTTCGCTTTTGCTCATCCCTATGAGCGTCGTACGTTCACAGGGGATAATATGTTCAAGTAGAATAATTAAAAGTGTATGAAAGAAGTGTTTCCAGAATATATCGTGGATGATGACACTTATATTTGATTATGATAATAAAAGTAATTATCGCGATGGTCTAATACAATTCTTTGCTTTTAAAACAAATTTACGATTCGTGTGATGCCAATAAGGTTTTAAAAATTAAAAGTAAATCTTATGTCTTTTTTTTATAAAACCTATGAACAAAACTTCATATATAAATTTTATTAACCAATTTTTTTTCTTATTTTTATAAATTATATATTAGCACATATATTAAAAACTTATAGCTGAAATAATAGATAATTATACCAACATAAGTCATTCAAATGATAACCCATTGAGATCATTGAACAAAATGATATATTGTCTCCATTTCAGTGACCTATTTGACATTAAACCTATGAAGAATATCATAAAAATACCTGATGTTATATCAAGAGTATCATTTTAAAATTTTGTGCATTTCAAGTTAAAGTTATAAATATAATTCATTATTTAAGGTTGATAAGAAATACACTGACACATGTGTCTTGTAGTGCTTATCGCTCACAGAAGTTGAGGATGATATTGATTTCGATATGAAGTTGAAAAAACATAAGCATCTTGAATGGTTCACAAATATGTTTTTCCTTTTAATATAAAATGAAATTAGGTAGTCAACATCCATACTTTAGAACTTTGCATTTTATAACTTGTTTTGCTTTTTGTTAAAAGATCTGTAAATATAATTATATATCATTGATAACTGTAACTATGAGTTTTCAGTTTCATCCTACTTGGTTTTCCCATTTAACTTACATGATTAAGAATATAGAAATTTTCATTACAAAACAAATCTTTTTTTATTTAACATCTCATATCCAAAATGATATGTATCTTGATAAGTGCTAGGTATCTTGACTCAATTACTCTGCAGAATGTAAATTTCTGAAATATATAAAAAAAATCAGAAATAAATAATGCGGAACACCAAGACGTTTTCACTTGGTTCGGCTCCTACTTAGTCTATGGCCTACATTCAAGTCCTAATGACAACTATCATAGATAATGTAGTATATCAACTTCATTAAAAAATTTACAATCTTTCTTGATTACAAATGGGCAGCCTTTGAATGAACTCTTTCCTCTAGCACACTTGCTACTTAGCACTACTGCTACCACCTAACCCAATAGTTACCTTTGGCTAATTCTTAAAATCAAATCCTTGTCACAACCCGACACAATTTGATAAATACACGCAAGGGAGAATAATAAAAATTTACAACTCAAAATTATCTTCTTATTTGATTGGATATTCAAGAGATGGAAACAAGAGAGGTCTTCAGAAATAGTAGTCGTGTAAGTATTAGTCTTGAATCTGAAAATAAGTGTTGCATATATAGGAAAATGAACTAACAGGTTTTATTTTCAAATAAAAAAAAGATAAGATTGTTTAGTTGTTTTGTTTGAAAATAAACGGATAAGTCTGGTAAAATAATCTTGTTAGTTTGTTTAAAGAGATAAACTTTAAAGATAATAAGAATTGATTAGTTCAAAGAGAATCTACAAAGAGTCTGTTTTAAGTTTTAAATAAATCTCTGTCATAACAAACTCTATCACTAAGACATCCAACCTAAATAATCTGCAATTATCTACCATCTTCAAAGATCATCATCAGAAATACGTATGTCAACAATATTGAACATATATATTATGAGAGGGGTGACAATTTTTAAAATATTACTGAATTACATTCAAAATTTATGACATCAACTGTCAAAATTGATCTCACTCGACAATACTACAAAATACGTAAATTAAAATAATTTTAGTATCGCACGTAGCCAGCTTTATATCCTAGTTGATTTTAATTTATGAACACTACCTTTCATTTTATTTAAAATTTCTCTCTAGTTAGTGTCTTTTATTTGGTTAAGAAAAAAACAAAATTTAACTATTTCACAGTCCGATGTTAATAAATATTTATAAAAAATATGAATAAAAACCGTATTAGAAGTTAACAATTTTTTTAAAAAAATATCCCTAATTCGAAAGTCATATTTTAAAAGAAACAAACGTAGAAAAAAATATTGAATAAAATTTTTGAGTTATGACATTTTTTAATTTATTTGTTGCTGTTGAATTTAGGAAAACAATAAGAAAGAAAGAGAAGGAAAACCAATTTATGTGAACGAAAAGTATCTATATTTATTGTTAGATATATTTGATAATGTCATGGCTAATATGTTTTATGTTTAGCTTTCAGATCTTGTGTGAACAGGATAGATCAGTACTTATACTGGAAGTCAGGACTTAAGGATATCAGTATTTATATTATCAGGAGATAATCATCAGAAGATAGATATCAGAACTTAAGTGCTGAAGGACAATCAGATAAGGACAGTAGCTGATTAAAGGAAAGAAGATAGAGATAAAACATAAAAAGAGATATGCATGAAGAAGGAATTCCGTGAAGAATGGAATACTTGGAATAGAAGATATCTGATTGATATATTTTAGGAAGCAGAATTATATTCCATATCAATTAGCGATTATCTTGTAACTGTGTAGTATATAAACACAGGCATAGGGTTTACACTATAAGTGTTATCATTATCGAAGTTATTATTATATATAACCCTAGCAGCTCTCGTGATATTTGTTCATCACTGAGAGGTAACAGTTCTATATTGTAACAGAGTTTATTGTTTCAATAAAGTTTATTTTCTGTTACTCAAGTTCTTTAAGTTCGATTTGAGTGTACTATACACTGTATTCACCCCCTCTACAGTGTGTGTGTGACATAACAATTGGTATCAGAGCCTATCTGTTAACTTACATATAGTTAAAGATCCAAACACAATCATGTCGGACACAGAAACGCCAACTAAGCCTACCACAACTGAGGAACCACCAAAGACACAAATTCAGAGTCGGTATGAGACCATCAGAGTCCCCATACTGAGACCATCTGAATATCCCATATGGAAGGTAAGGATGACCATGTTCCTCGAAGCAACAGATCCAGAATACCTGGATAGAATCAAGGAAGGTCCTCACAAACCAACCAAACTCGCTGTTGCAGTTGCAGGAGAAGCAGCAACGACCGTACCAAAGGAGAAGAGTGATTATACTGCTGAGGACATAGCATCAATTGCTAAGGATGCTAAAGTACGACACTTACTGCATAGTGCCATTGATAATGTAATGTCAAACAGGGTAATCAACTGCAAGACTGCTAAGGAGATATGGGATGCTCTGGAAACAAGATGTCAGGGAACTGACACAATTAAGAAGAACAGGAAGACAATACTCACTCAAGAGTATGAACACTTTGACTCAAAGACTAATGAGTCATTGAATGATTTATATGATAGATTTGTCAAACTTTTGAATGATTTGTCATTGGTTGATAAAGAGTATGATCTTGAAGATTCAAACCTTAAGTTCCTGTTAGCTCTTCCTGAATGCTGGGATTTGAAGGCAACGACAATAAGAGACAACTACAATCTTGATGAAACAACTCTTGACGAAATCTATGGAATGCTCAAGACACACAAGCTGGAGATGGAACAAAGAAGCAAGAGGAAAGGAGGAAAGTCAAGGACATTTGCTCTTAAGGCTGAAGAAGAATTCCCCAAAGCAGCTTCCTCAAAGAAAGACAAGGGTAAAGCTCTTTTCATAAAGTCTGATACTGAGTCATCAAGTTCTGAGAGTGATGATGACTCAGATTCTGAAAACTTGCCTGAGACTGATGTTGATGAGGAGATGATGAAACTGTGTGCTCTTATGGTGAAAGGAATCACAAAGATTGCATACAGGAAGTTCAGGAAGGGAAAGAAGTTTCCCAGGAAAAGCATAAGTTCTGATAAGAAGAATTTCAGAAGATCTGAAGGAAGAGGAGGAAAGTCTAACAGAGGAGATTACACCAATGTTAAATGCTATAACTGTGGTGAGAAAGGCCACATATCTCCTGACTGCAAGAAGGTAAAGGGTGACAAAGGCAAGGCTCTTGTCACAAAGCAGAAAAGCTGGACAGACACCTCAGACTCTGAAAGTGAGGAGAACTATGCATTAATGGCAAATGCTGATAAAGAAAGTGCTGAGAGCAGTTCTGAAGCTGCTGAAACAAAGGTACCTCAAACTACTTATGCTTTTCATACTGATGATATTAATGAGTTGAGAAGATATCTTAAAACCATGTTTGTTAGCTATAGAGATCAAACTTTAACATGTGAAAGATTAACTTCTGAAAATCTTGCATATAAGAAAAGAAATGATTTCTTAGAAAAAGAGTTAGTCATATTCCATCAAACTCAGAAGGATAGAGATGATGCTTTTTATATTAGGGATGAAGTGCTAAAAATGAATGAATCTCTAAAAACTAAGTTAGAAAAGGAAAGAGAAATAATCAGGACTTGGACTAACTCTGGCAGAACAACTCAAAATTTGCTAAGTAGTGAAAATTGGAAAGAGGGCTTAGGTTATGGAGAAAATAAGAATGATAAAGGAACTGAAGAAATTAAGCATGTTGTTAAGCAAAAGCCAAAGTTAAAACCTGTTAAGTTTGTAATTGTAAAGTCTAATAATGAGAAATCAGAAGTTAAAGAGGAATTAACTTCTGACAAATTAAAACAGGAAAAGACAGGTGAAGTAAACATAGGCTTAATGACAAAGAAGCAGCTTAAGCATAAGCTGAAAGATGTCAAGAATGCAAACAAGGTAAAATCACCTAGGAAAAATAGGAATGGAAAGGAAGGTATGAATAAAAGCAATGATTATAAACCTGTTCCTGATGCACCTAGGAAAACATGTCATAACTGTGGAAGTTCTAACCATCTGGCTTCTTTTTGCAGGATAAATAAGAATATTAACTCCTTACCTTCGAAATCAGGAGTTAAGAGTCAGTCAGTTAGATACAAACCACAAAATCCTTGTTTTCATTGTGGTAGTTTATGGCATTCCATTTATACTTGTAAGGAATATTATAGTCTGTACTATGATTATTATCAAATAAAACCTTCTTTGAAGAAAGTTTCCATTGTTCCTTCTAGTATAAATTCTGATTCAAAGTCTGATAATGTAAATTCTGATAAGAAAAATGTTAACATAAACTCTGATGCTAAATCCGCTGCAAATGTTAACAAACTTAATAAGACCAAAGGATCCAAGCAAGTCTGGGTCCTTAAAACTAATAATTAGTGGTCTTTATGATTGCAGGGCAACAGGAAAAATATTCTAGTTATGGACAGTGGATATTCAGGCCATATGACTGGAAATAAGGCCCTGCTATCAGACTTTGTGGAGAAAGCTGGCCCAAGTGTTTCTTATGGAGATGGCAACATTGGAAAAACATTGGGATATGGCAATATCAATCTTGGGAATGTCATCATTAAAGAAGTAGCTCTGGTCTCAGGACTTAAACACAACCTTCTGAGTATAAGTCAAATCTGTGACAGAGGTTATCATGTTGATTTCTTTGAAGAACACTGTGAAATTGTGAGTAAATCTAAAGGCAAAGTTGTTCTGAAAGGATATAGACGTGGTAACATTTATGAAGCTAAGCTTTCAACAAGTACTGATGGCTCTGCAATCTGTCTGTTAAGTAGAGCATCAATTGAAGAAAGCTGGAATTGGCATAAGAAACTCTCTCATTTAAATTTCAACAATATAAATGAACTGGTCAAGAAAGATCTTGTGAGAGGATTGCCAAACACAGTATTTGCTCCTGATGGTCTTTGTGATTCATGTCAGAAAGCCAAACAAAGAAAATCTTCATTCAAGAGCAAGACTGAATCATCAATTCTTGAGCCTTATCATCTTATACATGTTGATCTATTTGGTCCAGTAAATGTCATGTCTATTGCAAAGAAGAAGTATGCGTTGGTCATAGTGGATGAGTTCACCAGATACACATGGGTGTATTTCTTGCACATAAAAAATGAAACTGCATCTATCTTGATTGATCATGTCAAACAGCTGGATAAAATGGTCAAAGATTCTGTGAAAATTTTAAGGAGTGATAATGGCACTGAGTTCAAGAATTTGATAATGGAAGAGTTCTGCAAAAGCCATGGAATAAAGCAGGAATTTTCTGCTCCTGGAACTCCACAGCAAAATGGAGTTGTTGAAAGGAAGAATAGAACTCTCATTGAAGCTGCACGTACAATGCTTGAAGAAGCAAAGCTTCCAACCTATTTCTGGGCTGAAGCTGTGCAGACTGCTTGTTTTACTCAAAATGCAACACTCATTAACAAGCATGGAAAAACACCATATGAGATGGTGAAGAAAAAGAAGCCAAATCTGAAATATTTTCATGTATTTGGATGCAAGTGTTTTGTTCTCAAGACTCATCCTGAACAGCTATCAAAGTTTGATCTAAAAGCTGATGAAGGAATCTTTGTTGGATATCCACTTTCCATAAAAGCCTTCAGAGTCTATAATTTGAAAACAAAAGTGGTCATGGAATCTATCAATGTCTCTTTTGATGACAAGAAGATCACTGGTCTTAAAGATTTCGTTGACCATGATCAGCTGAGATTTAAAAATGAAGACTCATATTCTGATACTGAAAAACCTGACAGTCTAAGTCCTGATACTACAAACTCTGACGGATTAAACTCTGATGTTATTGAAACTGTGGTGACTACGTTAAAGGAAGATGCACCTATGCAGGGGGAGCATACTCAAGATCCTACCACATCTCAAGAAACATCAGAACATGCATCTGGCTCTTCAAGTTCTGATTCGTCAAGTTCTGATAAGCCAAGTTCTGATAGTGCTGAAAATCTAAATACTGAAGAATCCAACTCAGAGAGCATAGTTTCAGGGGGAGCATCAGAAAATGAAAATGAAGATAGCATGGATCATGGGGGAGCATCCAGTTCTAGAGAAAACATTCCATCTGCAAGGAAGTGGACAAAATCACATACACCTGATTTGATAATTGGAAATCCTGATGCAGGTGTCAGAACTAGAACAGGTACTTCAAATGAGTGTCTATACAATTCTTTTCTCTCTCAGACTGAGCCAAAGATAGTAGAAGAAGCTCTTCAAGATGCTGATTGGGTGCAAGCAATGCAGGAAGAGTTGAATGAATTTGAAAGAAACAAAGTCTAGACCCTAGTGCCAAGACCAAAGAATAGATCTGTTGTTGGTACAAAGTGGGTATTCAGAAACAAAACTGACAGTGATGGCATAATTACAAGGAATAAGGCAAGGCTGGTTGCAAAAGGATATTCTCAACAGGAGGGAATTGATTATGATGAAACATTTGCACCAGTTGCTAGGTTAGAAGCCATAAGGATATTTTTGGCTTATGCTGCTCACAAAAAGTTTACTGTTGTAAGTCATATGTCATAGCCTATTTGCATATTCGAGGATTCAACTCAACTCAAATAAGAATGTAATAAGTAAATAGTGGAACTACCATCAGAGAGATCTCGCAAAGTAATATCTGTCAAAGGATTCAGAGACAAGGTTCATCTACAGACTTGAGGAATTAATTCACTGGAAGAAGTTCAAGAAATTGATCATGCCTCAGTGATATAAGTCAAGATCGTGGATTTAATCAAGTGACAGAGATCTCGTCAGAGTATCAATTAATTACAAGGATTTAATCTGAAGAAAATCAAAGTGTCAGAGTCAAGACATGAAGAAACATCACGGAAGTTAGTCACTCATGAACCAGATAGTACATCGAGTGTCAACGTTGAAGTGGTGGAATTGATTCATAATTTTCAGTGATTTTCAGAAGATTTGCAGAAGAATGGTTGCTGCTCAAGACTAGAATTAATTCTCTATTAATTAATTAATTCATCTAATTTAATTAAGAAAATAAATTATATCTGCAAAGAATAATTTATTTATTAATTGAATTAATTGATTAATTAATTCTGAATTAATTTTAGGAATTTTCAGAAGTTTAATTGGATTAAATTCAAGTCTTAAATCAGCAAGACAAATGGAAATGAACTAGCATGACAATCTGGATTGTCATACCGATTGTCATGCCAAGTCATTTCCATTGTCATACCGAAAGTTACTCTAGGAGGATAATTGTCTTGCTAGTTCATTCTGATTGTCATGCTAGTTCATTCAGATTGTCTTGCTAGTTCATTCAATTGTCCTACCGAAAGTCTTGCCAGCTATAGGATTGTCATGCCAATTCAATTCTATTGGTTTGTTGATTAAAAAGAAGCAGAAGACCTTCTTTCAAGAATCTATCATTCAAACACAAGTCAAGAACAAAAGAGCAGCCGCCTTGAAATATAAAATCATCTTCTCTGCAGAAATTCAAGATCAATTTCTAGTTTGTTAATGTTAAATCCAAACCACTAGAATTATTTATCTTGTTCTTGTGTAACAATCTAGCGGATCAAAATCCCTAGAACTTAATCTCAAATCGCGTTTAGCATTTGATTCTAATTATTGCAAAAATAGAAAAAGTTCATGTCGAATTTATTCTAGATTTGTGATAATTGATTTGAGATTAATACCTTGTAATCGATACAGTTGTTGTAACACCTTTCAAGTTTAATAATATTTTTATTTAACTTGAATTTTGTTTCACATTTTTTATTCCGCATTTTATTCGATTATTTGGTAACGTTTGTATTCAACCCCCCCTTCTACAAACACATTGGGACCCAACAATTGGTATCAGAGCCTTCTGATTAACGAACAAATCAAGATCCTAGACTTTTGTGATTTTTCAACTCCTTGAATTTTTATTTATTTAAAAATTCATAATGACTTCACATAAAGTTGGAACCGTTAAAATTCCACAATTTGATAAAGAGAATTATATCATGTGGAAGAAGAAGATGCTATTATTTTTACAAGTTGCAAATCCCAAATATTCAAACTTGTTAAAGAAGGGTATAAAAACTCCGATGATTATTGAACCGGAGGTAATAATAGATGGTGTGGTGACTACTGAAGCTAGAACCTATCCAAAAGAGCCTGAAGATTTTACTCCTGCTGAGAAGGAAGAAGCCTCCTTGGATGCCAGCCTTCAATTAATATTAATTGATTCCCTTGATCCCTTGATGAACAGACATGTGATGAACTGTAAAAATTCCAAACACATGTGGGAAACTATTGAGGTGATTAATGAAGGCACAGAGGAAGTTAGGGAGAACAAGTTGGAAATCCTAACCTCTGAATATGAACATTTCAAATCAAATCCAGGAGAAGGAATTACTGAAGTGTTTGAGAGGTACAATACGTTGATCAACAACCTGAACATCAATGGAAAGTATTATTCAATCAGGGAGGTCAACAAAAAGTTCCTGTTAACACTGCCAGCTCATCTTGAACATAGAATCACTGCCATTCGAGAAGCTAGAGATCTGAGTGAGATTTCTTTGGACAGGCTCTATGGAGTGTTAAAAACCTATGAGTTGGAGCAGATTCAACAGAAGGAAGTCTACGGGAAGGATAGAATGGTCAGCACATCTACTGCACTTGTAGCTGAAGGTCAACAACAACAACAATCTCAACAGTTAGAAAGAATGGTACAGTTTTCCAAGGGTGAGGAAAATGAGTTAGTAGCAGAATATGATCCTCCTACTACAAATCAATCAAGTGATGATTTTTATTCCTTGGAAGAGCTGGAGCAATTGGAAGACGAGTCAATGGCCCAAATTGTCAAGAGATTCTCCCATGTCAGATTCAAGAGGAATCTCAAGCTTAAGTACAAGTCCAACTACAACAAATTCCAGAAAGGTGGATCTTCATCCTCTAACACCAGCAGTGGTGGATACAAAACAGGGATGGTTGATCGGAGCACCATTAGATGCTATAACTGCAATGAGTTGGGACACTTTGCCACATAATGTAGAAAGCCAAAGCAAGTAAGAAAGAACTCTGAAAGGGCTTATCTGGCAAAGGGAAGAAGCTGGGATGATACTGACAGTGAAGATGAAGATGAAGGAAATCTTGCTCTTATGGCTATTGATGGAAAAGCTTCATCGTCAAGAATAGAGGTAAAACTTTCTGATGCTGAAATGGTTTATCATCTAAGAGGTAACTTAGATTGTGCACGTCGTGATAATGAACTGTTAAGTTTACAGATCACAGACCTTGAGAAAGAGGTCAATGAATTAAGACTTGTGCACATTAATCAAGACAAATTAAAAGAACAGGTATCTTTTCTAGAGAATAGAGTTGACTGTTATAGAAAACTCGAAACTATTCTCAAAGACAAGATCACCGGTCTTGAGACTAAGGTTAGAGCCTACTTCAATTCTTGTTCGAAGGCTAAAGAGTTCTACAGTAAGCAAGCTGTTAATCAAACATCTGGAATAGGTTATGATTACAATGCTGCTATTGGAGAATTAGGCATAAACTCCCCTCCTCATGTATGTGCTAAAGGGAGGGAAGTACCACATGTGCTTAAGGGTGTTGATGAACCCCTCTATAAAGCATCAATTGCTGAACCATTTGATGCGACCTCTTCTGTTATTCAAGAAGAAATACGTGCTGAGGATCATGCTAATGAGAAGATTGTTTCCAAGTCAAGTGAGTCGAAAGTTCCAGTCAAAGTTGTGAAAGCAACTGAGACTAACTCAGACACACATGAGTTGGATAACAATAATGCCATGTCTACCATGCATAAATTACCTGCTATTAATCACTCTCATAAAGCATGTGGTGTTGCTAATTGTATGTCTTGTGCTTTTAATATGATGTATGCTTATTTTAATGGTAAGCATGTGTCTAATGATAAGACTACTCCTCGTCAGCATGTGAATAACAAGAAGCATGATAGGTCTAAGACTGCTAGTCCTTCTAAGGCTAGAAAGGAGACATTTGTGCCTAAGCTTAAACAGAAATTTGTTAAGGCTGTTTACAAGGTCAAATGTTCAGTCATTGAGAATGTTGAGACCATTAAAATTAAAAATGTTGTTTTGTCTGACAAAGGACAGTTCTACAAGTATGCCGGGCCCAACCAAGTTTGGGTTCCGAAGAAGGTCTAATCCATTTGAAGTGCAGGGCAGTATACAGGTGTAACCGGTAGTGTGGATTCTTGACAAGTGGATCATCAAGACATATGACCGGAGATAGAGCCCTGCTATCAAATGTGGTTGAGAAAGCTGGCCCCCTGATTACCTTTGGAGATAACAGCAAAGGTTTATCTGAGGGATATGGCTGTTTGCAAGCTGGGAATGTTATCATTGTAATTTTGTATATAGTGCTAGGTTATTATCAGGAAGCAGTATCTAACATATAGCACTAGTGACGAGACTTGAGAATATTACGACATATCAGGCACCTGCTGCACATTACACTTGGAATTGGACTCTAGTAAGATGTGTACAAGTGTACTCCTGGTTGGTAAGTCAAAAGAGGAAGTCAATGCACCACAGTTCATGGACTTTGCAGCTGCAGATCTATTGGACTATGCAATTTCTTCTTCACAATCTCACTTCAGGTTGGTATGAACTAGTATACTGCTCAAGCAATCGTCAAGAACATGGTATGGCACTCTAACAGAAGTTATAATTTTATATGAATAAGTAGAGTCGTCATATTAATAACTATCTTATCACTAAGCACAATCATATTGTTTTATATGTGCAGTGGTATATTGATAATGCAACATAACAATTAGTATCTAAAGTACTTGACAAGTATCGGTCAATGATATGTTGTTAACATTATGTTGCAGATATTTATAAGCTTTTGACATGAATGAGAATTACTTAGACTTTACCCTAAGTGATCAATGTTTTATCAAAAACTCATTCATATTGAAAAACAAAATTAAACTTCTTTCTACATTAGTGATTTCTTATTTCATGTAAAATCTTTTGAAATCACTATTGTAAATCATTTTCTCTCTATTACCATATGTTCTATGATACAGGTTCAGTCTCCATTGACTTTCTTTCATTGACAGTCATGAGGTTGAAAACCCACAACGTCTATCCCAGACTGTAAAGACAAACACAAAAACAGAACCAACCAACACTCTCTTACCACTAAATGTAATATGAATGAGCGTGAGGGAGATAGTGCCTTAGTGCACCACATAAGGAAGGTTCTGTAGTCAACCCAGTAGCTCTGTCTCCTACATAGATGAGTAGTATTTAAACCGAGACAACTGCTAACCCCCATACATCTTCTCAAAAAGATGTAATGGTTGAAAAGGCACAAAATCAGTTACTAGATTCATTCTCTCAACAGGGTGCATCTATTGAATTTTGCCTGTCGGCCAAGGTATCCGATGTAGTGTCACCACTTCAAACATAATCAATTCTTGATGCACAAGGAGAGGTTACACACACAAAGGATGAGTTGACGGAAACAAGAGTTTCGACCATTTTAAGGTCAGATTCGATTGTTCAAGGTTCGTTAGTGGACCAATTGCCTTTACAGGTGTTAGGAGAGGATATTGATCCAAAAGCCATATGTCAGTGGTCAGTATCTACCTCCCCAGGCTTAAATCCCCTGGATGCATCTGCGGATAGTGGATCTGACATAGGTGCAGATCGGCAACTTGTTGACAATGATTCAGATATTACCTGATGAGTCACAAGGAAGTGTCTTCACAGACATTAGAAGGGAACCTTGATCTTTATGCTAAAATATTTGGATCATTGTTTACCTTCCCAGAATTCAAATCTGGAACCCTAAAAGGGAAACTAGCAACTTGTAGATTATGACTCAGATTCATCTGACGAGTTTAACAAGGATGGGGATTTGTGAACTCCCATTGCACCACCTGTGACCTCCTTAAGGATGGCTAAGGTGATTTTCCTTGCAGGTATAGCTGGATTATGGAGCTATGAGAGAAGAGTGATACACTTGTGAGAATGAGTGTAAACACGAGTGGAGAGAAGAGTGAAACACATGTGAGGTACACTAAAACACAATCACACACTCACAGTGAGGAAGAAAGAGAAACTACTTGTTATTTCTTTTCCATCCAAGTGAAATATGAGAACTCCTTCAGACGACGGCATACATTCCTTCTTTAAGGGGGAGATAAAAGCTTAAGTAATAGTTTGGAGGATTCCTCAACTAAGGGGGAGAAATAGTAGGGAGGAAGAAAAAGATCCTACATGTACACTACACCACACCATTGTTGTTTGTAACTACGGATCCTATTGTACGGGAGAGGTGGTAAACACAAGGTGATTTCCTAGTAAGGGAAGAAGCTGTTAGGGGAGTACCATTGGTTTTTATATGCGGATCCTATTGTACGGGAGAGGTGGTAAAACGAAGGTGATCTTCTTTAATCAGTTGATTCTCATAGGGGGAGAAGCAAGAGATATGGGCTTCTCAACAGGGAAATGTGGTTGTACAAATGAAAATGAAACTACTTGAAGATATGTTCAGTCTAGAGGAACATCTACTTGGAATCTGGAAAATGTTAAATCTCATCCAGAAATTTTCTGCTATTTACTTTGCATGTATGTTTATATCTTTTTCTTATTTGTTAGTTGAGTTATCCTCTAGGTATTTGTGTGTTATTGTCTAACAAACAAATAGGGGGAGATTGTAAGTCATATGTCATAGCCTATTTGTATATTCGAGGATTCAACTCAACTCAAATAAGAATGTAATAAGTAAATAGTGGAACTACCATCAGAGAGATCTCGCAAAGTAATATCTGTCAAAGGATTCAGAGACAAGGTTCATCTACAGACTTGAGGAATTAATTCACTGGAAGAAGTTCAAGAAATTGATCATGCCTCAGTGATATAAGTCAAGATCGTGGATTTAATCAAGTGACAGAGATCTCGTCAGAGTATCAATTAATTACAAGGATTTAATCTGAAGAAAATCAAAGTGTCAGAGTCAAGACATGAAGAAACGTCACGGAAGTTAGTCACTCATGAACCAGACAGTACATCGAGTGTCAACGTTGAAGTGGTGGAATTGATTCATAATTTTCAGTGATTTTCAGAAGATTTGCAGAAGAATGGTTGCTGCTCAAGACTAGAATTAATTCTCTATTAATTAATTAATTCATCTAATTTAATTAAGAAAATAAATTATATCTGCAAAGAATAATTTATTTATTAATTGAATTAATTGATTAATTAATTCTGAATTAATTTTAGGAATTTTCAGAAGTTTAATTGGATTAAATTCAAGTCTTAAATCAGCAAGACAAATGGAAATGAACTAGCATGACAATCTGGATTGTCATACCGATTGTCATGCCAAGTCATTTCCATTGTCATACCGAAAGTTACTCTAGGAGGATAATTGTCTTGCTAGTTCATTCTGATTGTCATGCTAGTTCATTCAGATTGTCTTGCTATTTCATTCAATTGTCCTACCGAAAGTCTTGCCAGCTATAGGATTGTCATGCCAATTCAATTCTATTGGTTTGTTGATTAAAAAGAAGCAGAAGACCTTCTTTCAAGAATCTATCATTCAAACACAAGTCAAGAACAAAAGAGCAGCCGCCTTGAAATATAAAATCATCTTCTCTGCAGAAATTCAAGATCAATTTCTAGTTTGTTAATGTTAAATCCAAACCACTAGAATTATTTATCTTGTTCTTGTGTAACAATCTAGCGGATCAAAATCCCTAGAACTTAATCTCAAATCGCGTTTAGCATTTGATTCTAATTATTGCAAAAATAGAAAAAGTTCATGTCGAATTTATTCTAGATTTGTGATAATTGATTTGAGATTAATACCTTGTAATCGATACAGTTGTTGTAACACCTTTCAAGTTTAATAATATTTTTATTTAACTTGAATTTTGTTTCACATTTTTTATTCCGCATTTTATTCGATTATTTGGTAACGTTTGTATTCAACCCCCCCTTCTACAAACACATTGGGACCCAACAACTGTCTTTCAAATGGATGTGAAAAGTGCTTTTCTCAATGGAGAATTGGAGGAAGAGGTATATGTTGAACAACCTCCAGGTTTTGTAGATACCAAACATTCAGATTATGTCTACAGGCTTGATAAAGCACTTTATGGACTTAAGCAAGCTCCTAGAGCATGGTATGAGACTTTAGCTCAGTTTCTTCTGGAAAGTGGATTCAACAGAGGGACAATAGACAAAACACTGTTCTACCTCAACCATGGAAAGGACTTACTTCTGGTCCAGATTTATGTTGATGATATCATTTTTGGATCTACAAATGACAAACTTTGCAAGAAGTTTGCCAAACTAATGCAGTCAAGATATCAGATGAGTATGATGGGGGAACTTAGCTATTTTCTGGGCCTTCAAGTCAAGCAGAATGAGGAAGGCACTTTTATTTGTCAAACCAAGTACACCAGAAACTTGCTAAAGAAATTTGGAATGCAAGATTGTTCAAGTGCATCCACTCCAATGGCCACTGTAACAAAACTGGATAAGGATACCGGTAAATCAGTAGATATTACTGACTACAGAGGTATGATTGGCTCTCTACTCTATCTAACTGCTAGTAGACCTGATATCATGTATGCTACTTGTCTTTGTGCAAGATTTCAAGCAGATCCAAGAGAACCTCACTTAACAGCTGTAAAAAGAATCTTTAAGTATCTTAAAGGAACAGCTGCTCTGGGATTATGGTATCCTAGAGAATCAGATTTTAAACTAATAGGTTACTCAGATGCAGATTTTGCAGGTTGCAAAATTGACAGGAAAAGCACAAGTGGAAGCTGCCAATTTCTTGGAGGCAGATTGGTTTCTTGGTACAGCAAGAAACAAAAGTCAATTTCCACATCAACTGTAGAAGCAGAGTATATTGCTGCAGGAAGCTGTTGTGCACAGATTCTTTGGATGAAGAATCAGTTACTGGATTATGGGTTAACATATTTCAAAATCCCTATTTACTGTAATAATCAAAGTGCTATTGCTATGACAGGTAATCCAGTTCAACACTCAATGACAAAGCACATCAGCATCAGGTACCACTTCATCAGGGAACATGTGGATGAAGGTACAGTGGAATTGCATTTTGTTCCCACAGATCAACAGTTGGCAGATATCTTCATAAAACCATTATGTGAAGCTACTTTTACAAGATTGGTAAATGAACTTGGAATGGTTTCAGGTTCTTTCTTTAAATCTGCTTAGACTTGTTCTGTGTTATCAGACTTTATGCTCAGTATTTACAAAATTAATCTCATTGTGTATTCTGTGCTTAATTGATAAATGTCTTTAAGTACTGACTGTTGTCTGATATATGTTTCTAAACTCTGATAAGTGATATATTTGTTCTAGTACCTATTCAATCCTATGAGGATAACTGTGCTAGATACTGACCTAGTAATCTTCAATAAACAAATGATTCCATGGAAGAAGTAATTATTTCAATGGAAATCTTATGACACTAGCAAATTCTGATAACTGTGCTTAGTTAAGTTCACTTTGTATATCTTATTACTAAGTCACAAATTAGAATAATGCTACTCATCTGTTAAGTTCTGATACTAGTTAAACTGCTGAATGTACTAAGTACTGATAAACCTCCCTTATCAAAAGAAAAAGCAAAAAGATTAAAGAATAAAATCAGGTACTCCTTTGAGATCTAGAGTAAAAATGTGAAAGGGACGACCCAAGTGCATTGCTGGTATTAAGTAAATATGCATTAGAAAAGCAAAATATTTTCTTGGTGACTTTTCACACTCTATGATTACTGGAGAAATACTCTGATAATAGCATAAATTCTAATAAACAGTCGTGACTCACTTACACTGAGAAGCCACTGTAAAATAGAATTTCAAAAGATGCATAAAATGAGCACAAAACAGTTGAGGTGGACTCAAGCATGAACTCATTCATCAGTAGGTTTCAGGACAATGACAGATCTTTAGCAAAATTTTAGTTTTGCCTTATTTCTAAGATATACTGAAGAGAATCAGACTTTACTCTTTGTCTGTTTTTAGCTTAATGCACACACTAATCACTCCATCTGAATGATGAAAATTTCTGTGGTGGTCTATGTTATTTTAGATAAACAGTCATTGTGTCATTTTTGCACAAATTCTGAGGACAAGTTCTAGTTACACGTTCTGATGATTAAGTTCTGACGTTCATAACTAAGAACTTGTATGAGGACTTACTAAGATGAGCATTCCTTTTTCGAGTTAAGAAATTATATTCTGATGACTGTTAAGTTCTGGTATAGGTCTAAGTTCTGATTTCTCACTCTAATCCTTTACTTGGCTTATTTTTGAATGAAATTTAATAACAGTCTCAGTTTGTACTCGCATATGTTGAAGTGGAAGATTAATAGTCACTATGATTAGGATTAATGGTTTTGTACTTGAACAGTCCACTGTTTCTTGTGTCTTGTGCGGTCTAGACCATGATTCCTCTTTCCAATGACTGTTATTCTTTTTCAAAGTCTAGGGAGACGAGGTAGAATTAATTCTACCTGTCAGCATTAAATATCTTTGCGTCTCTTGGCATTCTTTTGCCTATATAAACAACCACTTTACATCAGTCTTTCCATCACATTCTTCTCACACACTTATCCTCCTTCTTTTGTCAAAAATACAATGGTTCGATACAACATGTTTTTGAACACACAAACCTTCATAATGGAGCTCAGTTGTGCCGACTGGCAGCAGGAGTGGCATATAACAGCCATTCCTGAGGAGATCTGGGACTCTGTCCCACAGGAGGTGCTGGCTCACCTTCTATTCTTCGAGATGGATTATCATCGCCATCTGGAGCGCCTGGAGGAGGAAAGGCGGGAAGCTATCCGTCAGCAAGAGCGAATCATACGACTCGCCATCTTGTTCGTCGAAGATAGGAAGAGGAAGATGACTTAATCTCGTCTTCTTCCTGTTCTTCTTCATCCTCAGCTTTGTCAGGCTTCTTAGCTAGGACTAAAGCTGTTGACGTTAGGATTAGGAGCTTAGGGCAAATCTTGTATTGATGTAATTTCTATTTCATATATGTATTGACTTGATATATTAATGAAAACTGTTTTTACTTCAAGATTTTGTCTCTGAGTTATTTTATCTTGTGTTGTTAAATCCTGCTTGATATTCTGATGACCATTTAAATTTTGTCTTCATTTAAGTTCTGATTCTCTGTCAGCACTTAATCATCGAAATTATCTCGGTCATTTTTAACATGATTCATTTTCAGAATATTAATGTTGCAGTGAAAAATAATTCAATCAGTGCTAACGGTTTAAATTTTGAATTAAAACTGTGTCTCTTGATAAATGGAACGGTTTTTCCTTGAAACAAGGCAACTGGGTAAGTAATCATTCCTGTTTTCTCGAGCCCAGTAACTATCCGTTATTACTGCATGTCTGACAGGTGTCCAACGGTAACATTTTTTTTCAGAGTATAAGAACAAAAGAGAGAAGATTTCTTTAATCTTTTATTTTCTTTATACTTTATCTCTCTTCTTACTTTTACTCTCTTACTCATTCTTTCTCACGTTGGTTTTTCATACAGACATTATCTCAAACACCTAACAGGCATACTTGAATCTCAATATTTTTTTACATGGCACCAAAGGATTTAATCATTGATGGAGCAAAGTTTGTTCCAAACAACTATTCTGCAATTCTTGATCATGCTGAAGCTCCATCTGAATTGCACTTTGTGCAAGATCTTCTTGCACATAGTGAGGTTGGGTACGCCTTAACTCAGCCTGAATTATTTTCAAGTCAACAAGTTCTGCGGTTCTGGAGGACTGGAGTTTTTGATGATGGTGGTAAACGAGGCACTCCCAGTATTATCTTCCAAGTGGGTGATTCATCCTATGTAGTCACTCCTGGTACAGTACGAAGAGCATTACATCTTCCAGAAGATTGTACCTTCTCTATACCAGAGGAATCAGAACTTCAGGGGTTAATGACTGATTTGGGATATGAAAAGAGTCTGACGAAACTTGGACAGTTGAAACGGGCTAATATCAGAAGAGAATGGAGTTTCTTCTTCGATTGCATCACCAAGGCTTTTGGCAACAAGTGTTCAAATTTTGATGTTATTCCCATTATGAGTCAGCACATCGGGTATGCAATTATCAATCAAACTCATTTTGATTTTACAACTGCTTTAATTGGTTTTATTGGGGATAGGATGACAGAGGATCGAGATGTTGTTTATTTTGCTAGATTCTGTCAACTTATTTACACTTACTGTACTGATGAACCTCATTTAGTCAGCACTCAAACCCCACCTTTTAAGGTTGCAAAAAGGTACTTTAACGACGTGATAAATGCTGACACAAAGAAATCAATGGTGAGACCATTACAGATTCCTCAGTCTGTGAAACAGATTCTGGTAAATGCTGATCCTGCTACTTACAAATCTGTTTACTCAAATGTTCAACCAACTCACCATAACCAAAATCCATCAACTTCAGTACCTACCTCTCATTCTACTCAACCTACCCTCAGAACTTATCTCAAATCCTATCTCTCCACTTCACAGACTGCTCAACCTTCTCCTTCAGCACCTACTTCCATCCTCTAAGCCAAAGAGAACAAAGACTGTTCCTCAAACACCTCAAAAGAGGAGGAGAATTACTTTGAGAGATGAATCAGATTCTGATGATCAGATTCCTTCTTCAGAACCTGTGGTAGATGAAGCTGAGAAGGCAACTTCTCAGAAGGATTCTGCAATTGGGGGTTCTAGGCTTCTCAAGAGGCTTAGACGTATGACGGTTCCTGAAACTCCCAAGGAATCCAAATCAACAAGGAAGTACAAGAAACAGAGGGCACAAAGGCCAGTTTCAGATGATGAGGAGGAAGCAGCTAAGGAAGGGGATCAGGAATCTCTGATCTCACAAGACAAGGAATTTGCTCCAGTCACTTCTTCTCCATCAACTCCATCTCAGGAACCTGTATCTGACAAGGCTAATTCACCTTCTGTGTCTCTTGTTGATCCAGGCACAAGTGCTGAAATTGATATTCACAACCTGGTTGTGCCTGAAATACTTTTCTTAGAAGCTCCAACAGCAAATAATCCTTCCATAACACCTGTTACTGATGCTGTTCAAACTCCTGAGTTATCACTAACACCTTCTCTGCATCAAGATGCTGATGATCAGATTTTAGGTGAGCATCAGGATATGGCTGTTGATCAGAACTTAGTATCAGATCAGCAATTCGAGGATGCTGAAGCCTCCATTGCTACTCACACTGTTGTCTTATCAGAAGATACTGATTCTCTAAGTTCTGATGCTGCAAATGTTGGAGACACTGGTGAGGCTGCTACAACTGTAGATGCTGATGAAGCAGGTCCTTCAGGACATACTCCTCCACTGACTCTTCCTAAGTCTGAACTGGTAAAGGAGTTTGTTATTAGGGATGCACCAGTGCCTTGGAGTGAAACTCCTGCAGGTCAGGAGTGGACTAAGGAATGGAACTCAGTTTTATGTGTTCCAAATGGTTTACATCTTGCTGAGCACTTGACTAAAGCTGATGAAATGTTACATTTTGATGATTTTAAAACCCAGCTTAGAGTCACTGCATTGAGTACTAAACATCTACAAGGTCTTCATTCCAACACTCATGCAGAGCTACACAAGATTCAGGAGAACTTTATCAAACAGGAACAAGTTTGGAAAATTGATAAGAAAAAGTTCTTCCAACCTACCATTGACAGGGTTGCTTATATTGAGAAAACTCAAGAGAAGCAACAAGCTCAGATTGATCAAATTCTGACAAATCAAGCTTCTCAGCAATCGCAACTTACTGAAATCCAGACCTCAGTGGAACTACTTATCTCTCTTTTATTACCTGCTGATGCCAAAAAGGGGGAGAAGGTAATTAAGTCCAAATGCAAAACCAACAAGACACTGCAAGGAAAGGATGATGGAAAAGATGACCAAGGAAACTCTGGAATGGGTAGTGGTCATAGTCAAGGTAGAAGGTTTACATCAAGACAAGCTAGTCATAGAACAAGTTCTGATACTGGGAAAAGAATAAGTTTTGCTGCTGGTAAAAGGATAAGTTCTGATGAACTTCTAGATCTTGATGAGGAAATGTCAAGATAGTTATTTCTTCAAGAAAATCTAGGGATGGACTTGGAAAGTTTAAAGGAAGAAGAAGCCAGACTTAAATCAGAGAAAGTCACATCTAAATCTGAAGCTTCTGGTAAAAAGTTACTTCCAAAACCTAAAGGCATTGTGATCAAAGAAAGGATACATACTGAAGAAACTTTGGCTAGATCACAACCACAGATAGATCCAAGATCCAAGGGTAAAGAAAAGGTTGGTGAACCTATCAAGCCTTAGGTACCTCCTGAGGAAGAAGAAATTACTGGTGGAAAAGATGATCTTGCTCTGACTTCAAGAAAAGTTCTTAAAACAACCTCTGACATGGCTCAAGTTGTTCAGAGTCAAGAAATTGTAAGTTCTAATATTCAGAAGAAGCAAGTAACCTCTGACAGTGCTCAAGTTAACTTGATATCAGAAAATAGATCTAAAACACTCCTACCAGGATTCACTAAAGCAAAACAGACTCAATCTTTGAAGACTACTCCAAGTAGTTTTGAAGCAAGAGTAGTTACTGGAAAGGAAGCTAGAGATAAAACTGGATTGGGAAGTGCTGATGAAAGAAGAGTACACAACACTACCGATGATCCAACTTCCTTGAGTGAACCAGGTATTGGAGCAACTCCTGAGAGATTGAATCAACTAGAATTTGTACAGATGGTTTACCATACCTACTTGAAAGAATACATCATGTTGTATTTCATGACAGATGGTAGGGTTTATCATATAAGACAAAATGCCATTACTTTGAAGTATTTTGAAGAATTGGAGCATGTACTTTTCTTACTTCAAGTGGATGACAGAATAACAGAGACTGCTGCAAACTACTTAAAAGAACAGATTCAGAGACAGAAAAGGCTTTACTCTGTTAAGTCTGACAGCAGATATGTTCCAAAGTACAGAGATCACAATGGGGATATTGTTGATATGAAGCCTAATACTGCACAGATCAGAACGTATCTTGGTATTAAGGGACTTGAATTCAATCTTGAATCTGACAAAGCTTATGTCATAAGACTAGACCAGGAGTTAAGGAAAGCAAAGATTAATGATCTCAGAGCTGCAATCTTTCAAACTGGTGAAGATACTGCAGAGCTTAAAGGTGTTAAAAGGAGAATGATTGATGAACTAAGATATGCTGAGAAATGTTTGTTGAAGAACTATCTCAGAACAACTCCTGACATCAGAGAGATCAGAAGATGATGAAGCCAAGTCGAAGATCTACAACTGCTTAAATTCTGATATTTATACAGATTGAAGTTGTTATCAGAAGTTGAAATTGGTAAAACTTTAAGGACTGTAAGTTGTAGTTATCTAGTCTATTTCTCATGCATTTGTACTTAATGTTTTTGACATCATCAAATATTTGTTTAACT
This sequence comes from Apium graveolens, assembly GCF_009905375.1. Taxonomy (NCBI): domain Eukaryota; kingdom Viridiplantae; phylum Streptophyta; class Magnoliopsida; order Apiales; family Apiaceae; genus Apium; species Apium graveolens. The sequence goes on along the minus strand of NC_133650.1, from coordinate 79,925,591 downwards.
TGTATATTTTGTTAATTTACAAGTTGGGGGAGATTGTTAGATATATTTGTTAATGTCATGGCTAATATATTTTATGTTTAGCTTTCAGATCTTGTGTGAACAGGATAGATCAGTACTTATACTGGAAGTCAGGACTTAAGGATATCAGTACTTATATTATCAGGAGATAATCATCAGAAGATAGATATCAGAACTTAAGTGCTGAAGGACAATCAGATAAGGACAGTAGCTGATTAAAGGAAAGAAGATAAAGATAAAACATAAAAAGAGATATGCATGAAGAAGGAATTCCATGAAGAATGGAATACTTGGAATAGAAGATATCTGATTGATATATTTTAGGAAGCATAATTATATTCCATATCAATTAGCGATTATCTTGTAACTGTGTAGTATATAAACACAGGCATAGGGTTTACACTATAAGTGTTACCATTATTATTATATATAACCCTAGCAGCTCTCGTGATATTTGTTCATCACTGAGAGGTAACAGTTCTATATTGTAACAGAGTTTATTATTTCAATAAAGTTTATTTTCTGTTACTCAAGTTCTTTAAGTTCGATTTGAGTGTACTATACACTGTATTCACCCCCTCTACAGTGTGTGTGTGACCTAATATTTATTATTAAAAATGAAAACCCTTAATATGATATACGAAGCATGCCACTAAAATACTAAAGATAATAATGTTCCTAGGTTATTTCAGGAAATTATATTTTTTAGTACAAAATACTAATGATATTTTTGTAAATGTATGTAATTTTTTGCAATTACAATAATAGACTCATGTTTTTATATGGATTTTTTTTTTATTTCATAGAACTAATTAGGTGAAATAATCTCCGGAATATTATCCTTAATACTAAATTAATATAATAATAGTAATAATAATAATAATAATAATAATAGCAATAATAATAATAGTAATGATGTAATAGTGTTTCATGAGAATCTCATACCACTAAAATATTAAATTAATAAAAATAACAACACAAAATAATAGTGAATTAAATATTAAATTAATAAAAACAACTCATATTTATATAATAGTTGTCTATTAAGTATAATTAAGAATACAAGATGAAAATATACCACATTTACGAATTCATATTCTATTGGCAAATAAAAAATGGGAGACAACAATACTGAATTTAGATAATAGAAGTCTATTATTAGCTAGAAGCTGAGCAAAAGGTTGAGAATATAACCAAAATGATATTATTCAATAATAATACAGTATAAACTATAAAATGTCATGGCGACATGTCAGTAAAATATAAAATTAATTTATAATTTAATACAATAATAATTGTAGATAATAATGAATTTATATATTTTGAGTGTATTAACTAAAATTTGAGAACAAAAATTGTTCGTTCTTTTTAAATTGTCATAATTGGGAAAAAAATTATTAAAAAAATTGAATTATGTAAATTATTTGCACGTGGATAAAAAAATACCAAACATTCCATCTTAAATATCCGACGTATGTTAGGAAATAGAGGGGGTGAATGTGTTTTACTGTTTTTGTGCTTTTCTTCAATGTTTATGGTTGAACAAAGTAAATTAAATCTTGTAGTGAAATGTCTTCATGCAGGATTTAAGCTTGCAGAAAATAAAGAACACAGATCTTCAAAACTCACTTAATTTTATATTAAAATTAAGACTGTTTTGCTACAAAATTTCTAGGCTCTTTATTGATAAAGAGCTTAGCTTCTCATTGAGAGTGTTACAAGAAATTTGATCTAAATTGTTACAACTAACTAAAGGACCAGTATTAACTTTATAACTTAGTTAACTGCGGGTTTACACAGTGTGTAATAAGATATGCTATTAGTTTTTCTAAACTGTCACTTGTCATTTCTATTTATAGAAAAGTAGATCTTCCATTTCTGGCTTAGCATATCTTTAGCATCCCGTGTTCACTTTGATCTTTCTTTGTCAGTTAATCTTTACCATTGATCTTGCACATTCTTCAAGCTGCTTCTTGTAGACTTGTCAATCCAGCTGGTTGGATTGTTTGTTGATTGTTTATCTTGAATATTGAACTGGTCAGTAATTCTGTACTTTGAGAATTTTACTCGAGATCTCCAGTTTAGGCATATAGAGATCTTGACATCTCGATAAGTATAATGACTTATCGAGATCTCTAATGCTCTAGTGAATTTGACTTATAGAGGTCTCTGAGTTCTCAAATGAAACTTTAGCTTTTCGAGATCTCTCAGCATCATGTCTTCATTTTGTCTTGTAGATAACTTAGATTTCTCTAGTGAATTTTGACTCATAGATATCTCTGAGTTCTCTAGTAGACTTAGACTTATCGATAACTCAGAGTTCTCTAATGAATGTAGATTTGTCGATAAAGCTGAGTTCTCTAGTGAAGAAATGACTTGTCAATATCTCTAACCTTCATGTCTTCTTGACTTGTCGATGTCTCTGATTTCTCTGTAAGCTTTCTGAGTTCTCTATAAGCCATTCTGGAGTTCTCGAATGACTTCTCTATAACATTAAATCTGTTACTTTTAGAGATCTTGACTTAGAGTAATTTTCCTAAAACAACTTTATTCAACTCCAAGCTTCTTTATAATTCTTTTGAGGCATGATCTTCTTGATCTTCTTCTAAATAGAATTCTTAGACTTGATACTGTTTATAGAAAAAGGCTCCAGTATGCCCTTTTGACATTTTTACAGACTTTAAATGTTACAAGTAAAAAATACAAATTAAGATAACAATACAACTTACTTAGGGTTGACAAAATGACTTAGTCTTGTTTAGATACAGGTATGTCTTGCACAACAATCTCTCCCAATTAGTGAGAAGATTGCTTAACACACATTCATGCCTGTTAACAAGACTAACCCCAAGCTTAACAGATTATGAAAAGTAACAGTTCATTATTCTCCCTAGATCAGCTGTTCATTTGGATATACTTCACACTTTGACTAGAGCCACTAATGATATTGTTATCTTCAGTAATCTTTGACATCATCACTTATATATTACAATCTCCCCCAACTTATTCTTTATGAAATTATGCACAAGTTCAGATTGATGATGTCAAAACTCTAGCTAAATACAGAAGTCAATCTCCCCAGTGCATTTAGATTTACTCTTCTCTCCCCTTATCAAGAAGAGAATATTATTTTCTGGCAACATCCAACACCTGATTTTGCATTTAGATATATTCTCCCCCTTTTTGACATTATCTCTAGGTGGAAGGATTCAGCTAGATGCACATTGTTCAAACTTTTGTCATTGTTCATTTAGAACAATATCTGCAGCTTCAAGCTTCAGTGATTTCTGTAGTGATGAGTTCATCAAGTAGAATAGGAGACTTTACTAAGACCTGCAGAAGAAGTCTTTCAGTAACAAAGGTCCTAAACTCTCTGTTCTTTTTACTAAGTAGTCTCACTACTTCTCACTGCACTAGTCTCATGACTTTTAAGAGTCAGAGGTTCCTCACAAGGATCATTAAATCCAGACACTCATCTACATCTCATTTTTCTAGGAAGGATCCTGCCTCTCTTATTTTCTATTTTTCTCACAATATTTTCTCTCATCCTCACATGAAAGGATCAAATATTGTTTGACCTAAAGAAATAAGAGGTGGATGAGATGAGTTGTCTGTGATCATATGATTATGGGTGATCCATATAGGTCTAATCATACTCATTTCATCAGAAGAGTAGATATGCATTTCATACCTTATGAGATTCTGAAGAAGTAGCTGATTAACTTAACATTAGTATGCAGCTGCATCTTTCATCAGTTTCAAATTCTCAGTGATTCTGCCTTCATCACCATTTTAAGGTAATGGTTCTTGTGTGGCTGGAGATTTAAGATTTGTTGTATGACTTTGACATCCAGGTTCTTGTGTACTCTACTCCACTGTCTGAATTCTGAGCTTCTGTTAACACTATTTGCTGTGTAGTTGTGTCATGTTTTTCAAGAGATTCTTCCTTGTCTGCTACACTATGTGAAGTATAGGTTCTTGTGGAACATGGATCAGGAGATGATAGTGCTGTTATGCCCCATTAAGACGTAGGTTCTAGTGTGGATGATCCTGAAAGTAAGAGTCTTTTGATAGTCTCATCTATATGTCCAAGAGTAATCACCTTTACTCTCTTTTAACTTTGCTGTTGTAGGAACCTTTGACAGCTTCCCTTAACAAATCTTCCTTAAGGTTGACATAACAAAGTTGATGAGCTACTGTGAAGACCATTATCAGATGAAGTTCTGGTCCTTTCTTTGGAGATGAATCAGAATAGCTTGTAGCAGTTCTGATTTAGTAAGCACAAGCATCCCCTTCATGAATTCTGAAATTTTTATATAAGCATGAGGATCTTGGCTTATAGCATCCTTCTTTTCTCAAACAACAAAACAAGTGAAGAACATTTTGTGAGGTTTCTGTCCTTTTGTAAAACAGGTTCCTTTCAAGAGACACCTGAGTGGAATTGTGTTTGAGTTTGTGTTGTTGTACCTGGGTGAACTGTAGTTTGGTTGTGAAAGATGTATTAACTGAAATTTAGCACAAATGCCTGTTTAGGGATCCATAGATCTCAGAAATCTTGTAATTAACAAGTTTCTTGCAATTTTTAGGCAAATTCAGAGAATTTTGCAAAAAATTGATTTTCAAAGATGTTGACATACAAAAGTTAAGAGGTTTAAAACATAAATCAAGAGTGATTTTTTGTAATATTCTACTTTACTTATCCATTGATATGTCTGATGCATCAGATGAAATCAAATGTTTTATCTCTGCTTCGAGTGATTTGTCTGAGTTCCCTGTTGTTGTTGTCTTGAAGAAATTGCATTTACCCTGTACTGCATTGAACATATATAACTTTATGATGTTTAGTTAGACATATGCAGAGAGATTTTCAGTTGCATGCAATATTACAGGAAATATGATACTCAGATAAATTGTAAACACATAGCAAACAAGACACAAACAACTTCAAAATAGAGAAGTTGAAATATTTTCATTAATATAGAAATAGAGTACAGGAAAATTTAGATTTTAACAATTTAAACCCTAATCCTAACTACTCGAGTTTCTGCCTCTTCTCTGCTTCAATCCTCCTTGCCCTGCGTTGGTACGCTCTGGACATGAAGTGTGCAAGAGAAATGATTCTCTTTTGCAGCTCCAAAGCAGCAATGCGTTCCTGCTCAGCCACCAAAGCACGTCTCTCTTGCTCTAGAGAGACTTCTCCCTCAAAAAATAGAAAGTTTATCTGAGCATCCCAAGAGAGTTCGTCAAAAACTTTAAGAGGAACATCAAAAGGACTGCAAATGATCCCTTTGATGCGGACTCGAAGCCCAAAGGGGTCATAGTAGACCTGGTTATCAGCCAAATGAAGCGCTGGTAGATAAACGCCATTGTTAGTAGAAAATAGGAGCAGCCATTGGAGGGATTTGAACAAGATGAAGATTTGGAGTTAGGATGTTTGTTGAGAAAAAGAAATAGCGATGAATAATGAAGAGAGGAGGATTTGAATTTATAGAGGGAGAAAAGAAGCCAAAGAAACACTTGAGTTGTCCGGTGAATAAGTGTTTTAACCACACACACACTACACGAATCTAGGTAGTTAAAAAGTGACTTAACTTTCTAGCTTAACTATTCCCCATGCAAGTACTCGAGAACACTTACACAAAAGGTTTAACTATTCCCCATGCAAGTACTCAAGAACACTTCCTAGCAGCAAAAGATATTTCACTAGCTCATTAATTAAATCAAATACTCCGTACTGAGAAAGATTTATTTTGAATAAATTCAAAAAAAAACATAATTAGCACACAATCAAATAAATTCAACTATTATCAGTATTCTCAAAACATCACATATAATATACTACTTTACTTACATTAGACTAACATATTCCACATTTGATCAAAAATATGCACATAAGCACGTAAATGTGTCAATAAGTCTGAGTAATTATAGACAAAGTATGTCCAAAGTATTTTGTTGAACATAATTTATGATTTAAATTATTCCAGTTTTTCATACTTTTTGCTAGTTTTGATATGTTATTTATTAACTTCATATATTTAGGATATGAATTAATAAATATACAGTTTACTTAGAATTTTGAAAAATTTCAAGTTAAAATATGTATCGAGAAGTCTGGGTATTTATAGAAAAATTAGATAACGTGTCGAAAACTAAAAAATAGATGTTTGGAGTTTGTCTATCGAGAAGTCATTGTAAGAAATGAAGTACATATCGAGAAGTCATTTTAAATTACTCTTTTAGAGAACTCAAAATTGACTTATCGAGATGTCAAATAAATACCTAGTTTGTCCAAAAAGTGGACTGAATTAATTCCAACTTTTATTTGAATAAATTCAAAAATAAAAATTAGAATAAATTTTCCAAGAGTATTTTACCAAAATTATTTATTGATTTAAATTATCTCAGTTCTGAAATATTGATAAGTTAACAATTGTACTTGTAGAGAACTCTGTGAACTATCAGTACTAGAGAACTCTTCAAGGACTTATTAATAGGTCATTGTTAAGCCACTCGAGAAGTCAGTAAATTGACTTATCGAGGACTCACTCGAGAAGTCCTAAAACGACTTATCGAGAAGTCAATTTTGACTTATCGAGAACTCCGTTCTCTATATACTTTTGGTTTTTGTAATTCTGCCTTGTGTTAAATTTACATATTAAGGATGTAAATTAACAACTGAGCAGTTTACTTAGAATTTGAAAAATTCCGAGTTGAATTTGAATTTGAAAAATAAATATGCAGAGATTTCTGAAATATTTATAATTCACATTTCAATTAATTTCCAATAAAATCAAATTAATTTTGATTTACTGGAGATTAATCTGCTGCAAAATATTAGCTGAGTTCTTGCCTTAGGAAGAAGGATTAAGCATTCCAATTTCACCTACAAGTCAAGTGAAAGTTGCTTCATCCAAAGGTTTAGTAAAAATGTCAGCTAATTATTTTTCTGTTGGAACAAAAATGAGCTCAATGGTACCATTTGTAGCATGTTCTCTAATAAAATGGTACCTTACATCAATGTGCTTTATCCTAGAATGATTAACTAGATTAGCTACTATAGATATAACACTAATATTGTCACACATAATAGGAATTTTGTGTAACACTAGGCCATAATCCATTAGCTGATTTCTAATCCATTAGCTGATTTCTAATCCAAAGCACTTGAGCACAACAACTTCCTGGAGCTATGTATTCAGCTTCAGCTGTAGAAGTTGATACAGATTGTTATTTCTTGCTATACCAGGATACAAGTCTTTGTCCAATAAATTGACAGCTTCCACTGGTACTCTTTTTGTCAACCCTGCATCCAGCAAAATCTGCATCTGTGTAACCAATAGCTTCAAAACCAGTTCCCTTAGGATACCATAATCTCAAGTTTGGAGTCCCCTTCAAGTATCTGAAAATCCTCTTTACAGCCATCAAATGTGATTCTTTTTTATTGGATTGAAATCTTGCACATAGACATGTTGCAAATATGATGTCTGGTCAACTTGCTGTTAAGTAAAGCAGTGATCCAATCATCCCTCTATAGCTTGAGATATCTACACTTTTGCCCTTTTATCTTCATCCAACTTTGTTGCAGTAGACATAGGTGTAGATGCAGGTGAACAATCAACCATACCAAACTTCTTCAATAGATCCTTGACATACTTAGTTTGGATGATGAAGATATCATCACTTCTTTGACTGACTTGATGTCCAAAAAAGTAACTTAGTTCCCCCATCATACTCATTTCATATTCACTTTGCATAAGCTTGGAGAATCTTCGATAAAGCTTTTCATTAGTAGAGCCAAAGATGATATCATCCACATAAATCTGAACTAGGATCATATCATCACCATATTTCTTGAAGAAGAGAGTCTTGTCTATGGTACCTCTAGTAAAACCATGCTTCAGTAGGAAATCTGACAGTGTGTCATACCAAGCTCTAGATGCCCGTTTAAGTCCATATAGAGCGTTGAGTAACTTGTACACAAAATTTGGAAATTCTGGATCATCAAAGCCAGGTGGCTGTTGCACATAAACTTCTTCTTCTATCTCACCATTCAGAAAGGCACTCTTGACATCCATTTGATACACTTTAAAATTCGAATGTGCAGCAAATGCTAGGAAAATTCTTATTGCTTCAAGTCTTGCAACTGGAGCAAAAGTTTCATCATAATCAATTCTTTCTTCTTGTGAGTAGTCTTTTCCAACCAACCTTGCTTTGTTCCTGGTAACTACACCATTTTCATCCATCTTGTTCCTGAACACCTATTTTGTTCCAATAATGCTTCTATTCTTTGGTGCAGGAAGTAACTTCCAAACTTTGCTTCTTTCAAACTGATTCAGCTCTTCCTGCATAGCAGATATCCAGTCAGGATCCAGTAGAGCTTCATCAATTTTCTTAGGTTCTACTTGAGACAGAAAATATGCATGTAGGCACTCATTAGCTGTTACACTTCTAGTCCTCACACCAATAATTGCTTCTCTAGTGTGACTTCTATCCCACTTTCTTGTATGAGTTTGTTGACTTGTGCTTTCATTATTTTCTTCATTATTGGTATGACTGCTGGATTCTTCTTCTCTTTCTCCCCCTGAGTTTGTGCTCTCAAATTCAGGTATTTGAGATGAGTTTCCATTTTCATGATTTTCCTGTTGAGTAGTCTCTTCATTTAATGTCTATTATGCATCAACTTCATCTTCCCCATCAGAATCACTATCAATGTTGAGGTTTTTAAATGCCAGGACTTCAGCTTCATTATCATCAAGGCATTTCAAGCCTGAACACTTGTCATCATCAAAGGTCACATATGTGCTCTCCATAATCTTCTTTTGATCAATCACATAAACTTTGTAGGCAGTTCTTTCCAGTGAATATCCCAGAAAAATTACTTCAAAAACCTTTGAATCAAATTTTCCCACATATTCAGAGTTGTCTTTCAAAATGTAACACTTGCTTCCAAACACATGAAGATGCTTTACAGTAGGCTTTATTTTAGACATGATTGAGTAAGGTGACTTTCCATGTGTCTTGTTAATGAGATATTTGTTCCGAGTATAACATGCAGTGTTAACAGCCGCTTTCCAGAAACTTGTTGGCATCTTGCAACATTGTCCTGACAGCTTCAACCAATGTTCTTTTCTTTCTCTCAACTACTCCAATTTGTTGAGGTATTCTGGCAGCAGAGAATTCTTGAACAATGCCTTTGCCTTTGCAAAAATCACTCAATATAGCATTTCTGAATTCTGTTCCATTGTCACTTCTCAATCTTTTCACACAATTGTAATCTTCATCCTATTTTTCTATCTTCCTGATGTGCTCAATTATGATGTGTGGAGTTTCATATTTAGAGTATATGAACTCTACCCAAGTGTATCTTGAGAAATCATCCACCATCACAAGTGCATATTTGTTCCTTAAAATTGATAAGACATTCACTGGCCCAAATAAGTCCATGTGAATAAGTTGCAATTGTGCACTTATAGAATTCACAGTTTTTTACTTGTGACTAGATCTTTTCAGTTTTCCTTTCTGACAAACTTCACAAACTTCAACTTGAGCAAATTCTAGTTTGGGCATGTCTCTTACTAACTCCTTTTTGACTAAGGTGTTAATTGCCTTGAAATTCAAGTGAGACAACTTTTTATGTCATAGCTTGCTTTGTTCTTCTGATGCCTTGGTGTAGAAGCAGCAAATACCATCCTTATTTGTTGAGTCTAAGTCTGCAACAAACAAGCTTTTTTTCCTTGCTCCTTTTAGAGAAACTTCACCAGTTTTTTTGCTGATAAAAGTGCATTCTTCTTTGTTGAATAAAACTTCAAAGCCTTTATCTACAAATTGGCTAACACTGAGAAGATTCACTTCAAGACCATCTACTAGTGCTACATCATCAATGACAATATTTTCAGAAATAATCTTGCCATATCCCATTGTGAATCCTTTGCTGTTATCTCCAAAGGTCACCAATGGGCCAACTTTCTCCTCAAACTGTGATAGCAGGGCCTTATCACCTGTTATATGTCTGGAGCATCCACTGTCAATGATCCATATGACTTTCTTCACTTTGCACTGCACACAATGAGATTAAGGTGTGTTTAGTGACCCAAGCAGTGTTGGGTACTTTCTTCTTGTTAACGATCTAATAGAAGTAGAGTGAGTTATTTCAGATAAAATAGATTTCAAAGATTGTTGTACATTTTCCCTATCTGATGTAGACCCAATTTTTATTTCTTTAAGGTCTACTCTCAGTTTGTGGCAACTCTTCATCACTTTCAAGTTGCAAGAAATGCAGTCAAACTTGTCACAGAATGAGTAGGGATCATTTGAATCTGCTTCATTGTATTTGCAAGTTCCTTTAGTTGGCTTGCTAACAACCTTTTTACAAAGATGAGTTAGATGATTTGCAGAGCCATATTTTTCACACTTCTTTCTAGGAGCATTTGTAACATAAGAAAAAATATTGCTTTTGTTTATCCCTGTTTTCCCATATCTATTTTTCTTCTTCTTTCTTGCATCTTCAATCTTTATTTCTTTGACAAGAATCTTGGTGCTTTGATTGTCCATGAGATTTTCTTCTGAATTAGAAGATTGAGTTGAGTTTGTATTTTTCTTTTCATTATCCTCATCTGTGATTTCTTGCTTGATAATCAATTCTTCTTCACTGAAGTCTACTTCATAAGCCTTGAACACAGGTGACCCAGCCTTTTTTAGCATTGTTGGAATATTTTCATTCTCTGTTGCTTTCCCTTTATCCCTTATGTTTTTCTTTTTGTTGTTCAAGGCATCATAATCAAGATCAATAGAAATGTTTGCACATGGTTTGTTTTTCTCATGGTACTGACCAACCAATTCAGATACATTCTTGAAAGACTTCACTTTACTTCATTTTTTTCCAATTTTTCCCTTAGCACGACCTCAATCTCATTTGTACACTTGAGCTTGTTCTTCAGATAACCATTTTCTTGTTTCAGGGCTTCAATCTCCACTATCAACAATTTAGTTCCTTATTTTTTATTCTCAAGCTTCTCATTCATTTTTGTCAGTCTGCTCACTTCTGCATTTGCAGCCACCATGCTTGTATGAATATGAAACATTTATGTGCTCATCTTTTCAACAGTTTCCTTATATTGATTCACATTTAAATCAGTGGTGGTAAGAGTTGGTACCTGTGATTTAGATGAGGATGATTCTCCTTACTCCAAGGCCATGAGTGCATAGTTACCAAGTTCTTCATCTTCATCATTTTCAGAGTCATCCCAACTTTTACCTTCTGCAATATAAGCTTTGCTTTGCTGTTTCTTCAGAAGAGCTTCATACTTTGCTTCAAGTTTAAGTTAAGCTTTATTTTTCTTTGCCTTCTTGGGTTTCCTGCATTCTATAGCAAAGTGGCCTAGTTCATCACAATTGAAGCACCTTATCTTAGATCTGTCAACAGATCCAATTTTGTAGCCATTCTTGCTATCAGAATTGTACTTCCCTTTTTTCTTCCAGCTGTTGTCTTTGTTGAAAGACTGTCCTTTACTCTTGAAGTATCTTGGCTTTTTTACTCTAATGTTAGAGAATTTTCTAGCCAAATAGGTCATTGACTGATCTAGCTCATCTAGTTCTTCAAGAGTATATAACTCATCTTTTTCCAATTCCACAATGACTTGCTCCTGTGAATCATTTGCTCTTTGATCACTTGTTAAGGCAACTAGAGTTTGAGATCTTGGTTCATCATTGGATGTTGGACTTTTATTTACAATTAAAGAACTTGAGCCATCCACAACATGTCTTTGACCAGAACTCAATGATTGCCTTTAAATCATCTCTAGTTCATATGTTTTGAGAATTCCATATAGAACTTTCAGAGTTATTCTGCTCAAGTCTCTCCCTTCCCTGATTGCTGAGATTTTCTGTTTCAAATGATCAGGGGGAGTAAGCAAGAACTTTAGGTTCACTTCTTCAGCTTCTTAGTATTTGTCATGAAACTGCAAGTCATTTATCATCTTGTTGAATCTTTCAAACACATTAGTAATGCTTCCCTTTGGCTTTGCCATAAAACCCTCATACTATGAAATCAGTATTCTTCTTTGGTTTGACCTAACTTCCTCAGTTCCCTCACATAGTATCTCAATCTTTTCCCATATTTTCTTGGCAGTGTCACAGTTGACAATGTTGTTGTACATCACATTGTCAAGTGACTCAATCAATATTAATTGCAAACTGTTATCCAAGGAAACTTTCTCTTTTTCAGGGTCACTATACTCAGAGGGATCTTTTGGAGCATAATGAGCTGGGATAACCATGTCTCCATCTGTAGATTCCTCAACTCTAACCATAGGAATGAAAGGTCCATTCTTGAGGATCTGAATGTAGAGTGGATTGACCATCCTGATAAACAGCATCATTTTCTTTTGCCAAAGATTGTAGTTAGCTTTGTCAAAGGTAGGAATTTTGATGCTACTGATTTTCTGTGTATTCATTCTTCCAAGATCTTGAATCTGTTTACTTTCAGATTTTGCTCTGATACCATTTGTTAGGAAATAAATAAAACACAAAGGGGGGTGAATGTGTTTTACTGTTTGTGCTTTTCTTGAGTGTTTATGGTTGAACAAAGTAAATTAAATCTTGTAGTGAAATGTGTTCATGCAGAATTTAAGCTTGCAGAAAATAAAGAACACAGATCTTCAAAACTCACTTAATTTTATATTAAAATTAAGACTGTTTTGCTACAAAATTTCTAGGCTCTTCGTTGATAAAGAGCTTAGTTTCTCCTTGAGAGTGTTACAAGAAATTTGATCTAAATTGTTACAACTAATTAAAGGACCAGTGTTAACTTTATAACTTAGTTAACTGCTGGTTTTCATAGTGTGTAATAAGACATGCTATTAGCTTTTCTAAACTGTCACTTGTCATTTCTATTTATAGAAAAGTAGATCTTCCATTTCTGGATTAACATATCTTTAGCATCCCGTGTTCACTTTGATCTTCCTTTGTCAGTTAATCTTTACCATTGATCTTGCACATTCTTCAAGCTGCTTTTTGTAGACTTGTCAATCCAGTTGGTTGGATTGTTTCTTGATTGTTTATCTTGAATATTGAACTGGTCTGTGATTCTGTACTTTGAGAATTTTACTCGAGATCTCTAGTTTAGACACATAGAGATCTTGACATCTCGATAAGTATAATGACTTATCGAGATCTCTAATGCTCTAGTAAATTTGACTTATAGAGGTCTATGAGTTCTCGAATGAAACTTTAGCTTGTCGAGATCTCTCAGCAGCATGTCTTCACTTTGCCTTGTCGATAACTTAGAGTTCTCTAGTGAATTTTGAGTTATTGATATCTCTGAATTCTCTAGTAGACTTAGACTTATCGACAACTCAGAGTTCTCTAATGAATGTAGACTTGTCGATAACTCTGAGTTCTCTAGTGAAGAAATGACTTGTCGATATCTCCAACCTTCATGTCTTCTTGACTTGTCGATATCTCTGATTTCTCTATAAGCTTTCTGAGTTCTCTATAAGCCATTCTGGAGTTCTCGAATGACTTCTCTATAACATTAAATTTGTGACTTGTAGAGATCTTGACTTAGATTATTTTTCCTAAAACAGCTTTATTCAGCTCCAAACTTCTTTATAATTCTTCTGAGGCATGATCTTCTTGATCTTCTTCTAGATAGAATTCTTTGGCTTGATACTGTTTATAGAAAAAGACTTCAGTCTGCTCTTTTGACATTTTTACAGATTTTAAATGTTACAAGTAAAAAATACAAATTAAGATAACAATACAACTTACTTAGGGTTGACAAAATGACTTAGTCTTGTTTAGATACAGGTATGTCTTGCACAACAATCTCTCCCAATTGGTGTGAAGATTGTTTAACACACATTCATGCATGTTAACAAGACTAACCCCAAGCTTAACAGATTATGAAAAGTAACAGTTCATTATTCTCCCTGTATCAGATGTCCATTTGACTATATTTCACACTTTGACGAGAGTCACTAATGATATTGTTATCTTTAGTAATCTTTGACATCATTACTTGTATATTATAACGTACAAGTATGACCGACTGTAAATAATTTTTTTTGTCAAGAATACGCTGAACCCGATTTTGTAACATGTATATTCGGATCACTGTAAATAAGAAATATGATTATTGCATATTTTTTATAAAAAATTGAATTTACATGCTTGACAGGGCTAACTATTAATTTAATTTAATTAAAAATTATTATGTTAATTTGTGCCAAAATTTAACTAATTAAATAATTTTAGGTTTGATCCGTGCTTGGCACCGGAGATACGATAGTAGTAATATAAAAATGACAGCCACATTAATAGGAGTTTCATGTGACGAACTATAACTCTACAAAGTATAGGGTCTGTTTGGCAATTCCGATAAGCCAACTTATTGACTTATAAGCCCGTAACAACTTATTAACGAGTGTTTGTCGACCTAATTTATAAGTTGAATTTACAACTTATAAGCTGATAAGTTGAATGTTAATAACGACGTACTTTTTCTCAACTTATATTTTATTTTTCAATTTTTTTTCAATTTTAGTTTAAAAATATACTTTTAAAATGTTAATCAAACTTTAATTTATATAAATTAAGATAATTATATTTAAAATTTATTTATTTTAGTTCATTTAAATAAAAAAAATCTGACTTATAAGTTAAATTATCCAAACACTTATATAACTTATAAGTATTTATTAATTTATCACTTATCCGTTACTTATTCAATTTAAGTTATAAATTACTTGTTTTAAGATTTTTCAAACGGGCCCGTAGTATTTATAAAACTGGTACTAGTACTACATAAAGTAAAGTAAAGATAACTGCAAAGAGTTTGGCTATCAAAATTACCGTAAATAGAAAATATATATGTTGGCGTGCCATCAACCCAAATGCAATAAATCCACAGTTCCCCAGAACATTAACCAGGCAGTAGTAAGAGTAGTATATATAGTAGCCCCCCCTCCTCCCATTTTCTTTGCCTCTGCCTCTCTTAAATTTTTGACATCTTTCGAAGCTACTTTTTAAGCTTCCAGACTTTTCATTAACAACTTATATATATAGGTCCCCGTCTATATTTTCATCACTCCTTCATTGACCCCCCCCTCCCCGTATATTTATAGGGGTTGTGAAGGAGGAATTATCAAGAAAATTAGCATGACAAAGATGGTAGTAACGAAGAAGAATATGGGATCGATTCGATCCATTTTTATGCATGCTGATGGTGTTGATATATTGTTGATGATCATGGGCTTACTTGGTACTATTGGTGATGGCTTCTCCATGCCTGTCATGTTGTATGCAACTAGCATGCTCATGAATGATATTGGTGGTGCTTCTAATGGAGTTGATCATCACTTCACTCATAGCATTAACAAGGTCTTTACTCTTTTCTCCTAAGATACATCTCCATTCTGTATTGTATCGTATCGATAATTTTTGGATGTCAGCCGCGGCTTGAATTTTTATTTTATTTTTACTGTTTTTTACCTCACAAAATTATTCATATTTGAATTTCAGCCCAAGTTGTAGCCTAGGCACACAAATTGATACTATTTTTTTTTCTTGGAGTGTATGTGTTTATATTTCTGTATATTTGTGTAATTAATCAATTTTTATGTATGTCACTGAAAACAGAATGCTTTGGCTTTGTGTTACTTGGCTTGTGGTCAATTGGTTGCTTGTTTTTTTGGTAAGCTTTTTAATTGAATCCATGAATCTATCTTATGAGCTTTATGTTTCATAAATTTAGATTTAATTACTGCTGGTAATAAAGCCATTTCCAATTTTATGTACTTTAGAGGGATATTGCTGGACAAGAACAGCAGAGAGACAAGCTTCAAGATTAAGAGCAAGATACTTGAAAGCAGTACTTAGGCAAGATGTCGGTTACTTTGATTTGCACGTCACAAGCATCTCTGAAGTTATCACCAGCGTTTCTGGCGATAGCCTTGTTATTCAAGATGTTATAAGTGAAAAGGTTTGCTTGCGTGTTTATATTTTAGTATTAATTCTTCAATCTCATGTTTAGGTTCATCCGAGACTCGAATCCTTGATACTGTGTTGTCGAGAGAAGTTTTTCTAGTGAGATTGGAACCATAAATTTAGGCCACAATGCTAGAGATTATATATATGGATTTTTCTTTATTGAGCATATGGTATCTATTAACTGCGCCAATTGTCTTTGACAGCTCATTACTAGAGGTCCAGAACATTCTACAGTCATTACTCACCAATCTCATCCCTGAAATGAAGATTTTAATGCAAACTCATAGTAACATTTATTACTATAAATGCATGCACTTAAATTGTATTTATGATTTTATCACTACAGGTGCCTGTGTTTGTGATGAATGTGGCATCGTTCTTCGGTGCTTATGTGGCCGGTTTTTTGATGCTGTGGAGACTAGCTATAGTTGGATTGCCATTTGTGGTAATTTTGATTATACCCGGATTGATTTATGGGCGAACTCTAATGGGTATTGCCCGAAAGATGAGAGAAGAATATAATAAAGCAGGGACAATAGTTGAGCAAGCAATCTCATCAATCAGAACTGTTTATTCATTTGTTGGAGAGAGTAAAACTATTACAGAATACTCTGCTGCACTTGAAGGGACAGTAGATTTGGGACTTAAACAAGGTTTAGCGAAAGGCTTGGCTATTGGAAGTAACGGTCTTGTCTTTGCTATTTGGGCCTTCATGTCTTATTATGGTAGTAGAATGGTGATGTACCATGGCGCCCATGGCGGAACTGTTTTTGCTGTTGGTGCTGCCACTGCTATTGGTGGATTGTAAGTATATTATCCATGTAGATTTTTTTTTTATAGTTTTTGCATCATTATTAGTGATGTGAATCATCTCTTGTGTTGGTTGTGTGTGGCCTAGTGCATTTTTATGCTTGGTAACTAGAGGTCCTGGTCCAAGCCTTAGTGAAGGTATGCATGACCACAAGGGAAACGGCTGGTCGAAGTGTTTCTTGCTCTTTTAAAAGTCTACATATTAGATTTAATCATCATTTTGATTTTTGAGTGACAACCATGATCCATTAAGGCTTTTTTGTTAGTCATGGAAGAACTGTTTTGCTAATGCATGTGACTGTTTTAGAAGTTCTATTTTCTAAATTAATGAGTTAATTAATTTTCTTTATCTCGTAACTTAGATCACTTGGTGCTGCTTTATCGAATGTGAAGTACTTCTCTGAAGCCACTGCAGCTGGAGAACGGATAATGGAAGTGATAAACAGAATCCCGAAAATTGATTCCGACAACATGGAAGGTGAAATACTAGAAATTGTATCCGGGGAGGTGGAATTTAAACACATAGAATTCGCCTATCCTTCAAGACCAGAAAGTGTAATTTTCAAAGACTTGAACCTTAAGATTCCTGCGGGGAAGGCAGTTGCGTTGGTCGGTGGGAGCGGCTCGGGGAAGTCAACAGTGATAGCTTTGTTGCAGAGATTTTATGATCCGATCGGGGGAGAAATATTGGTGGACGGAGTATGCATAGAGAAGTTGCAGTTGAAATGGCTGAGGTCACAAATGGGGTTGGTGAGTCAAGAGCCAGCATTATTTGCAACAACAATAAAAGAGAACATACTTTTTGGCAAAGAAGATGGAAGTATGGAGGAGGTTATTGGGGCGGCCAAAGCTGCAAATGCTCATAACTTCATTAGTCAGTTGCCTCAAGGTTATGATACCCAGGTTTGTTCTGCTTTACCTTTTTCCCTATCTTTTTTTTCATGTAATTTTTTGTTTTGGTTCAGAAAAATTTACATTAGTCAGTCACTCAAGATAAATCAATAATAACCATCATTTTACGTCTCACAGTTCATTATCCTATCATCTTTAAGTATAATCAAAGGCCGAGTTATCATTTGAATTTAGATAAATTACATTGTCACTACGAAGTGGGTGAAGGAGAGCCTCAACTACTTGCCTATTCTTGAAGACTTCACTCCATAGTTGTTAGTTCAGATGTCATATGATATGTTTTACATACCTAAAGATACAGTGAGCACAGAACTCTTTCAAAACATGAAAAAGATCAATAGGGCAAGTCAATGTTATTCGAAACATCATTTTCCAGTATATGCTCTAAATTTTTACTAACATTTCTTTTTTCTTTCACATAGCACATTCTATAGTTAGTTTTACAATTCCCAATTCAAGCTCTTTAAATGCTCAGGCATGCTAGTTTGAGCTGAAACTTTAAATTATTTAAGTGTTCTGATTTTTTTCTGACAAAGCGATTGTTTCAAGAAAACTATGGTTTAATAATTTCATGAAATTATGCAGTTGCTTATATGCAAAAGCGTTTTTCAGATCAACTTTTTTTGACAATATCTGGATTTCATTTCTCAAGTTCAATCTATTTTTATATTGAAGTGTGTGTGAGTCCAACCACCACCAATCATCCTTGCATTTAAAAGTATTAATTAGGTTTTAAAGAGTTTACTTCAGTTGTTTCACATAAATATGTTAAAAGAAACTCTTTAAATGCCCCGCCCTTTTCCAGTAACATCGTTCAACAATTGTCGGCCCCAATATGACAGATATTCGATTCTCAAGTGCAAAATCAACCCAAATTACAAATTATTTTTGAATACCTGATAATTATATGATCAATTAGCATTATATAATTAAGAAGCAGCCTCTCTTGGCTTTTGAAGTAGCTAGTTAATATTAATTCATGTGTGCTCCTCATGCATGTACACAGGTAGGAGAAAGGGGTGTACAAATGTCAGGAGGGCAAAAGCAAAGAATAGCAATAGCTCGAGCAATCATAAAAGCACCCCGTATCCTACTCCTAGACGAGGCCACCAGTGCTTTGGACTCCGAGTCTGAACGTGTTGTACAGGAAGCACTTGACCAGGCCTCTGTTGGTCGCACCACTATCATCATTGCCCATAGACTCTCAACTATCCGCAATGCTGACCTCATTGCCGTTGTTCAAGATGGCGAAATCAGAGAAACTGGATCTCACCATGACCTCATTCAAGACCAAAACAGCCTCTACTCAATTTTAGTCCACCTCCAACATTCACAAAAAAATAGCGTACCGTTGGCCACCAGCACTAATTATAAAGTTGCTTCAGTATCAAACAGTGATATCAATAGTACGAGTAGTCGACGATTATCTATAGTTAGCCGATCAAGCTCAGCCAATTCAAGAGGAGGCGAGTATGTTAATGTTGAGCACAAACATCTCAGGGAACAAATTTTTCCAGTGCCATCATTCAAAAGACTCTTAGCAATGAATCTTCCTGAATGGAGGCAAGCTGTACTAGGGAGTTGTGGGGCTATTTTATTTGGTGCCATTCAGCCTGTATATGCTTTCGCTATGGGTTCTATGATATCGGTGTATTTTTTGCCTGAACATAGCGAAATCAAGGAGAAAACAAGGATATATGCTCTGTGTTTTGTCGGGTTGGCAGTTTTCTCTTTTATTTTCAACATTATTCAGCATTATAACTTTGCAGCTATGGGTGAGTACTTGACAAAGAGGATCAGAGAACGAATGTTGTCCAAAATACTTACTTTCGAGATTGGTTGGTTTGATCAAGATGAGAATTCTAGCGGTGCTGTTTGTTCTAGGCTTGCCAAAGACGCCAATGTGGTATGTGTTATTATATCGTATACATCTGAAGTTTTGCATAATTATTTCAAACCATTTAGTAGGGATGTTGGTTAGGAAATTAAAAGAAAAATTCCACAGTAACATATATTTTTCCTGTTTAGGTGAGATCTTTAGTAGGTGACCGCATGGCACTTGTAGTTCAGACATTGTCAGCAGTGATAATAGCTTGCACCATGGGCCTAGTTATTGCTTGGAAGCTTGCGCTTCTGATGATTGCCGTCCAACCCCTTGTAATTGTTTGCTTTTACTGCAAACGCATTTTGCTTAAAAATTTGTCTTCAAAGGCCATAAAATCACAAGACGAAAGTAGTAAGCTGGCTGCTGAAGCTGTTTCGAATCTCAGAACTGTGACTGCTTTTTCATCTCAGTCACGAATACTCCAAATGCTTGAAAAAGCCCAGGAAGGTCCGCGGCGTGAAAGTGTTAGACAGTCATGGTATGCAGGTATTGGTCTTGGAATTTCACAAAGTCTTATGTCCTGTACTTGGGCCTTGGACTTTTGGTATGGTGGTAAACTTATTGCAGATGGTGAGATTAGTTCCAAAGCTCTTTTTGAGACCTTTATGATATTGGTAAGTACGGGTCGGGTAATAGCTGATGCCGGAGCCATGACCAATGATCTCGCCAAAGGTTCTGATGCTGTTGGCTCAGTTTTTGCTGTGTTGGACCGATATACACTCATTGAACCTGAAGATCCTGATGGCCATAAGCCTGAAAAGGTAACGGGCCACGTAGAGCTCCGGGATGTGGACTTTGCGTATCCTGCACGGCCAGATGTGGCAATATTTTCAGGCTTTACGATCAAGATTGAAGCAGGGGAATCAACAGCATTAGTGGGCCAAAGCGGGTCTGGCAAGTCAACCATAATTGGGTTGATTCAAAGATTCTATGACCCACTAAAAGGTTCCGTAAAAATTGATGGGAAAGATATAAGATCATTTCACCTTAGATCACTGAGAAAACACATTGCACTAGTCAGTCAAGAACCTACATTGTTTGCTGGAACAATACGCGAAAACATCACATATGGAGCATCTAAGGAGACTGATGAAATAGAAATGATTGAGTCAGCTAAGGCAGCTAATGCTCATGGTTTCATCACCGGGCTAAAAGATGGATATGATACATGGTGTGGCGACAGAGGAATACAATTATCTGGTGGTCAAAAGCAACGCATTGCAATCGCCCGAGCAATTCTAAAAAATCCAGCTGTGCTACTGTTAGACGAAGCTACAAGTGCTCTTGATAGTCAGTCAGAGAAAGTGGTGCAAGATGCACTAGAGCATGTTATGGTGGGAAGGACCAGTGTAGTAGTGGCACACAGATTAAGTACAATACAAAATTGTGACACAATTGCAGTGCTTGACAAAGGAAAGGTTGTTGAAAAGGGAACCCACTCGGCGTTGCTAGCAAAGGGATCCACAGGGGCCTACTACACGTTGGTTAACCTTCAAAGAAGAACCGACACTACCTAAAATCTTGATTTTTGTAATCGAGCTACTGGTTTTTTTTCCCCATCAAGTAGTTGGAGCGACAGAGGTGTAGGGAGGCCTGACATAGCATATATTAGTAGAAGGCATCTAATAGTAGATAAAACATGGCTATTGATCAACATCAATGTTGTATAAGCCAGGTCTATATGAAAAAAATCAGCTAAATGATTGTGTGATTAAATTAGGCCGAGTCCAGTTGATACTGAATAAGAACTGTCATTATTAGTATCCAGCAATATAAACATGCAGCACTTGATCAGCATACATAATTGTTATATCGTATCAGGTCTTTTTTTTAATGAAAATAGTCTTCTTCATTTGTTATTAGCAATTCAGCAATTGTCATTTAGTGACAATCATGTAGTATAAAAATTGCGGTGTGTCTATTGTATCAAGGATGTCAATCGGTAGCTCTACTTGATCTTGAAGAAATCTTTTAAAAAAACAAGACATTCGAGACCGAGACAAGTGAGTTTATTAAACTATGTATGTACGTAACTGGGGGGTGGCTGACAGAAGCTATCTTAATATTAGTACCCATCAATAATTTGATTGCAGCAATGTTTTGCTTATTGATTAATCAAGTTTTATTAATATGCATTTCAGGTGTTTTACAAAATGCACAAAAGGGTTCAGGGCGGTAAGTTTTCAATGTGCTCCCTCTGTAATTTGTTTCTTCGTTGTTACTGTATATTTACGTGTCTGTATATTTTGTTAGTGCTGTGTTTGTGTTTATTAATTTCACAAGATTAACTGGTAATGTCAAAATGCAAGCCTGTTCTGATTAGCATTTCCCTAGTTGATGACTTGCGACAAACTATAGATATATTTGGTTTATAGTTGCAGAACTGGAGGCGTTCATATTTTAAGGTGTCACATGGGACAAACTCTAATATAGATTACTATTATCAGGCAGAAGGCTCTGACATCAATGACGTGCTTCTCTTATTTCTTAATTATTAATACACTGTTTTTGGAGTTCCCATCCTAGACTTTGTGAATTGTTCGTAGACACTTAACCATAGCACAACTACAACTTTCTATTATGAACTAGTAGGTCTTCAATATAACAGCTAGAGACTAGACTACAATATTGCAGAGAGAAAGTACATATTTGCTTGCCACCGGCATTAACAGATAGAGATGGTTTTTAAGAACATTGGCCTATACATGTAGAAGCCCCCCTCAACCATTTCCCTTGCTCTTATAACTTCTATTGAATTATTGAAAATTTCTACATAGACAGAATTGAAAAAGAATAATATGCGATTAATTCAATCCATTTTTATGCATGCTGATGGCATTGATAGATTCTAAATCGTATTTGGCTTAATTAGAACAGTTGGTGATGGCATCTTCATCTAATCATCTTCATGCCTGTCATGATCTATATAACTAGCAAGCTCATGAATGCCATTGGTGATGTTCTGGTTAGCCTTTTTCAAAGTTCGACTTCCTATGATTTCCAATATTTTCAAATTTATTATTAACAGGAAGGACAAATTATCACTACAGAGCTAATAATATGAACGTAGTAATAAATTATACTCGTCGACTTCCTATGAAAGAGTTATGAACTGTGCATGTATGCATATACATAGATCGATATTACATGTAATTTTTTATCTGATTGCTCTAACTTCTATTTTAATTATGCTCGTCGTCTACTCGGCTCATGTATATAAAAATATGCAGTGAGAAGGGCCATGGGTTAGCCTGACGACTGAGAAACGCATGTTTGATCAACCCATCTTGCTTGGTTGGCGGCCGGGAGACACACAACTGTACTCACTCTTCATAAGTCATCATTATTTTCTCTTTTACCTTTTATACCCGTTTATAATATGATTACACCAATGCTGTTAGCTTACTGATTAACCCAAATTTTGTTAATATGCATTTCAGGTGTTTAACAAAATGTACTAAATGGAGTTTTCTGTAATGTTAAATGTAAAAGAGTGGCAAGTAAATCAGCAAAATAAAATATAGTGGTAAGCTTATTATAATAGTGCTGCAATTTGTGTTTATTCACATGTAAGTAGGATTGATTTGTCATGTCTAATGTAAAGCCTCTGTTTATAGGGAGTTTCTAGTCAATGACTAAAGACAAATCATGGATATATTATGCTTGTTCTTGTATTATTTTTGTTTATACAAGTAAAGACAAACTAGTTGTAATGCGACAAGCTTCACTATAAACTAGCTAGTAGCGTTGGCAAAAAAACAAAAAAAAAACTAGCTAGTAGTCAATGGTAAACGTGCTTCATTTATATTTGTAAGGGGACTCTCATTTGGGTTCGAATCCATGACTTAGCGGTATATAAGTACAAATCTAACCATTGCTCAAGTAGTAACCTTTCAATATAAACAACTAGATACTACTTCGACATGACAGCTACACTGCAGAAAGAAGTTATATGATTAGCTCGCAATCACTCATCACCATAAGGCATGCCAACAATTACACAGAACATTAACCACTGTTTAGGAAACCTCCTTTTCCATATTCTTCGATCTGATCCCTGTATTAAGATGTTGAAATTATCAGAAGCAACAAAGTAAATTCGCAAGTTCTCATTTGCATGACACATAGGTCCCCATCTGACCACATATGTGATGGTCCTCCATTGATCCCTATATAAAATGGGGAGATCCGGAGACTTGAAGCAGAGATTATAAGCACAAGAAAAGGGTATAATAGCATTTCATAGACGGCAGTTAAGAAGAATATGGGATCAACTCAATCCATATTCATGCATGCTGATGGTGCTGATATAATTTTAATGATCCTTGGTTTAATTGGTGCCATCGGTGATGGCATCTCCATGCCACTAAGGATTTATATTACTAGCAAGCTCATGAATGCTATAGGTGATTCCTCCTCCGGAGTTGAGTCTCAGTTCATCCATATCATTAACGAGGTCTATTAGTTTATCCCTAATTTGCACACAAATACATATACACATAAACGTGTATGTGTTTCTTGTTTTGATATGTATACGTGCTTATAATTTGTATATTTTAAGTAACTAAATTAATGTTTGTCATGAGAACAGAATGCTTTGGTGTTATGTTACATGGGTTGTGGTCAATTGGTTGCTTGTTTTCTTGGTAACCTCGCTGAATCCATTTGAAAAGCCTTTTTCTTTCCAAAAATAAATAAATTTCTAGATATCAAATTCTTACTGGTAGTTATAATCATTTTAATCAAATGTATGAAGAGGGGTATTGCTGGACAAGAACTGCGGAGAGACAAGCTTCAAGATTAAAAAGCAAGATACTTGAAAGCAGTATTAAGGCAAGATATCGCTTACTTTGATTTGCACGTGACAAGCATTGCCACCGTTATCAACAGCGTGTCTGGTGAAAGCCTTGTTATTCAAGATTTTATCAGTGAAAAGGTTTGTACATACTCGATATTCATCTCTTCCTAAATATCTGGTATATGCTAATTACACGAAATGTGTTTGACCACTGGCTACCAAAAGTCCAGAACAATTCAAAGTAATTGCTCATAGTCTGATTTTAGTATTCTTTATTTGACCTACCCATGCTTGCTATATAAATTAATAACTAATTTGAAAGTACAATTAATACAGGCCCCCTTGTTTGTGATGAACGTGACATCATTTTTCAGCGCATATTTGGTGGGATTCTTACTGCTGTGGAGACTAGCTATTATTGGGTTGCCATTTGTGGTACTTTTGGTTTTACCAGGGTTGATTTACGGGCGAGCTTTAATGGGAATTGCAAGAAAAATGAGAGACGAGTCTAGCAAAGCAGGGGCAATAGTAGAAAAAGCAATCTCATCGATCAGAACAGTTTATTCATTTGTTGGAGAAAGTAAAACTATAAAAGAATACTCTGCTGCACTTGAAGGGACAGTAGATTTGGGACTTAAACAGGGTTTATCAAAAGGTTTGGCTGTTGGAAGTAATGGCCTTGTGTTTGCTATCTGGGCTTTCATGTCTTACTATGGTAGCAGAATGGTGATGTACCATGGCGCCCATGGGGGAACTGTTTTTGCTGTTGGTTGTGCCAATGCTGTAGGAGGATTGTAAGTATTTTCTTCGTATATAACTTCTTTTCCAGTTTACCAATGTCATTAGTTGTATAGAGTGTGCACATTTTGTACACTTGTGACAACCTATAGGCCTTTCAATAATTTATGATCCAATAGGGGGAGAAACTGTCTGTACTTTACACGAGTTACATTTTATTTTGTTTTTTCAATAAAAACATGATTTGCAGATGGCAGGCTGATAAGCATAATCCATTGAGACTTATTACTAGGCATCGGAGACCTTTTTGCTAATGAATGCTCTTTTAATTGAAAGTGTAATGCTGTTTTGTAAATCAAATTAATATCTATCTACATTTGTGTAAATTAGATCACTTGGTCATGCTATATCAAATATGAAGTACTTCTCTGAAGCCACTGCAGCGGGAGAACAAATAATGGAAGTGATAAACAGAATCCCAAAAATTGATTCAGACAACATTCAGGGAGAAATACTAGAAAATGTATCCGGGGAGGTGGAATTTAAACACATAGAATTCGCATACCCTTCAAGAGCAGAAAGTGTAATTTTCAGAGACTTGAACCTTAAGATTCCTGCGGGGAAGGCAGTTGCGTTGGTCGGTGGGAGCGGCTCGGGGAAGTCAACAGTGATAGCTTTGTTGCAGAGATTTTATGATCCAATTGGGGGAGAAAT
Organism: Apium graveolens; assembly: GCF_009905375.1. NCBI lineage: Eukaryota > Viridiplantae > Streptophyta > Magnoliopsida > Apiales > Apiaceae > Apium > Apium graveolens. The sequence continues at coordinate 79,899,726 of NC_133650.1, read as the reverse complement.
ATTGGTGGACGGAGTATGCATAGAGAAGTTGCAGTTGAAATGGCTGAGGTCACAAATGGGGTTGGTGAGTCAAGAGCCAGCATTATTTGCAACAACAATAAAAGAGAACATACTTTTTGGCAAAGAAGATGGAAGTATGGAGGAGGTTATTGGGGCAGCGAAAGCTGCAAATGCTCATAACTTCATTAGTCAGTTGCCTCAGGGTTATGATACCCAGGTTTGTTCTGCTTTGCCTTTTTCCCTATCTTTTTTTCATGTAATTTTTTGTTTTGGTTTCAGTAAATTTACATTAGTCAGTCACTCAAGATAAATCAATAATAACCATCATTTTACGTCTCACAGTTAATTATCATATCATCTTTAAGTATAATCAAAGGCCGAATTATCATTTGAATTTAGATAAATTACATTGTCACGACGAAGTGGGTGAAGGAGAGCCTCGACCACTTGCCTATTCTTGAATACTTCACTCCATAGTTGTTAGTTTAGATGTCATATGATATGTTTTACATACCTAAAGATACAGTGAGCACAGAACTCTTTCAAAACATGAAAAAGATCAAGAGTTAAATGCACATTGTGTACCTGTTGCTTCTACTTGGTGCACTTTTTGTACCTCTGTTTTGGTATCTTGCATTTGATGTACATACACTAACAAGATTCTAGCAAAGTTGTGTACTTCCATTAGAATACGTTTAACACCGTTTTGGTATCTTGCCTCAGGGTTATGATACCCAGGTTTGTCCTGCTTTGTCGTTTTCCTTCCTTTTTTGTTAATGTTAATATTCATATTAATTCACTTCATTTTAATTTACATCAGTCAGTCAACTAATTAACAATTATTTTACTTCTATACATTGGTTTTTAACTTTAATGCCTTATTTGGGTGCAATAATTGATTGTTATAAACTGATGATTAATGTCCAAACAAAGCCATCGCTTCAAACTTTAAGATATGAAAAGGACCAATAGGCTATTATGATTATTTCATGTAAAGTTGCAATTATTTATGTGAGTTTCAATTTCTGACAAAAATCCTTTTATCGCGTGGTTTAAGATGAAAGCTTTAACCACTCTAACAAGTACTAATCTTTTGGAAACAGATGGGTAAATTTGATTTATTGCTAGGTACTATGGATCAACTCACACACTTCGTGCATTGACACAGGTAGGAGAAAGAGGCGTTCAAATGTCAGGAGGACAAAAGCAAAGAATAGCAATAGCTCGAGCAATCATCAAAGCACCTCGAATCCTCCTTTTAGATGAGGCCACCAGCTCTTTGGATTCCGAGTCTGAACGTGTTGTACAAGAAGCACTTGACGGGGCCTCTGTTGGCCGCACCACCATCATTATCGCTCACCGCCTCTCAACCATCCGAAATGTAGACCTCATTGCCGTTGTTCAAGATTGCGAAATCAGAGAAACTGGTTCACACAATGACCTCATTCAAGAATCAGACAGCCTGTACTCAACTTTAGTCCACCACCAGCATACCAAAACAATTAGCGGGGCATTGTTAGCAAGTACCAACGGTACTAATTATAGTGTTTCTTCAGTGTCAAACATTGACATCAACAGTAAGAGTTGTCGAAGATTACCAATGATTAGTCAATCAAGCTCAGTCAACTGCAGTGGAGGTGAGTATGTCGGCGTTGACCGCAAGATTTTGCCAGTACCATCTTTCAAAAGACTACTAGCATTGAATATTCCCGAATGGAGGCAAGCTGTACTTGGGAGTTTTGGGGCGATTTTATTTGGCGCCATTCAGCCTATATATGCTTTCACTATGGGTTCTATGTTATCGGTGTATTTTTTGGCAGACCATAGGAAAATTAAGGAGAAAACAGGAATGTATGCTTTTTGCTTTGTTGGGTTGGCAGTGTTCTCTTTGACTGTCAACGTAATCCAGCACTATAACTTTGCAGCTATGGGTGAGTATCTGACAAAGAGGATCAGAGAAAGAATGTTGTCCAAAATAATCACTTTTGAGATTGGTTGGTTTGATCAGGATGAGAATTCTAGTGGTGCTGTTTGTTCTAGGCTCGCCAAAGATGCCAGTGTGGTAACGTATTTATTATAAACATTTATATTTATTGCATAGTGATTTCTTAGTTAGTAACAGGAAATATTGTTTATGGAGAATACACAGAACTAAACTAACATACATTCCTGTTCAGGTGAGATCTCTAGTGGGTGATCGCATGGCACTTGTAGTTCAGACGTTGTCAGCAGTGATACTGGCATTCATCATGGGCCTAGTCATTGCTTGGAGACTTGCTATTGTGATGATCGCCGTCCAGCCCCTTGTCATCGTTTGCTTCTACTGCAAACGTATTTTGCTAAAAAAACTGTCCGCAAAGGCCGTAAAATCACAAGACCAGACTAGCAAGCTGGCAGCTGAAGCTGTTTCTAATCTCAGAACAGTCACAGCCTTTTCGTCCCAGGATCGAATACTCAAAATGCTCGAACAAGCCCAAGAAGGCCCAAGACGTGAAAATGCTAGACAGTCATGGTATGCGGGTCTTGGTCTTGGAATATCCCAAAGTCTCATGTCATGCACTTGGGCCTTGGACTATTGGTATGGTGGCAAACTTATTTCTGATGGTGTGATGGATTCCAGAGCATTTTTTGTGACCTTTATGGTCTTGGTAGGTTCGGGTCGAGTTATTGCTGATGCTGGATCCATGACTAATGATCTTGCCAAAGGTTCTGATGCTGTGAGATCAGTTTTTGCTGTGTTGGACAGATATACACTCATTGAGCCTGAAAGCCCTGATGGACATAAGCCTGGCAGAGTAACAGGTCACATAGAACTCCTGGATGTGAACTTTGCATACCCCGCGAGGCCAGATGAGGTGATTTTTGCAGGCTTTACAATTAATATTGAATCAGGAAAATCAACAGCTTTAGTGGGCCAAAGCGGCTCCGGTAAGTCAACTATAATTGGACTGATTCAACGATTCTACGACCCGCTTAAAGGTTCAGTTAAAATTGATGGGAAAGATCTAAGATCATTTCACCTTAGGTCACTTAGAAAACACATTGCTCTAGTTGGTCAAGAACCTACATTGTTTGCTGTTACAATCCGCGAAAACATCACCTATGGGTCAGCTGAGGAGACTGATGAAATGGAAATCATCGAGGCAGCTAAGGCGGCTAATGCTCATGATTTCATCACCGGGCTAAAAGATGGATATGATACATTGTGTGGTGACAGAGGATCACAATTATCCGGTGGTCAAAAACAGCGCATCGCAATTGCGCGAGCAATACTAAAAAATGCAGCTGTGCTACTGTTAGACGAAGCTACAAGTGCTCTTGATAGTCAATCTGAGGAAGTGGTGCAGGATGCACTGGAACATGTTATGGTGGGAAGGACCACTGTAATAGTGGCACATAGATTAACTACAATACAAAGTTGTGACACAATTGCAGTGCTCGACAAAGGGAAGCTTGTTGAAACCGGGACCCATTCGGCCTTGCTAGCAAAGGGACCCACCGGAGCCTATTACACTTTGGTTAACCATCAAGTAATTGGAGTGATGGACTCATGGGGGTGTTAATAACGCCTATAATATTAGCAGGTATTAAAGAGGCATTTAAGAAGAAGATGAACATGTTTACCTAAAGTTATTTTTATTACTATATCAGTACATTTTGCAAAGATAGGGCAACCAAGAGCAAATTGAGTCATTTTGATCCCTCACTTTCTATTCTCAAAGTACATTGATGGAGTCCTAATTAAAAATCTTATTATATAAAATACATCATCTCTTTCTATTATAATATTTTATTATTATTTTAACTTTTGAGTAATTTAAATGTTATTTTATATTATTTATGTAACTCCGTTTTCTTAATTTCCTTAGTTTAACTTATAATTGTATATCCTTCTATATATTGAAAGAGGACTAGAGGAAAATTGAGCCCTTTTAATATCAATAAAATTACAATTTTGCCCTTTTATGTTGATTTTTTTTGAAAATGTCATTACTCACTTAATTTTTGTTAAAAATAGGTATATTGTTAAATCTAAATCGAACCCCAAACTTTCTACTCAATAACTTTATATCACTACTATTGTGCTACATAACTTCTCAAATTTATTTAAAATTCTTATTAGATAAATCACATCATCTCTTTTTATCAAATTCTTTTTTTATTATTTTAATTTTTGAGTAAATAAAATGTTGGTTTATATTATTTATGTGTCTCATGTTTATTTAGTTTTGTAGAGGTATATATTTTTTTATATATTTTATTAAATAATTTTTTGTAAAAAACAATATTTAAAAATTATAAATATTATAAAATTAATCAGTAAATTTATTGATCAATCTTTTTACATTCTAATATGATACATATTTTAATTTATCATTCCTTTACATTAAAAATCAATTTCAATATGATTTGATATAAAAAATATAAGATATTATCAATGTTTTTATATATTAAGAATTACTAGACTGTTTTTTTTAAAAAATATATACTAAAAATATAAAATTAGAGAATTTAAGCGATCAAACTACAATTGAGTAATTTAGTTTGGACCAAACTACAACCGAGTTTACCAAAAAATGACGTAGTTTTTTTATTAATGATTTACTTTGAAAGATATTAGCGTGTTAGTGTTAATGTTCATAGGATATATCTTTTCAAAAACTTCTGTTTTGGTTCATAAGACATATACAATTTATATCATAATAATTTGTTTTAGTTGGACATAATACTTTTTGATCTTAATGCATTTGTTTAAGGAGACTAATTGCTCTGTGCAGTCCACTTCCATCTTTTTACAACAACCATTTATCAAAATATTGTAGGTATGAGAATCGGGCAAGATACCCTTTTTTCTCGTGATTTTGAGCACCTCTAAGGCTTCATCAATTTCTCCACGGAAGCAATATCCATCCATCAGTGAATTGTATGGGACTACATTATGATATTTATATATAGAAGCAAATTCATTCGAGATAATATTTCAATATATATACAGGCACAAGTTTTTACGCTAGTTATATATCATTTTTCAACACTGGCTCGCAATTTCAGACACTAAGTTCCTAGATCAGGTTGATTCGTATCATACGGGGTATTTGTAAGAATTGTCGTATCAATAAACGCACTTTGTCGGTTAATATTATACTCTTTAACACTTCTTATTAACCGTACAATATATTTCACTACGATTGATAACAACACATATAGTCAATACCAATATAAATATCAACAACAAATATTAAATTATATAAATGCGGATGGGAGGAATCGAAAACGAGTACCTCCCTAAACCAAACTCTTATACCATGTTAAATAATCAGTTGCACTAAAGTCTTAAGATATTTAAGCAAGACTCCAACATAATCTTATATACTCTTTAATATAATACTCTGATCTTTAGCACCTTGAAATTATTGTTTTTTCTCGTGTTATTCCCCAAATCGGTTATGTTTTTTTATTGGATAATTTTGAGTTTTAATCGTGATTGTTGTTTTTCTCTTTCGCGTTCTTTTGCTTTAAATTGGTTGAATTTCCTACAGTAAACAAAGTTTGTTAGATATTGAGTGCAATGAAATATAACACAGATGGGGTGAATGTTTTTCTATGGATTTTAATTCTCTTTTGAAAGTATTTGGCTTAATTTGAACAAAGCAAATATGAACTTGTAGAGATATTTTTTTTGGCAGTAAACACACAAAACAAGATTTAAAAAACTCATTTGATTGTATTAATCAAAATTTTTTTACTACAAATCTTTGTTCTTACAAATAAAAACTCAGCTACAAATCTTGAGAGAGAATTCAAGATTTTTCTAGATCTATTTTCTTACTTCTAAACTAAGGACCCTTGCATGCTTTATATATCAACAACACGGGATTACAAAACTTGTACTAAAATGTACTAACACATTTTCTAAAGTTATCTTGTCTATTTCCATTTCTGGTGTTAGTAAATCTGTGCAGAATTGTGTAGGTCTGTGACCATCCTTTGTCTAGTAAATCTTTGCCCTTGATCTTGTATTTTTCAAGCTGCTTTTGTAGTCATTCCAATTCAGTGAATGAATTGTTTGTTGACTGATAATCTTGAATCTTGAACTTGTCTGTATTCTGAATTTTGAGATAAGTTGTCAAGAACTTATTTTGTTCTGTAGAGAAGTAACATATCAATAAGTAAAATGACTTATCGATATCTCGAGTTCTCTACATGTGTCTTTGACTTGTCGAGGTCTCTAGTTCTCTACATGTATAATAGCTTATCGACATCTCCAGTTCTCTTGTTAGAAATATGTTATAAGCTTGATGATAACTTAACAAAACACTCTAAGTAGATAAATTAAATGATTTTATTACCATCAATTGATGGAGTAGCTTGTATTAAACAAGTTTGTAGCGTATTTTTGTATGCAACGAACAACGTAGAAGTTTATAGTGAACTGTGAGTCATGTTGACTACTAGAAAGATATACAAAATAGGCTGGTTAATTGTAAATAAAGATGCCTTGTAATTTTGTATAAGTGAAAGAGTGTCAGCTGCTAAGAAATTCATTATCAACGGATAAACTTAATGCTTTAATGGATGACACAAGACACGCTCAACGGATAATCCATTAGAGACTCAACGGATAATTCAAATGAAGTATCAACGGATAATGTTGAAGTCTCAATGGATAACAGAATCAAAAAGCGGTTGAAAGCGACTTGACAGTCACATGGGTTGATTGTACACAAAAGGAATGTGGCAGCTTGTTTGCAGGTTTTAGAGAACAAAGAAATATTTCCATTTTCATGTTTAACTGGAGTTATTTAACGATGCTGGATAGAAAAATGAAGCAACATGTGAATAGATCTAGATTCTTATTTTTAATGTTTATCTTATTCATATGTAACTTGGTAGTATATAAACCAAGTGTAGCAAGTGTTAATAATTATCAATCGAACGAGTGAACAAAAAGAAGTTGAAAGAGAAATAGATAAAGCTACATCTGTTAAGAATTCTATATGTTCATCTTTGTAAAAACACTTGTAAGCAGTTGTGTGCATTCTTGCATCACAGAGTTCTCGAATCTATATATATATCTCTGGTGGAAAGTTCAATCCACCAGAAAGTTTTTAAATTTTCTTGTTTAATTACTTTGTGTTTGAATAGTTGAATTCTTTTAATCCGCATTACTGCATACTAGGGATAGAAATCAGGTCGGTCGAAACGGGTTTAGCAAAAACCAAACCCGAACCCGATTATTTTTACCAAATCTGAACCCGAACCCGGAAAAACCCGAACCACTAAACCCGAACCCATCAGGTTCGGTTCGGATTCGGTTTGGGTTTGTAGATCACTATCAAATTGCACCTTAATTGCACAAACCCTAGTGAAAAATTACTAGGATTTGATTTGAGCAAAATGCTCATAAATATGGCGATATTGAAATTTTTGGGGTTGGATTAGAGGGCTTAGATAAGACAATGGATCATACCTTTATGAATAAAATTGTTTGTGAAATAATGCAATAATCTGGACCTTTGGTATACTTTTTTTTTATCGTAGGTAACCCGCAGCCGCTACCCTTCGGGTGCGCACTGGGTAAACCCTACGGGCTCACGCAATAGCCTGCAAACCACGTGAACCAAGGTAAACCGCATTTAAGCGACAGGCTCTGACTCAGGAGGCATAATCATAAACCTTTGGTATACTTGTATTGAACATGCTGCTAAAAATATATTTAAACGACTTTAATGCAATAGTTTTTAAAAAGTATAATTTTTTACTACTAATATTAGTAATATATTATATATTATATTATCACTTATAAACTATAAAATATTATTTGTATATTAACACGGTTTCGGATCGGGTTCGGGTTTAGATCGAAACGGAACGAGTTTCAGGTTTTCGGGTCGGGTTCGAAACGGTATGCCTTAAACCCAAACCCGACCCGAAATTGGTTCGGGTTTAAAAATCAAACCCAAACCCGAATCCAAACCCGAAATATTCGGATTCGGTAAAACCCGATCGGATCGGTATGGATCGGGTATCCATCGGTTCGGTACAAATTGCCATCCCTACTGCATATTCTTTCCCAGTTATATATATTCAAAAGAGATTTTTAATTTCCAAAAAAAAACCAGAATTCCATTCAACCTCCCTTCTGTAATTATGATATTATATTGTTAGGGAATAACAATTGGTATCAGAGTAAACTCTTGACACACTAAGAGTTTAAAGATCAAGCAATTTAACAACATGAGGAGAAAGGACGTTGGATTAAAGATCCCTTTTCTGGATAAAGACAACTATCACCACTGGAAGGTGAAGATGCACCTTCATCTTCTCTTGCAAGAGGAAAACTACTTCAAATGCATAGAGAATGGTCCTCGCATTCCTAGAAGGGTTGCAACTGATGTTGAAGATGCAACTGGAAATGAACAAACTGTCCCAAAGCCAAAGTCAGAATGGACTTATGAAGACATTGAAGCAATTCACAAGGACAAAAAGGTCATGAATATTTTGTTCAATGATCTTAATGGTGATATGTTTGATAATGTCATCAACTGTAAAATAACAAAGGATATTTGGGACACTATTCAGGTTATATGTGATGGAACTGAGCAGGTGACAGAGAATAAGATGCAACTCCTTATACAGAAGTATGAACACTTCCATTTTGAGGAAGGTGAGTCTTTGAATGACACTTTTAGTAGATTTCAAAAAATGTTAAATAAATTAAATTTGTATAGGAGGATCTACCAAACAAAAGATTCAAATCTGAAATTCCTGAGATCTCTAACCAAGGAGTGGAAGCTTATGATAGTCTCTCTTAGAAACTCACAAGAATATAAAGACTCTACTCTAGAGAGACTATATGGCATCTTAAAAACCTATGAGCTCGAAATGGAGTAGGTTGAGCAGTTAGAGAAAGGAAGAAAGAAGGGTGGATCTGTTACACTTGTAGCTGAACAAGAAAGAGAAAAAGAGATGAAGGTTGAAGCTGTGAAGTCTGCACCAAACAGAAGTATTTATGAAGGCAAGGGTAAAGGGTTGATGGCAGATGTTGAAGACTGCACAAGCCAGGATAAAATGGATGAGGTCGATGAGCATCTAACTTTCTTTTCAAGAAGATTTACAAAACTCAAGTTCAAAAAGAATTTTGGAGCTGCCAAGCCAAATAGAAACATGGTTGATAAAACCAAGCTAAAATGCTTTAAATGTGGCATGAGTGGTCATTTTGCAAATGAATGAAGAAATCCTAGTTCTGAGAAAAAGAGATTTGAGCCTGTTGATTAGAAGAAGAAATAATTTGAGCTTCTCAAATAAAAGGAAAAGGCTTTCTTGACTCAAGAGAATGACTGGGCAACAGATGGTGAGGATGCAGATGAAGACATGAAATATGTCAACCTACCCCTAATGGACAAATCAGATGAAGCAGAAGTCAGTTCTTCAAGCAATCAAGTAATCACTACAAACCTAGCACACATTTCTAAAGATGAATGCAATGATGCCATAAATGATATGTCTACTAAACTGTATTACTTGTGTGTCACTCTTAAATCACTCACTAAAGAAAACAATAGAATTAAAGAGAACAATCTTCTTTAAGTGAGAGGAATATTGTGTTGGAAACTCAATTCATTGAGTTTAAGAAATTGAAAATAGAGTGCAAGATTGCAAATGATGAATTGAATGAATCTTTGAAGAAAGGAGATTTTGAGAAAGCAGTTTGAACGTGAGCAAGATGTGATCAAAACCTGGAAATCATCAAGGGATGTGAGTGCCCAAATTGCCAAAGTTCAAGGAATAGAGTCCTTTTGTGAAGAAGTCTGGAAAAAAGACAAGAAGAAACTGGACCTTGTATTGGTTGATGGCTTATTAACGGATATGGAGTTGACGGATGATAAATCTTATCCATCGAAAGCTGAAAGTGAATATTCGTTGAAATACAAGGATGCACATCCATCGAAAGAAAAGAAGCCAATTAGTAAAGCCAAGCTAGCTAAGCTGAATGAGAAATATGGATCAGTTTCTAAAAAAATTTGTTATAGTAGAATCAAGTTGAGTCAAAGATACAAAAAGAGTAAATGTGGGGCATCTATCAATGAAGCGGTTGAATGACAGATTGAAGAAAATTGAGGTCAAAGCAGATTCTAAAAGGAAAAATAATAGGAATGGGAAAGTAGGAATTAACAAGCATAACAACTACACACCTGATAAATATGCACCTAGAAAGATTTTTGTGAAAAGTGGTAGTGTTAATCATTTGTCTATTAATTGTAAATCTATTATGCATACACCTATGTCTGCACCTCCTTCTTTTTCCAACACGCCCACATTATCAATAAGTGTCATGCCTATTATGCCTGCACATAATTTAAATGCACAATTTGCTAATATGCCATTTGCACAAAATCCTTATTATATTGCATTTAATATGCCTCAAATGCCATTTAGCATGTTGTTAGATATTGAGTGCAACACAGAGGGGGTGAATGTGTTTTTTTAATTTTTAGGCTTTTTCAAAACTATTTGGAAATGGTGAACAAAGCAGTCTAAATTGTAGAGATATTGTGTTTAACAAAATTAATAAAACATGCACAACAAACACAGTATTTTCAAAACTCACTTAATTTTGTATTAAAATTAAGTATGTCTTTCTACAAATTAATTGGGTTCTTTGTAAGTAAAGAACTCAACTTTTTTCTTAAGAGAGTACAAGAAAATCTAGATATGTTTGTTACAACTAAAATAAAGGACCATTGTTTAATTTATAGATTAGTAAATACAGGTTTACACAGCATGTAATAAGATACTAAACCCTACTTTAAGTTATCTCTAAAGCTTTCCATTTATGGCTTAGTAAATTCTTGCAAATCTTGTAGATCCGTGACATTACTTTGTCAGTTAATCTTGGCATTTGATCTTGCACTCTTCAAAATGCTTTTATAGACTTTTCAATCTAAGTGATTAGATCGTTTATTGATTGATAATCTTGAATATTTAACTTGTCCGCATTCTGTACTTGAGGTTCATATCGAGGTCTCTAGTTTGTTGTATAGAGAACTGACATCTCGATAAGTATAATGGCTTATCGAGATCTCTGAGTTCTCTATAAGTGTTTTGTGTTATCGAGGTCTCTGAGTTCTCTATAAGTGAACTGGGCTTGTCGAGGTCTCCAAAACTCTACATGTAGAAATGACTTGTCGATATCTCTGAGATCTCTATATGCCTTTTGACTTGTCGAGATCTTTGAGATCTCTAATGAGAAATTGACTTGTCGATATCTCCAATCTTCATATCTTCATTTTGACTTGTAGATATCTTTGAGTTCTCTATATGCAAAGTTGACTTGTCGATATCTCAGAGATCTCTATATATATTTTGACTTGTAGATATCTCTGAGATCTCTTAAGATAATTTGACTTGTCGATATCTTCAATCTTCATATCTTTATTTGACTTGTCAATATTTTTGGGACTTCTCTATAAGCCATTTTGGACTTCTCGATAAGTCATTCTGGAGTTCTCGAATGACTTCTCTATATGACTTGATCTATGACTTGTAGATATCTTGACTTGAAATATTTTTCCTAAAACATATTTATTCAACTCCAATCTTCTTCACCTTTTCTCTGAGTCATGATCTTGTTGATCTTCTTCCAGAGTTTATTATTAGGCTTAAGACTGTTCACAGAAAAATACTTCAGTCTGATCTTTAACATTTTTACAGACTCAAGTAATACAAAACAAAATACAGATTTAGACTATCATACAACTAAATCTTAGGTTTGTCAATGTGACTTAGTCTTGTTATGATACAGACATGTCTTGCATAACAATCTCCCCAATTTGTGAGAAGATTGCTTATCACAAATTCATGCCTGGTAAAAGACTAACCCCAAGTTACAATAAAACAATAAAAGATTACATAAAATTGACATAACACAAATACAATTTTTATAAACTGCTTGATTACATGAGTTTGATATGTATATTCATCACATGAAATTCTCATAGCCTGATTCAATTCTAATGAAGTCCTTTAGATTTACAAGTACTTGAAGTTCTTCTATGATTTGTGTCCCTCTTAGAGCTTCCACAAGCTTGAGCCAATCATCCAGTGAATATCCATTCAAGTAATCAACTCTGAATCTTGAATATCTGCCAACTTTTATGTTCAGAAAATGTCCATCCTTAGAAATTCTGCTCAACCCCTTTGCCTTGAGCTTATTTGATAGTTGTTCAAAAAATGCAATTTCTTCTACATATTTCCTATCCCTTTCATCCTTTTCAGCCTTTGTTTTTGCTTTTCTTTCATCTCTTACTTTCAGCCATACGCACAACACAGCCCTCCATGTCCTTATGATAGTGTCCTTATCCTTCATCAAGCTAATCACCCTATTGATTTATGTGGTTGAAAGTGTATCCATTAAGTCCCTACCAATTAAATTGTAGGAGCCATCTTGATAATAAATTCTGACTTCTCACAATGATACAACCCAAACTTTGACCATTTCTTCAGCTAATTGTTGAAAGTAGTCATCATTTGTGATGCACCAGTTTAATGGTAAAATATCAGTTTGATCAAAGCAATTTCAGATAGCCCTTTCTTCGACTTGCAGCTTCTTTGGTTTTCTCCCAACAGTTTTGAAATAAATTTTGATAGGTGGCTTAAATGAAGGTAGGTTTAAGATTTTCTTTAGAGTGGTTTGGCTAGAGGTGATTGGTATTTTAAGTAGAGTGTTTGCAGTTTGTTTATACAAAAGTTTAGGCTTAGAGGTCAAGGATAGTTGAGTGTTTGAGCTTGTAGGTTTAGTGGTTTGAAAGATTTGGATTTGGATTGGTAGGACATTCTTCTTTATTCCTATACCATCTTCCTTCTTCTTTCTTCTTCTTTCATCTCCCTTCTTCTTATCATCCCTTTTCTTTTCTTCTCCTTTGCTGCCAGTTGCCTTGGAGGATTGACTTGGATTTGATCCAGAAGGTTTTTGATCATCATTCTTCTGCTCTTCATCGTCCAAATCATCCTTAGTATTAATTTGAGTTTTTGGAAACTTGGTTTCAGCATCTCTCAGATATCTCCCTAGTATCCTGATCATGTCTTCATCATCAACAGTCATGTACTGCTTTGTCTTCAAGTCTGTTTCCAGAGTCATTATCAGCTTCTTGTTTGCCATGACACATTGCTTAGGAATTTGGAAATATTTGCAATGTTTGGTGGTTGGACAGATGTATACCACTCCCTCGCTTGGTTGTAAATATGCTTCTGGAAAAGCGGCCACTTGAGCCTTCTTCAATTCATTTAGCAAGAGAGTGTCTTCATGAATCACTTTGTTGACTTTGTTGATCAGAATGTCCAATTCAGATGCCCTTCTTGTTATGAGATAATTAAGGGACACATGTATACACCTATCCACACCAGAGTCATTTATGTTGATAACAATTCGTCTCTCTAGAAATCCATCTACAGTTACCATGATCACCCTTAGGAAATTTACCGTCTTATCCAAAGCCTTTTGGTATGTGAAAAAGTTGTTGTTTAAAGAAGCCCTGAGAGCCTTTAACAATTCATCAAATTCTCTATTTAGACTAGATCCCTCAGCTGCTTTAGTAGCCTCTCCATTCCAACATCAACTTGTTGTTCACTTTCCTTGGATTTGCCTTTTTGAGCTTGGACAGATGATCTTAGCAACCTAGTCTCTATCTCCCCTTAGTCTTGTTAGCAGGCAAGATGAGATATGTAGGGATTTCAGGCCTAACAGCTTCTGGAAGTGCAGGCAATGGAATGTTTAGAGCACCCATGATGGCTCTCAAAGCTACTGAATTTTGCATTTGAAGATGCTTATGTTAGTCCACCAGAGTCTGGATGTCAGCCTGTTAACTTTGTACCAGAGCTGTGAGTTGAGAGACTTGAGCTGTTAATGAGTCATTGAAAGACTGTAAGGTGGAGACTTGAGATTGAAGAGCTTGAATTTTCAAGTTTGTGGATAATGACATTGGTTGGTGAGAACTTGAAGTAGAAGTACCAAATGTGGCTTGAATTGTCTCCTTGATCCCTTACATTAAAATAGCAGATGGTTCATATCTAGCTTGATAAAGTTGATCCAGTTTGAACCTTGTGTCATTGTTACCGGTGATGTGATTCTGGATAACTTCATGCAAAGCTACAAATGATTGTTTGAGATTCTTGATATTGTGCTCAATGCTAGACATGTCAAACCTTGCCATTTGGTCAACAAAAGTCTGAAACTTGTTCTTGATTTGAACTTGAGTAGGGACAAGATCATCAAGCTTGTCTTTCACCAACCTTCCTATCTTCTCTTGATGGATGTCCAGAGTCTGTTGGAGTACTTTGCTCATGAGATGAAAATCTTTAAGTTGAGCTTTGTAGACTTCTGTCACAACATCTTAGACTTCCTGTGGAGTGAGGGCTTTGGCACTGCTTCCCAAAATGATGACATATTCTTCCCTAAATCTTGCCAAGACCTCATCCATGCTCAAGCTGAAATTCTTGCTTAACCAAGCATCTACATTTCCATCCTCCTCAGCTTCATTCACAATCTTTTGTTGCTGCTCTTCAACATCAGTTTTATAAGACAACAAGATTGCTTAATAGTCCTGATTGGACATGTCTGTGGTAAGAAGCTGTTGTGTGATGTTGGAAAGGCCAGAAAGTTGATCAACCAAAAGGTCATTCATTGTAATGGGTTGAGCTTGGGCTGTTAGGAGTTGTCCCACATCGTTTGTGGGAGGGGCAGTTTGCTTGAATATAAGCAGCCTGAAAACTCCACTAGAATGAGGCCTTTTGGGAGGTGCCCAAAAACAAACCCGTGCGGGCTCAGCCCAAAGCGGACAATATCATACTAATGTGGAGTTAGGCCTGCTCAGCAAGCTCAACAAGTGGTATCAGAGCTATGGTTGAAACGGTCCATAACAATCTCAGATGGGCTCCAGAAGTGACCTAGGAAGAGGCAGATGGGCTTGCCCCTGACTCAAGGAAAAGGCAGACGGGCCTTCCAGTATGGGCCTAGGGGGAGCAGATAGACCTTCAATATAGGTCGAGTGGGAGCCTGGTCACACTGAAGGAGGCAGAATCGACAGGTGTCGGGCCCGATGTGTGAATGGGGAGATTGTTAGGATTTGTCCCACATCTTGAAGCCATTGAGAGATAAGGTGTGATGGTTGTTGAGAAGGATTAGATGTGGAAGGTATGTCTGTTTGGGTTGAGGTTGATAGTTGAAGTTCAGTAACATTACATTTGACAGATGCTACAGTTTGACTCACAGTTGGAACTGTGGTTATGACAGTGTATTGTTCACCACTTGTGGGAACCTCCATTTGAATTAGAGTGGATTTGACCAGATTACTGTCATATACCATGGCCTCAATCCCTTGTTCTTCTTACAGAGAGCTAGCACCTGAATGCGTTTGACTTGCCTCCTCTATAATAGGCTCATTGGCAATTGGACTCCTAGCTTCAATTATTAAGACAATATCAGCTAGGGTTTTGAGGGGATTTGTCCATACATGAGGAACCTCCAATTGAATTGGTGAGGATTTAGATAGCTCCCCCTCAGGACTACTACCCTCAAATATATCGATCTATGAAGATTGTTTAGCACATGAAGGTGCTTGAGTGACTACCACAGGGTCTTCAGTAAAAACTGATGAAACCCTTGTGTTTGTGTTGGTTTCATCAAGGTCTACCCCAGAGTATAGCCTCTCACCAACTAGATGTGGTTCCTGGGTGGTGATCATAGTTTCTTGAACTATGTCAGTTGATTTTAGCAACACTTGAAAATCAGATTTAAATGTTTGATTGTATGAAGAAGAAATTTTAGATATAAGATTAGTAATTTCAGGATTGAGTGTTGGCGGCTCCCTTGAATAGATGAGGGAGCTTCAAAAGATGTGCTCTTTATGTGTGTGCAATCCTTATTCCTTCTTTCATACACTTGAATGTGTTCAAGTCTAAGTGCAGACTCTTTACAGGGTGCACTAGGGAGAATGCTCTTTTCAATAAAGACACCCTATTGAGAGGATGCCTCTAGAGTCTGTTTAATTCCCTCTTTTTTAACTACATCCTTTGCAGAGGTGGCTTGAGTGGTCAACTCAGTTTGCTTTGCCTTCTTTGGTTTCTTGACCAGGGTGGACTCTATTCGAATTTGATCCTCACTACTCTCATTGATGATAGTTAGGGTTGCATGCTTTCTCTTCTTTTTACTCACTTCACCCTTTTGAGAGGATGAAGTGGTTGGTTTTCTAGCTTTTATTGGTACAGAAAGAAGGGTCTCAGTTTGGGAAGGCCCCTGTTGGTGTTCCTGTGTTTGTTCTTCCACAGATACATGAGCCATTACTGTACTAGTTGTTATTGTATACCTCATGTCAGGCATAGGGTAAGGGTAAGTCCTGAACCTCTCCAACATAAATGGAGTGATCTTAAGACTTACAGGTACCATGTTCTTTATAATGAGTGAGCTAAATAGAACTTTGGATACTTGTTTACAGTTGCCCAATTTAGTTCTATCTATACCATTAAGCATATGAATGTCATGTACTTTATGATTTAAAGCAGATATTATAAATCTAGGAAGAAAGATTTCCTTATCTCTTGATGTCAAAGGCATTGTGAGCCTAGTGCTAAGCTCCTCTATTATCAAGTGTCCTACATTGAGGAATCTGTTGTTAGCCATGGAGAACACCAGTTTCTGAAAAATACTTGAAATATTGTCATACCCTATCTTCCTACATGTGAATGCCCTCACAATTGAATAAAAAAGAAAGGACCATTCCCTTCTTAAGTACTTCTTATTCAGGCTTTCCAAGTTGATTCTCTCATTGTAGTTTATGAAGTCCATGAACTCAGCTAGCTCATCTTGTGTTGGAACCTCCACCAGATTGTCAGTAGGGATGCCCAAAGCTACATTGACATCATCTTCAGAAAACTCCACATGTTGGCCTTGAATGAAGCAGTTAACCACCATGGACATAGCTTGGTTCTCATGCACCATTGTCCTTACTACAACTGTGTTCCATAAATCCCTAAAAACATCCAAGTACGACACTAAATTTGCAGTTAGAGCACCTGCAAAGTATGTTTCAGAAAGAAACTTCATAAAACTCTTGAAGCTATCAGGAGCTTGGTTTGCATCTGTAAATACAAGATAGTCGGTTCCTTATTATGGGATAAAAGGTGTAATTATGTTTGATGCCATTTGAAGTGTTTGAATTTGAGTGGGTAAGAAAAATTAGAGAGAAAGAGTTTGAAATGAGAGAAAACGGTTAGGATTTGTAGAAATTAGGTCACTTAGAGATTCGAAGGCATAAAGAGGTGTATGTCGAGATATCCAGGTATTTGTAGTAAAAGGTAAATGACTTATCGAGAACTCAAAATAAACGTTTGGAATTTGCTTATCGAGAAGTCATATTGTGAGAATATAGACATATCGATATGTCACTTTCCTGACGCTTATCGAGATGTCAAATAAATACCCAGTTTGTCCTAAATGGACTGATTGTTTTTTAATTTTTATTTGAATAAATCAAAATAAAATTAGAACACACTATATAAGAGTACTGTTATGGAAATTCTGAGATCGTGTTAGTATTCCATTAAGTAAATAAGTGGATATAAAGGTCGTCAGAATTCGAATCCGGACACTTTGATTTTTCCCGAAAATTCACCAGATACCGAAAGAATTGAGTATAAGGTAACATGATTAAAAGGATTTTTTTATTTAAGAATTATAACAGAGGATCATTAAAGGAATATAAGATATTAATAAAGGTTCAAGGAAGCCCAAGTAATAAGATCCCAGATATGATCCCTCAAACTATTAACGAGAACGAGAGTTAAGCGAACCGTAAAACAAATAAGCGACCAAGAGACAAGCTTGTACAAGAAGCCAAGGATTATGACATCATCAAACCACAAGGGGTTGACACATGGCAAGAAAGTGATGCATGATGGATGATGTCATCAAGGGAGAAGATATTTATGCAAGGAAATCAAAGAAGCTTTTCCATTTTTCCATTTCATCATTTTGCTCTCGGCCAAAATGATACCAGCAACTTAAAACTGCCATATCTCCTTCAATACTCAATCAAATATTGTGTTCTATATCTCGTTGGAAAGTTAGTGAGATGGCCTACAACTATTGTTCACAAGTCTCGTCCAAATAATCATGGTAAGACCTTCATTTTTACAGTTCTTTAAATCGGACTTTTAGAAACTTCAAAATCTAACTTTGTGTTTTCTTGATTGTTTGTGAGATCCAAGCTTGTATAAGGATTGATCAAGGTTTTAAGTCTCCCTAGCAACTTTTTACTCATAAATCAAGGTATAAAAAACTTCTTAACCTTTAGTACTAAGCTTGATTGTTTGAGTTTTTAGATGAATTGGTAAATGTATAGTTAGATCCACGCTTAGTAGTGATTTTTGTGAAGTTGTGTTGATTTTGAATGGTGAATTTGTAGTGATTGACTGAGATGGTAAAACCTTGAAGTGTGGACTGATTTTTCATTGGTTTAAGTTGTATTTGTTGTGTTATTGATTGTTGGAGGATGGGGTGAATTGATGAGGTTTTAGAGTGGTAATTATTTTGGGAATCGCGTAATCATAGCCGTCGTAATGCCCGATTTACCTTAGACTATTTTTATGTTTAGCTTCAGGACCCGTGAACTCACTATAATATTCTGACCTTTGTCATGGTTAGATAGTTCATGTTACGAGCTTCGTTTTAATATGTTGTTCGCCTAAATCTGAGTTACGAGCGATGAGAAACAACCATTTTAAGTATCGGCGTTTCGCGAGCGAACCCCGAAACCTCGAGTAACTTTGAAACCTTGTTTAAGGCCCTTAAAAGACTAATTGGATTACGAAACAATTATTTAAGGTGGGTTAGGCAGTTGGTAAAGTACTCGCGAAAGAGTCGCCTTAAAATTCGTAACGGTTAATTTATTAAAATTGGTGGAGCCGAGGGTACGGAAACGATTAACGCAAATCGTTAACTGTATAAGCGACCGTTAGGGTATGAGTGAGTGTTGACTAGTTTCTTAAGCGACAGTGGTCTAATTCCGGCTTATGTTTTTGTTCATAGGTTACCGGACCCATTCTAAGCTTAAGTCCACCCCAGAACGCTCAGGCAAGTTTTCAACCCGTATAACTGTTGTTGTGATGTATATGTGTATATGCATTATCTTGTGATAAGTGCATGATTCTTATTAGCAAATCTTGCAATATATTTGAGCATGTTTATATGATATATATGCATGCATGTTTCGTAATCTTGATATTCTATTATCATTTCAAATGCTTATAAACTGCATAATACCTATGCTAGAGATAAGCAGTAGTTGCGTATACCCTTAGTATAGGGGACCCGAAGGTGAACATTTTTCTAAACCGGGAGTCGATGTTCCCGCGTATAATATATATATATATGTATAGTTTCTATAACTACTAATCGGATAAGGTATATTCGATAGTTTTGAATAATAATCAAACTTATTTTCGATTATTCAAATAAAGATCGTACTTTCGTATAAGTATATCTTTTGTTATTTATTATTCATTTCAAGTATGAGTTTTAAAACTTCTACTTCAATTATTTTTATAAAGATTATCCTTATGGGAATATTATTTAAATAATAATATTCAGATATTTTCTAACATATCAGGAATGATTTATTTTATTAAATCATCATTACTATAAACAATCTTTAAAATGTTTTCGAGTCTTCAAAATGATTTTAAAAGCTAGAGCGGATCCCAAAACTCATTTTCAGATTTAAGATCTTCCTTTCGAGGGATTTAAATACTCGCTCAAAACCTAAGGGATCCGGCTCCGTGGTGTATTTTTGGAGCAACGAAGTTGCTAACTTGATAAAAGAGTTTGATTATTTGCCCAACATTCGGGAAGTAAGCCCAATCGAAATGCGTCGGCATAAGCAACATGGGCTCAGTGGGGGTCCATGAAAGTGTAAGTGGCTCAGTGGGAGTCCATCAATGCGTAAGTGGCTGAGTGGCAGTCCAGCATAAGGTCCTAATGCGGCCAGGGTGATGACCAGTGGGGGATTCAATCCATCTACTAGTAGAAAAGGTGACTTATATTTGCATGATCAACAAGATATAAGGTTTATGCCAAAGTTTCTTCTTTCCAAAATTCTTGGGAATGACAACTCTGATTATACTTCCATAGCTGAAGAGTGTATGAAATGCATATATATATAGGTATATATATATATTGGGACTAATGAAGTATCTCGTAACTTCAATCTTTCAAATGATATTTCAAAGATTGAATCTATTCAAGTATTACCTTGTAGTCTCATCTTTGTAATGAACTTTTGAAACTAATTATAGCTTGAATGGTGGTAGTTCGAGTAGTATTCGGAAAAGATTTAAGTATATTGGAGTATCTCGTAACTTCATCTTTTCAACTTATATCTAGTTAATGATTATCTTATGCATGACAAAGATTTTCAGAAAAATGTTGAGACAAGGTTAGATATATGAGATCACCTTGCAACGATATTTTTATACAGTTATAAACTGGAACTCTGTATATATTATACATGTCAGAGGATTTCAAAGATTTCGAAAAGTATATATACATATATACTGAATATTTTGCGACTTGGTCGCGTTAAGATATCAACTTGGTTCATTTCTTCTTGACCAAGACTTTCATAAGTACTACGAGAATGCTCATATATTGTTAATTATTATACGTATTATTTCGGTGGGCTTGTTGCTCACCTTTACTTTTTTCTTTCATCGCACAACAATAGATAGACAAGATGAATAGGACCAAGCTCCCAATTCGCGAGCGGATAGGAAACGTTCTGCAGTTTCCTATAGGCGTTGATGTCATTGTAGCTGAGGTAGGAACTACCAATAGGATAGGCTTTCAACTTTTGATGTACTAGACATATTTATCTTTATGAATTCTAATAATGGCAAAGAAATGTAAATTTATTCAGAAACCCTTTTGAGGTATAATGACTTATAATTACGGAATAAAATGACTTGTGTTATTTTGGTATTCATCTCTGAGACTATAACTTGTGGTGTGTGTGTTTATTGCAGGGTCACAGTACGCAGTAGTTAGTTGTTTATTAAGATTGGGTGTTATTAAGGGAAATGAAACTCGTGACAACCCGGAGCCCCGACCCCGGATTTGGGGGTGTTACAGAAATGGTATCAAAGCTAAGCATTATAAACCTCACAGATGATGCGACGTTAAGATAAGAAGTTCACTAAGATAATAAGAACTCTTTACAAGTTCATAGTCAGACTACCTAACGTAGTACTGATAGTTAAAACCCTTATGGGAACCCTTATAAATATCGTGATAGAAGCGTAGTTCGTTATCGTATATGGTAGTGGGACTCCAAACCCTGAAGTTTAAGAGAAATAATATGATGATGTTTTACTACATATTGGGGATCAGATTGTGGATCCAATGGAGCACCCTAACGAGGGACCAGATAATGTTCATATTAAGGATGTAACGATTAAGGATGTTATCCCAAAAGGGATTATTGCTGAGGAGGATCTCGTGAAGGATCCTAACAAGACTAAAGAGATGATCGCTAAGGAATAAATGACCGTAGTCCGGGTGACTACCAGAGATAGGATTGGTCGATTAATACCGTAGGTTCGTTCAAGTTTGCAAAGATCGCAGCCCCTGTAACGCAGCTTACTCGTAAGACTGATAAGTTTGAATGGACAGAGAAATGCAAGAACAACTTCCAAGAACTGAAGCAAAGATTGGTGACGACCCCTATGTTGGTGTTGCCGGATGGAAAAGGAGATTTGGTGATTTGAAGTGACGCTTCGCACAAGGAATTAGGGTGCGTGCTTAGACAGTACGACACGGTATTCGCCTACGCGTCAAGACATTTAAGGGAATATAAAATTCGATATCCCCCCATGATCTTGAGCTCATGAAAATAGTTTTCCCTAAATATTGGAGGCACTACTTTTATGGAGAGAAGTACGAGATTTACACAAACTATAAGAGTTCTAATACATTTTCACGCAGATAGAGCTCAACATGCACCAGAGGAGGTGGTTAGATCTAATCAAGGATTGCGATTATGAGATTCTTTATCATCCAAGAAAAGCCAATATGGTGGCTGACGCCCTTAGTAGAAAGGAGAGACTCAAGATGATAATGTCTTCGAAAGAATTGGTAAGAGATTTCAAGAAAATGGAAACAGAAGTGCAGGTAACCGGTGCCGGTACTGAAAAGTTGTTTGAGATTGTAATGCAGCCCGGATTATTGGAAAATATCATATTGTGCCAAGAAAAAAGTGATGAATGAAGGCAGAGAGCCAATGACGGGAAAAGAGATTAATATCGAGAAAGATGATAAGGGAATAATGAGGTATTCCGACAAAAAATGGGTTTCAATGTTCAAGAGCTTAAAGATGAGATCTTAGATGAAAGCCCTAGTTTGAGGAATAAGATTTAGAGCAAACCCTGAATGTGATAGTCAGGGAGGTCGCCATCAAGATAGAAGGAACCCATAACATAATGAAGTGGAAAATGAGGATTTAAAACATGTAGGATGACCCCGATTACGGGGAGGAGGAGGGACGTTCATACTAAGGAAACAGAAGTCGAGTAAGGAAAGGAGACCCGAGATGGTACTCCTATACGGCAATTCATGGACCTGTCTAAACAGAACTTAGACTATTATCCCCAACCACCACCCTGAGGAAACAATGCGGTGGGAAATTCTTTCAGGACCTTTAAGTCGCTAAGCTCTCAGAGTTCCAAGAAACAAGTTGACCCAATCGAGGCAAGAGTCTGGCTAAAGGAAATAGAGGAATCATTTGAGATTCTAAATGATTGATGAAGCGCAAAAGACTATTTTTGCCACTTACTTTCCTAAGAGAGAGGCCACCCGCTGGTGGAAGGCTAAGGAAGATAGATAGTTAGTGTAGAAGTTTTAAAACCAGGCCAGAGGCGGACAAGTATGATGAATCATGAATCTAGGTTGTGAAAGTCATCAAGGTTCGTCTGAAGGACACGAATCCAGAATGACGGGATGTTTGAAATCAATGCTTATGTTGTGTTGGTCATGAAATGATTGTAATAGAAAGGAAAATAAAAAGAAACTGAAGTGGAAAGGAATATAAAGGCAATAAAGTTTGAGGAATGATAAGGGAGTTGGGTATGAGGAAACCCTAAAGACTCGTAGTAATAGAAATAGAAAAGTAGGTGATCATCAGGATGAGGGTGATTCACCATGAGTTAAAGTTGATGGTTGAAGGCATAAATGATATATATATATATATTATCCCCTTTAAGTTGGGAGTATTCGAAGACACTTTGAGATAGATTGATGGGATAATAAGAAAACACGGATGGACTGAGGAGACAGCAAAGTAAGAAATTAGGAAATTGGATGAAGGAAGTGACCTTCAAGAATGTGAAGTTTAGGTAAGACCAGCGGCTTGATACCCAGAAAGGGAGACGCCGGGTATAAAAGATATCCCAACATTGAGATGATGGTTGAGATAAATAATGGAGATAATTGAATAGTTAGAACTAAAAAGTTCACATTGAACACGACCAATATCTTCCAGAACATCCCTGTTATCATTACCAAATTAGGAAAGAAAAGCGGATAACCATTGTTATCTTTTGGAGGTCATATGGATTGACCTCAGCTTGAATAAGGATGCTATTGTGAAATTTGGTATGGACTATCGAGGTGGGAATGATTGAATAAGATAATATATCAAGGATATATGACTTGATTTATCCATGGAAGGATGTAAGTACCTTTTTAAAGGTGGAATTAAGGATAGAACCTCAATAACTTGAGATGAGCCTAGGGGAATGCATAAGGTTGACATTACACGATTAACAAAGACAGTATGAGTGTCGAAGTATGAATTGGGAAGAACTAAAGTAATAACAATCTTTAAAGATCAGTGGAGAAAGTTTTTCAGAACTATATAGACAATGGTTCTAGTATTAGTAAATGGTATCTTGATATGCCCTGTACCTAGGGAGTACAGGAGGAATGATTTAAGAATAACCTTGGAGAAGTTACAAAAAGAGTGGTGATATTTAAGTTTTTACAAATAGAAAGTTTGGTAAAGGAAATATGACGTAATAATAATAATGCCAGGTGGGGCACGTGTTAAACCATGAGAAAGTATGGATCGAACCAATAAAGGTCGAAATTGTTTAAGGCAATTAGGACCTAAGATAAAAGACATCCTAAGTATGATCGAGAGTCAGTCGTGACAATGTTAACCTCTAAATACCAAGGCAATAAATTTTGAAAAAATGGTGATATTCTTTTTTTCACCAAAGCTTAAGGAAGAGCATTTTCACACAAGCAGTGATTGGAAATGAGGTAGAAAATTTAGTTGGAGATCGTTCAAAAGACATTGATTATAAGGAACTATTACTATCAGGAAAGGCCAATGAGGTGGCCGACACTCTAAGTGTAAGAGAGCAATTATAGGCGCTCGTGCCAGAGGAATACAGTGATGATGGTTAAAGCCGTGAAGGTTGTATTATGGTGTGATAGATTAACATTCCTTCTGATGATGGTGCGATACTCAACCGTAATAGTAGTTTGGTAAAGATTTAATTCATGTAATCGCCGTGAGCAGGCTATCTATCTTAGAAGGTCCTATCTTGAGATAAGCCAGGACTATGTTACGAAAGGACTAAATGAACCTTTGAGCTTCATGTCTCCTAATAAAGATATATGGTTAATAATGGTATTAACCTGCTATCGTTGTATTCATTGAAACTCTTCTGCAATTTTATCTGCTTCATATTATATGTACGTCAAGTTCAAGAGTGTTCTTCATGAATCATGAACGGTGATCATGTTGACTCCTTAGAAGAATTTGATACGATAGCTATGGACTCTATATGGTTAGATATTAAGATTTCATGGAAAATGAATGACTGTTGTAATATCCGGGATATATCGTTTAATTATTTTTGCTAATAAATAATTAATATATGTGTTCAGTATCTATTCTGTGAATTAATTGTTAAATGTTAAATGTGTTTGGATGTTCAAAAATATTATTAATTGAGTATTTTAATTTTTATATGTCCAAAATAAAATATAGATAATTGTCATATCTTCCTAATTATTTTTATGTTGATTTATGGATTTATAAGGATCATATGAAATTTATAAAATCTTTTTCCGAGTATTTAAAATCTATTTTATAAAAACGGGAATCAATCGATGTCATCCATTGTTACGTTTTTGGAACCCGAAACTCTTACGAGAACTCCTTCCTAACCTAATTGTAATATTCCGAGCATATTCCATGTTTCGACTTTTTCGATCCGGCGTACGGTTTGTCCTGCGCGGGTCCCGGCGCAACATTTTCGATACAATATTCATTTCGGTAAATCAATAAAACTCGTATTTTCGATAAACATGAGCTTTTTATTAAATTATCCCAATTATCACCTCGTAGTACGTGTAACCAGGCGCTGAGACCAAGACCGCAGTACAAATTGTACTGGTTTGGATAATTGTCCCGAAAACCGATACCTTTTGGATCAGTTTTTACAAATAAACGTACCGTTTTATATCCGGAATGATCCAACGGGATACTAATTTTCCGTAATTATAAATAGCCTTTACCGTATTTTATTTCGTATCAAAAATCATTTGCAGTCAGTAATTATATAAATTTCCAGAGAAAATTCATATATTCATAAACCTTTCTGAGAATCAAACCAACAATCGGAGGTGTTACCGGAGTCCGTTTGAAAAGCTCGAGTACTCAATCCAAAGGTCTTGAGGTGTTCTATCAGATTCTGTGTTCCAGATCACTATAGAAATCAAGGTTTATTTTCTGAAAAATTATTTATTTTCGAATTAATTTTATTAAAAATATGAATTTTTGTCTTGATGATTGTTTATATGATTTGATGCTTGCATGTTGTAGAGCTTGTTTTCCTGATGATTTTCATATCTCATACGTCTGATTTAGAGTTCAATAACATGCTCAAAAGTGGGTTTAATTCTCGAATTTTAAAATTAGGATTTATAACCCGTATGAATGTTTTTAATTGAAATTTGGGGCTTTTTGATTTAGGGGTTATTAGCTGGTGATTTATAGTGGATTATGTTCCTTATGAAATTTGCAATCGATTGGTATATAGCTCGTTAACAGAGGATGTCTGAATCGAAGGGAGTTGTGTTTTGAAAATTTCCGAAGTTTGCCGGAAACCGGCGATGTTCTTGGCCAATTTTCGGCCAAGTCTGGGGTTATTTGAATGATTTGATTACATGAATAAGTTCCTGGTTGTCTGTAGATGTGATCTGGAGCTTGTGGTGAGGTGAGGGTGCCGAAATCGTGTTCTCCGGCCACCCCTGTATTTACCGGTGACGGGGGTTGTAAAATTGCAGTTTGGTACCTTATCTTTTGGGGAAGAAACAGTTAGGTCCCTGAGGTTTCCAGAACTTGCAAATTTTGGATTCCTGTTTTAAAACAATTTAAAAATCATATTTCCTATTTATTTTAATTATAAAAATTTGATTTTAATTTCTGAAAATTCCAAAAATTATTATTTTAATTCTGAAAATTATTTTTAATTCAAAAATAAATTTGAATTAATTAGTTAATTAATTTCAGTTAATTTTTAATTGATTAATTAGTCAATTAATTCGAAAATTAATTGATTAATTGATTTAATTAATTATTAATTGATTTTAATTAATTATTTATAAGATTTAATTATTTAAAAATGATTTAAATATTCCGAAAAATAGTTTAGAGCTTTAAAATATTATTTTAAATTGTTTTCAAGGCTCGATAATTATTATGAAATTGTTTTGAAGCCAGAATTGGCCAACCGAACCCTATTTACTACTTCAAAATTGATTCAACGATCTGTTTTAATTCCGAAAAATGTTTTAAAAATCATTTTAAATATCCAAAAGCCTATTTATGACCCGAGACTTCTTTATAAATGATATATCATTGATTATGTGATGTGTTATGTGTTATATGTGACTTGTTGGTTAACTGTCGGTCTATATATTCGATGTTTACTTGTTTATTGCATAACTTTCAATCCGTTAATCGGATTTGGGTGAAACGAATGGTAGATAAAAGTATGTGTCGAATAGAATCGTCTGAGTTAAATATTGATAGATGCTTATGATATGTGAGCAGAAGAGGCAAGGCGTAGGAAAGGGAAACAGATAGTCAAGAAGTAAGACAGTGGTGATTGAGAGCAAGTGCAGTATCGTAAGCTAGTACCAGGAAAGTGTTCTGAACCTTCTCGAGATATTGTAGTGATTGATATTCCTGTTTTATATTGCAAGTACTTTGAAGCACCGAACCCTAAACCTTGATTCCTGTTATTGATCTTGAGCCGTAACCTGATTTTTTCTAGACCATTGATTGTTGTATACCCAAATACGAACCTCAAATATACGATACTACTCCACAAATACATACAAACTAAATATTAAACAATGAACCAGATTGCTTACACATTCAAACCATTGTATCTTATGCTTTGAAAGACCAAATCCTTGGAACCCTGAAATGTTGATTCCTTTGTTATCCAATTCTTTCATTACCTAACAGCCAAGCTTTGGAAATGCCATATTGATCTTTATACAGATTGAAACCATTTTCATTATTGAACGTCCAATGTTGTTAATGTTCTTGTTTATTGTTTATTACTGCTTATTCTGTTATTATGGTAGAATTGGATTGTTTTTATAAAATTGTGGACCAGATTCGTGGTCAGACCATATAATGGTCAAGTTAGGCTAATGTGTGTCTTAGATCCAGTAGTTAGAGCAGTGTTGTGTGCTTTGCTCGGGGTTAGTGTGTGACTGATCAGCAGCCTAACTTGGTTTTTAAAATGAAAATATAATATCCAATTCTAAATCATAATCCATTGTTCACTTGATATCATAACCATATTTACCTGATGATCATTATTCTCAGTTTTGTCATTGTGACTTGCTGAGCTAGTTAGCTCATTTGTGGATATTGTTTATGTTCTTTTCCAGTTAAGAAGGAACCGGTTGGTACCGAGGATCCCCAGTCCAGCGCGAGAGCTAGGGGTTCAGGTTGATCAAGTTGAGCTAGTAGGCTTCTTTTGGGATAATTTTAAGTTTGTAAAAGTTTGTACTAATGTTTAATACTCAGTTATGAGTTGGATAATTGGTATTTGAACGGTTTGTAATGTAAGTAGATGTATTTGGCTTGTGTGCATACTTTAACCTGTTGCGGTCTGTGGTAGTTGATAAGTAGGATCACTGCATATTATTATTATCTTTATTATTATAAGCAGGTTATAAATAAGGTATGTGTGTGTGGACCCCAAACTTTTGATCCAGGTTGGGAGGGCGCCACAACTGTCGTAGGTCCGTGGTGGACTATAGTAATGCATCAACAATTCTTTGAATAATGAGACGATAACAACCGTAAGAGTTGTATTGTAATGGATGTTAAGATTAAGTACCACTAATCGGGTCGTGGTGATGTACAAGTTATCATTGATAGACTAATTAAGTCGATCACCTACCTATTGAATATTTATTCCTTCTTATCAATAAAGAGTAGTATTACTATATGAAGAAGGTTGCGGTGTAGCAATGGATTCTAGTAACGATGATGTCTAGAATGAAATCCTAGATTCGATTTTCGATGTCGAGGGAGTTTCAAAGATGATTGTTTTTTAGCTCGCGCAAGAGCATGGGTCCATAGAATGATGGACAGAATAGCAAAAATATTTAGGCATATGAAATACGATGCGATAATACTTGATGTTGATATATATATATATACATCTATATGTATTTTGTTCTCCGGTGATAAACCTCTATAGTTCAGAGGTAGATTCCAAGCCACATATTTTGTGACCATATATCTTTATATATAATTCTCTTAACTTTGTTATTTTCTCTTCTTTTCATTTTCGTGTAAACTGAGAAGAACAACCCTTCCAAAAGGGGAGGTATAGCCGAATGACTGTCTATCTGTGTGATAGAAGCCTAGTAGGATACCACATGTTGTTTAATTATTTATCAAGTACTAAAGGCTGGCCACCTTCTGTACTAACTATGCAATAGAACAAGTGTTCATGATCATAGTGATCTCTCAATAAATTCCTTTACTTCTATATGATTGATCAAATTTTGGAAAATAGAAGCAGCTGAAAAAGGAGTAGTAAAAGTATGGTGGTATTCGGAATGGAAACGCGTTCGTGATACTAAGGTTGACGCATTTATTAAAAGGTTATAGAACTCTAGCGAGAAAAGGTATATCTAGAATATTATTCTGTACGGAATATAGTAACGATTACGAACTGGAAAAGAGTGGGTATTGAGAAGTAAAAGCTATAATGCTAGAAGCTATGATGAGAGTCTGTGCAATAGACTTGAAAGAATTTGGAATGACCACTTAACGCGGATTGAGTTTTCTTACGACAATAGATCGTATGTCAGTATCGAGATATCGCCTTATGAGATCCTTAAGGGAAGACAATGTCGATCTCCCTTATGTTAGGATGAAGTTGTAGAGCGCAAGATGCTCGGACCAGCAGTGGTCCAAAGGACCAAGGATTTAATAGATCTAATCAGAGGACGGCTGGTAGTAGCCCAAGATGAACATAAGAAGTATGCTGATTTGACAACGAAAGGACAAAGAGTATGAAATACGGGACCTAGTGTTGTTAAAGGTATCCCCTTGGAAAGCCTTGGAAAGGATTGATGAGGTTCGGAAAGAAAGAAAAGCTAACTCCACGATTTGTTGGACCCTTGGATATATTACGATATATTGGGAAGTTATCAAATGAACTAGCCCTACCCCCAAACCTGCAACGAGTTCATAACATGTTCCACGTATCAATATTAAGGAAGCATAATCCGAATGTCGGACACATAGGAGAATACGAGCGCATAGACATGCAACCAGACTTGACCTATATAGAGCAACCAGTAAGGGTTATGGATTGAAAGGAGCAAGTGCTTAGGAACAGGGTTATCAGACTAGTCAGAGTTTTGTGGCAAAACCACAATGTGGAAAAAAAATTACTTGAGAGTTAGAAAGCGCAATGCTAGAAACGCATCCCCAACTGTTTTCTATCTAATTCTGGGATGGAATCCTTTTAAGGAGGGGAGACAGTAATAATCCCAAATTTTGGAAATTTTTGAAACCCTGATGAATAGTAATTATTTTCTGATTATGCTGATTAAGGAAAATTATCAGACCACACTATATAGGAGTACTGTTATGGAAATTATGAGATCGTATTAGTATTCCATAAAATAAATGAGTGTATGTAAAGGTCGTCATAATTCGAATCCGGCCACTTTGATTTTTCCCGAAAATCCACCAGATACCGAAAGAATTGAGTATAAGGTAACATGATTAAAAGGATTTTTTATTTAAGGATTATAGGAAAAGATCATTAAAGGAATATAAGATATTAATAAAGGTTCAGGGAAGCCCAAGTAATAAGATCCCGGATATGATCCCTCAAACTATTAACGAGAACGAGAGTTAAGCGAACCATAAAACAAATAAGCGACCAAGAGACAAGCTTGTACAAGAAGCCAAGGATTATGACATCATCAAACCACAAGGGATTGACACATAGCAATAAAGTGATGCATGATGAATGATGTCATCAAGGTAGAAGATATTTATGCAAGGAAATCAAAGAAGCGTTTCCATTTTTCCATTTCATCATTTTGCTCTAGGCCAAAATGATACCAGCAACTTCAAACTGCCATACATCCTTCAATACTCACTCAAATATTGTGTTCTATAGCTCGTTGTAAAGGTATTGAGATAGCCTACAACTCTTGTTCACAAGTCTCGTCCAAATAATCATGGTAAGACCTTCAGTTTTACAGTTCTTTAAATCAGACTTTTAGAAACTTCAAAATCTAACTTTATGTTTTCTTGATTGTTTGTGAGACCCAAGCTTGTATAAGGATTGATCAAGGTTTTAAGGCTCCCTAGAAACTTTTCACTCACAAATCAAGGTATAAAAAACTTCTTGACCTTTAGTACTAAGCTTGATTGTTTGAGTTTTTAGATGAATTGGTAAATGTATAGTTAGATCCACGCTTAGTAGTGATTTTTGTGAAGTTGTGTTGATTTTGAATGGTGAATTTGTAGTGATTGAATGAGTTGGTAAAACCTTGGAGTGTGGACTGATTTTTCAGTGGTTTAAGTTTTATTTGTTGTGTTATTGATTGTTGGAGGATGGGAGTGAATTGATGAGGTTTTAGAGTGATAATTATTTTGGAAATCGCGTAAACATAGCCGTCGTAATGCCTGATTTACCTTAAACTGTTTTTATGCTTAGCTTCAGGACCCGTGAACTCTCTGTAATATTCTGACCTTTGCCATGATTAGATAGTTCATTTTACAAGCTTCGTTTTGATATGTCATTCGCCTAAATCCGAGTTACGAGCAATGATAAACGACCATTTTAAGTATCGGCGTTTCGCGAGCGAACCCCGAAATCTCGAGTAACTTTGAAACCTTGTTTAAGGCCCTTAAATTGAATTACGAAACAATTATTTAAGGTGGGTTAGGCAGTTGGTAAAGTACTCGCGAAAGAATCGCCTTAAAATTCGTAACGGCTAATTTATTAAAATTAGTGGGGCCGAGGGTACGGAAATGATTAACGCAAATCGTTAAGCGTATAAGCGATCGTTAGGGTATGAGTGAGTGTTGACTAGTTTCTTAAGCGACCGTGGTCTAGTTTCGGCTTATGTTGTTGTTCATAGGTTACCGGACCCATTCTAAGCTTAAATCTACCCCAGAATGCTCAGGCAAGTTTTCTACTTGTATAACTGTTGTTGTGATGTATATGTGTATATGCATTATCTTGTGATAAGTGCATGATTGTTATTAGCAAATCTTGCGATATATTGGAGCATGTTGATATGATATATATGCATGCCTGTTTCGTAATCTTGATATTCTATTATCAGTTCAAATGCTTATAAACTGCATAATACATATGCTAGAGATAAGCAGTAGTTGCGTATGCCATTAGTATAGGGGACCCGAAGGTGAACATTTTTCTAAACCGGGAGTCGAAGTTCCCGAGTATAATATATATATATAGTTTCTATAACTACTAATCGGATAAGGTATATTCGATAGTTTTGAATAATAGTCAAACTTATTTTCGATTATTCAAATAAAGATCGTACTTTCGTATAAGTATAACTTTTGTTATTTATTATTCATTTCAAGTATGAGTTTTAAAACTTCTACTTCAATTATTTTTATAAAGATTATCCTTATGTGAATATTATTTAAATAATAATATTCAGATATTTTCTAACATATCATGAATGAATTATTTTATTAAATCATAATTGCTCTAAACATTCTTTAAAATGTTTTCGAGTCTTCAAAATGATTTTAAAATTTAGAGCGGATCCCAAAACTCATTTTCAGATTTAAGATCTTCCTTTCGAAAGGGATTTAAATACTCGCTCAAAACCTAAGGGATTCGGCTCCGTGGTGTATTTTTGGAGCAACAAAGTTTCTAACTTGATAAAAGAGTTTGATTACTTGCCCAACATTCGGGAAGTAAGCCCAATCGAAATACGTCGGCATAAGCAACATGGGCTCAGTGGGGGTCCATGAAATTGTAAGTGGCTCAGTGGGAGTCCATCAATGCGTAAGTGGCTGAGTGGCAGTCCAGCATAAGGTCCTAATACGGCCAGGGTGATGACCAGTGGGGGATTCATCCATCTACTAGTAGAAAAGGTGACTTAATTGGTATATTTTCCTGATCAGCAAGATATCAGATTTATGCCAAAGTTTCTTCTTTCCAAAATTTTTGGGAATGACAACTCTGCTTATACTTCCATAGCAGAAGAGTGTATGAAATTCATATATATATATATAGGTGTATATATATATATATATCGGGGCTAATGAAGTATCTCGTAACTTCATTCTTTCAAATGATATTTTAAAGATTGAATATATTCAAGTATTACCTTGTAGTCTCATCTTTGTGATGAACTTTTGAAACTGATTATAGCTTGAATGGTGGTAGTTCGAGTAGTATTCGGAAAAGATTTAAGTATATTGGAGTATCTCGTAACTTCATCTTTTCAACTTATATCTAGTTAATGATTATCTTATGCATGACAAAGATTTTCAGAAAAATGTTAAGACAAGGTTAGATATATGAGATCACCTTGCAACGATATTTTTATACAGTTATAAACTGGAACTCTGTGTATATTATACATGTCAGAGGATTTCAAAGATTTTGAAAAGTGTATATACATATATATTGAATATTTTGTGACTTGGTCACGTTATATCAATTTAGTTCATTTCTTCTTGACCAAGACTTTCATGAGTACTATGAGAATGCTCATATATTGTTAATTATTATACATATTATTTCGGTGGGCTTGTTGCTCACCCTTACTTTCTTCTTTCATCACACAACAATAGATAGACAAGATGAACAGGACCAAGCTCCCAATTCGCGAGCGGATATGAAATGTTCCGCAGTTTCCTATAGGCGTTGATGCCGCTGTAACTGAGGTGGGAACTACCAATAGGCTAGGCTTTCAACTTTTGATGTACCAGACTTATGTATCTTTATGAATTGTAATAATGGCAAAGAAATGTAAATTTATTCAAAAACCCTTTTAAGGTATAATGACTTATAATTGTGGAATAAAATGACTTGTGTTATTTTGGTATTCATCTCTGAGACTATAACTTGTGGTGTGTGTGTTTATTGTGGGGTCACAGTACGCAGTAGTTGGTTGTTTATTAAGATTGGGTGTTATTAAGGGAAATGGAACTCGTGACAACCCGGATCCCCGACCCCGGATTTGGGGGTGTTACAAGAACTCTGTGAATTATCACTTATCGAGATCTCTACAATGACTTACCGAGAAGTCAGAATAATGCTTGTCGATAAGTCCTTCGAGAAGTCATAAAAATGACTTGTCGAGAAGTCAATTAGACTAATCGAGAACTCAGTTTTCTTCATACTTTTGTCTTTTAAATATATCTTATGTTAATTTCACATATTGGAAATGTAAATTAACATTTAGACAGTTTTCTCAGAATTGAAAAATTCCAAGCTACATTTTGAATTTTATAAAATAAATATACAGAGATTCTGAAATATTTATAACTCATATTCCAGTTAATTTCCAATTAAATCAAATTAATTTTGATTTAATAGAAATCAATCTGCTGCAAAATATTAGCCGAGTTCTTGCCTTTAGGATGAAGAATTTAGCATTCGAATTTCATCTACAAGTATAGTGAAAGTTGTTTCATCCAAAGGTTTTGTAAAAATGTCAGCTAATTGTTTTTCTGTTGAAACAAAAATGAGCTCAATGATACCATTTGCAGCATGTTCTCTAATAAAATGGGACTTTACATCAATGTGCTTTATTCTAGAATGATTAAATGGATTAGCTAAAATAGATATAGCACTAGTATTGTCACGCATAATTGGAATTTTTTGTAACACTAGGCCATAATCCATTAGCTGATTTCTAATCCAAAGTACTTGAGCACATCAACTTCCAGCAGCTATGTATTCAGTCTTAGCTATGAAAGTTGACACAGATTGTTATTTCTTGCTATACCAGGATACAAGTCTTTGTCCAAGAAATTGACAGCTTCCACTAGTGCTCTTTCTGTAAACCCTACATCCTAAAAAATTTGCATCTGTGTATCCAACAGCTTCAAATCCTATTCCCTTAGAATACCATAATCCCAAGTTTGGAGTACCCTTCAAGTATCTGAAAATTCTCTTCACAACCATCATATGTGATTCTTTTGGATTGGCTTGAAATCTTGCACACGGTCATGTTGCAAACATAATGTCTGGTCTACTAGCAGTCAAATACAGCAAAAATCCAATCATCCCTCTATAACCTGAAATGTTTACACTTTTCTTTTCTTATCTTCATCTAACTTTGTAGCTGTAGACATAGGTGTTAATGCAGGTGAACAATCAACCATACCAAATTTCTTCAATAAATCTTTAACATACTTGGTTTGGCTGATGAAGGTACCATCACTTCTTTGACTAACTTGAAGTTCAAGAAAATAACTTAGCTCTCCCATCATACTCATTTCATATTCACTCTACATGAGTTTTGAGAATCTTTGATATAGTTTTTCATTAGTAGAACCAAAAATGATATCATCCACATAGATCTGAACTAGGATCATATCACCACCATGTTGCTTGTAGAAGAGAGTTTTATCAATAGTTTCTTTAGTGAATCCATGTTTAATTAAAATTCTGACAATGTGTCATACCATGCTCTAGGTGCTTGCTTTAATCCATAGAGACCCTTTAGAAGTTGGTAGACAAAATCTTGAAAGTCGGGATCTTCAAATCCAGGTGGTTGTTGTACATAAACTTCTTCTTCTAGCTCACTATTTAGGAATGCACTCTTTACATCCATTTAATACACTTTAAAGTTTGAATGTGCAGCAAATGCAAGAAAGATTCTTATTGCTTCAAGTCTTGCAACTGGAGCAAAAGTTTCATCATAATCAATTCCTTCTTCCTGTGAGTAGCCTTTTGTAACCAACCTTGCTTTGTTTCTTGTCACAATCCCATTTTCATCCATTTTGTTCCTGAACACCCACTTTTTTCCAATGACACTTGTGTTCTTTGGTGCGGGAAACAACTTCCAAACTTTGTTCCTTTCAAACTGATTTAGCTCATCTTGCATTGCAGATATCCTATCATGATCAAGTAGAGCTTCCTCAGTTTTTTTAGGCTCAACTTATGACAGAAAGCATGCATGTAGACATTCATTAGCAGTTGCACTTCTAGTCCTCACTCTAGCATTTGGATCACCAATAATTGCTTCTCTTGTGTGACTTCTATCCCATTTTCTGGTGTGAGTTTGTTGACTTGAATTTTCTGCTTCTCCTTCATCATTGGCATGACTTGCAGAGCTTTCTCCTCTTTCTCCACCTCAGTTTGTGCTATCAAATTCAGGTGTTTTAGATGAGCTTTTATTCTCATGATTCACTTGTTCAGTTGACTCTTCATCTATTATGTTGCTTGTGTTGGCTTCAACTTCATCTTCAGAATCACTATCAATATTGAGATTTTCAAATTTAAGGGCCCCGGCTTCATTTTCATCAAGGCATTCCAAGCTTGGACACTTGTCATTATCAAAAGTCACATCTGTGTTTTCCATAATTTTCTTTTGTTCAAGCACATAGAATTTGTAGGAAGTTCTTCCCAATAAATATCCTATTAAAATTGCTTCAAAAACCTCAGAGTCAAATTTTCCCACATATTCAGAGTTGTCTTTTAGAATATAGCACTTGCTTCCAAACACATGAAGATGCTTCATAGCAGGCTTCCTTTTAGATAAGATTGAGTAGGGTGATTTGCCAAGTTTTTGTTAATGAGATATCTATTTTGAGTATAGCATGTAGTGTTGACAGCTTCTTCCCAAAAACTTGTGGGCAGTTTGGCATCTTGCAACATTGTTCTAGCAGCCTCTATTAGTGTTCTATTCTTTCTCTCATCTACCCCATTTTGCCGAGGTGTTCTAGCAGCTGAGAATTTTTGAACAATGCCCCTGTCTTTGCAGAAATTAGTTAAAGTTACATTTATGAATTATGTGACATTGTCACTCCTCAATCTCGTCACACAATTTTGATCTTCAGCCTGCTTCTCAATTTTCTTGATGTGTTTAATTATGATGTGTGGAGTTTCATCCTTGGAATGCATAAATTCTACTCATTAGTATCTTGAGTACTCATCCATCATCACAAGTCTCCTTATATTGACTAGCATTTAAATCAATAGTGGTTAGAGTTGGTACCTCTAATTTTGAAGTGGATGATTCTCCATGCTCAAGAGCCATTAGTGCATAGTTTCTAACTTCTTCATCCTCATCATCATTATCAGTATCATCCCAACTTTTGCCTTCTGCAGTATAAGCTTTTCCAGATTGTTTCTTCAAGAGAGCTTTATACTTTGCCTCCAATTCTAAATATGCCTTGTCCTTTTTCACCTTCTTGGGCTTCTTGCATTCAGTAGAAAAGTGATCCAACTCATTACAATTGCAACACCTTATCTTTGATCTGTCCACAGATCCAGTTTTGTAGCCACCTTTGCTAGCTGAATTATACTGAGCTTTTGGTTTCCAATTATTGTTGTTGGAAGACTGTCCCTTGTTCTTGAAAAACCTTGGCTTCTTGACTCTTTTATGGGAAAATTTCCTAGCCATGGATTGGTCCATGTCATCTAGCTCATCCAAGGTGTAGTATTCATCTTCCTCCAGTTCCTAAACAACTTACTTCTGAGGTCCTATGTTCTTTCACAGCTTGAATAACTGGAACTTAAGTATCTTGCTCATCTTCACTTTCTTCACTGTCATGTACAACCAAGGCACTAGAACCATCAACCAAAGCTCCATGGTTTGCCTTTAATTACTTTCTTTGCAGCATCTCAAGTTCATAAGTTTTCAAGACTCCATACAGAACTTTCAGTGTCATTCTGCTTAGATCTCTCCCTTCTATGATGGTTGATATCTTCTGTTCAAGATGGTCAGGAAAAGCTAGCAGGAACTTTAGGTTAACCTCCTCAGCTTTATAATAATTATCATGTAGCTGCAAGTCATTTATTAATTTATTGAACCTCTTAAAAACTTCAATAATTCCTTCTTTGGGCTTTGCCATGAATCCCTCATACTGAGACACCAGTATTCTTCTTTGGTTGGATTTAACTTCCTCTGTACCTTTACACAAAATCTCTATTTCCTCCCAGATCTGTTTGGTTGTGACATAGTTAACAATGTTGTTGTACATGATATTGTCAAGTGACTCTATCAAAATTAATTACAGACCATTATCTAGAGAGACTTTCTCCTTCTCAGATTCAGTGTATTTTGAAGGGTCCTTAGGTGCAAAATGAGATGGGATGACCATGTCTCCATCTGTAGATTCATCTACCCTTTCCATGGGGTGAAAGGGCCATTCTTGAGAATCTGGATGTATAATGGATTGGCCATCCTTATGAACAACATCATTTTCTTTTTCTAGAGTGTATAGTTGATTATGTCAAATGCTGGTATCTTAATATTTCTTATCTTCTGTGCACTCATACTTCCAAGATCTTTATGTGTTTTCTTTTAGATTTTGTTCTAATACCACTTGTTAGATATTGAGTGCAATACAGGGGGTGAATGTGTTTTCTTGATTTTTAGGCTTTTTCAAAAATATTTGGAAATGGTGAACAAAGCAGTCTAAATTATAGAGATATTGTGTTTAACAGAATTAATAAAACATGCACAACAAACACAGTATTTTTAAAACTCACTTAACTTTGTATTAAAATTAAGTATGTCTTACTACAAATTTTTGGGTTCTTTGTAAGTAAAGAATTCAGCTTCTTTCTTGAGAGAGTACAAGAAAATCTAGATATGTTTGTTACAACTAAAACAAAGGATCATTATTTAATTTATATATTAGTAAATACAGGTTTACACAGCATGCAATAAGATGTACTCAATCCTACTTAAAGTTATCTCTAAAACTTTCCATTTTCGGCTCAGTAAATCCTTGCAAATCTTGTAGATCTGTGACCTTCCTTTATCAGTTAATCTTGGCCTTTGATCTTGCACTCTTCAAACTGCTTTTGTAGACTTTTCAATTTAAGTGATTAGATCGTTTGTTGATTGATAATCTTGAATATTTAACTTATCTGCATTCTGTACTTGAGGTTCATATCGAGGTCTCTAGTTTGTTTTATAGAGAACTGACATCTCGATAAGTATAATGGCTTATCGAGATCTCTGAGTTCACTATAAGTGTTTTGACTAGCTTGTCGAGGTCTTTGAGTTCTCTATAAGTGAACTTGGCTTGTCGAGGTCTCCAAAAATCTGCATGTAGAAATTGTTGTGCAAGACATGCCTGTACTTTAATAAGACTAAGTCAAATAGACAACCCTAAGTAAGTTATATTATAATCTTAGTTTGCATTTGTACTTGTAACATTTAAAGTCTGTAAAAATGTAAAAGAGCAGACTGGAGTCTTTTTGTTTAAATAGTATCAAGCTTAAGGATTCTATCTGGAAGAAGATCAAGAAGATCATGCCTCAGAAGAA
Source organism: Apium graveolens (assembly GCF_009905375.1). Lineage (NCBI taxonomy): Eukaryota > Viridiplantae > Streptophyta > Magnoliopsida > Apiales > Apiaceae > Apium > Apium graveolens. Next base: position 79,860,597 of record NC_133650.1, on the reverse strand, counting down.
TTATGAAGAAGCTTGAAGTTGAATAAATCTGTTTGAATAAAAATATTCTAAGTCAAAGATATCTATAAGTCACAGATTTAGTGTTATAAAAAAGTCACTCGAGAACTCCAAATGACTTATCAAGAAGTCAGAAAAGCTTATAGAGAACTCACAGAGATATCGACAAGCCAAATTGAAGACATGAAGATTGGAGATATCGACAGGTCATTTCTTCACTAGAGAACTCAGAGTTATCGACAAGTCAACATTCATTAGAGAACTCTGAGTTATGGATAAGTCAAATTCTACTAGAGAACTCAGAGATATCGATAAGCTAAATTTCACTAGAGAACTCTGAGTTATGGACAAGTCAATTTTGACTAGAGAACTCTGAGTTATCGATAAGTCAATAAGCAACAGAGAACTCAGAGATATCGATTAGTCAAGTGAAGATATGAGTACTAGAGATCTCGATAAGCCAACATACTTATCGAGATGTCAAGTTCTCTATAGACCAAATGGATATCTTGAGGTAAAATCTCAAAGTACAAAGTTGCAGACCAGTTCAATATCCAAGATTTACAATCAACAAATAATCCAACATTTGGATTGACAAGTCTACAAATATTAGCTTGAAGGATGTGCAAGATCAATGGTGAAGATTAACAGACAAAGGAAGATCAAAGTAAACATAAGATGCTAAGATATGCTAAGCCAGAAATAGAAGAAACAATTTTCCTAAAATAGGAATGACAAATGACAGTTTACTAAAGTTAATAGCATGTCTTATTGTACACTATGTAAGACCAGCAGTTAACTAAATTATAAAGTTAACACTGGTCCTTTAGTTAGTTGTAACAATTTAGAAAGAAAATCTTGTAACACTCTCAAGAAGAAGCTAATCTCTTTATCAACAAAGAGCCTTGAAATTTTGTAGCAAAACATTCTAAATTTTAATATAAAATTAAGTGAGTTTTGAAAAGATCTGTGTTCTTTATTATTGCATATTTAATTTCTGCAGTAACACATTTCACTACAAGATTTAATTTACTTTGTTCAACCATAAAAAGCTCAAGAAAAGCATAAAAACAGCAAAACACATTCACCCCCCCTGTGTGTTATTCATTTCCTAACAAGTGGTATCAGAGCATAATCTGAAAGTAAACAGATTCAAGATCATGGAAGAATGAATACACAGAAGATCAGTAGCATCAAAATTCCTACATTTGATAAAGCTAACTACACTCTATGGAAAAAGAAAATGTTGCTCTTTATCAGGATGGCCAATCCACTCTATATTCAGATTATCAAAAATGGGCCCTTCACTCTTATGGTTAGAGTTGAAGAAATAACATATGGTGATATGGTCATTCCAACTCATTATTCTCCAAAAGACCCTTTTATGTACTCTGAGCCTGAAAAAGAGAAAGTTTCCCTGGATAGTGGCTTGCAACTGATATTGATAGAGTCACTTGACAATGTAATGTACAACAACATTGTCAACTGTGACACTACTAAGCAAATCTGGGAAAAGATTGAAATACTCTGTGAGGGGACTGAGGAAGTTAGATCTAATTAAAAAAAGTATACTGATTTCACAATATGAGGGTTTCATGGCCAAGTCAAAAGAAAGTATAACTGATGTGTTTGAAAGATTCAATAAGTTGATAAATGACTTGCATCTCCATGAAAAATACTCTGAAGCTGAAGAAGTGAACTTGAAGTTCTTACTTACTCTCCCTGATCATTTGGAACAGAAAATCTCAGCAATCAGGGAAGGGAGAGACTTGAGCATAATAACTCTGGAAGTCCTGTATGGAATCTTGAAAACATATGAACTAGAAATGATTCAAAGGAAATCATTAAGGTCTGGTCAAGGGCATGTTGTAGATGGTTCAAGTGCCATTATTGTCAATGAAAGCCAGATTTCTAATGATGAGCCAAGATCCCAGACTCCAACTGCCTCAACAAGTGAGCAAATAACAAATGATTCACAAGAACATGTTATTCTGGAATTGGAAGAAGATGAGTTCTACACCTTGGATGAACTTGATGAACTTGATCAGTCAATGGCCTATCAGGAAAGAAAGTTCTCTAACATTAGAGTAAAGAAGCCAAGATTCTTCAAGGATAAAGTACAGTCTTTCAACAAAGACAGCAGCTGGAAAGGAAAAGGGAAGTACACATCTGATAGCAAAAATGGTTACAAAACTGGATCTGTTGACAGATAAAAAATAAAGTGTTTCAACTGTGATGAACTAGGCCATTTTGCTACAGAATGAAGGAAACCAAAGAAAGACAAAGCTTATCTTGAACTGGAAGCAAAGTATGAAGCTCTTCTCAAGAAACAGCAAAGCAAAGCTTATATTGCAGAGGGAAAAAGTTGGGATGATTCTGATAATGATGAAGATGAGGAAGTTGGAAATTATGCTTTAATGGTCTTGGAGCAAGGAGAATCATCCTTATCAAAATCACAGGTACCAACTCTCACTACCATTGATTTAAATGTGAGTTAATATAAGGAAACTGTAGAAAAGATGAGCACAGAAATGTTTCACATTCATACAAGTATGGTTGATGTTAATGAAGAAGTTAGCAGATCGACAAAGATAAATGAGAAGCTTGAAAGTGAGAAACAAGAAACTGAATTGTTGTTGGTAGAGCTTGAAACTGTGAGACAAGAAAATGCATATCTTAAGAACAAGCTCAAGTGTGCAAGTGAAATAGAAGCAGTGCTAAGGGAGAAGCTGGAAAAGAATAAAGTTAAATTGAAATCCTTTAAGAATGCATCTGAGTTAATTGGGCAGTACCATGAAAATATAAGCCATGTGCAAACATTGCCATTGGTCTTGATTATGATGCTTTGAACAGCAAGAAGAAAAATATAAGTGATAAAGGGAAAACAACAAAAGCTGAAAATGTTCCAACCATCCTGAAAAGGTTGATTCACCTATGTTCAAGGCATGTGAAGTATATTCCAGTGAGAAAGAGTTGATTATCAAGCAAGAAATTGCTGATGAAAATAAATAGAAGAAATATGTAGAAGCAACTTCATCTCCCAAAGCTGAAGAAAAGCTCATGGATAAACAAAGCTCCAAGATACTTGTCAAAGAAACCAAGACTGAAGATGCAAGGAAGAAGAAGAAAAATAGAAATGGGAAAATTAGGATAAACAAAAGCAACAATTTTGCTTATGTTGCAGATGCTCCAAGAAAGAAGTGTGAAAAATATGGCTCTGTAAATCATGTAACTCACCTTTGTAAAAAGGTTGTTAGCAATCCCTACTCATTATGTGATAAATTTGACTGTATCCCTTGCAACCTGAAAGTGATGAAGAGTTGCCACAAACTGAGAGTAGACCTTAAAGAAACATAAATTGGGTCTACATCAGATAGGGAAATGCACAACAGTTATTGAATTATGTTTTGTCTGAAACAACTCATTCTACTTCTGCTAAATCAGTTAACAAGAAGAAAGTACCCGACACTCTTGGGTTGCTAAACACACTTAAAACTCGTTTTGTACAGAGCAAAGTGAAGAAAGTCATATGGATCATTGACAGTGGGTGTTCCAGACATATGACATGTGATAAAGCCCTGCTATCACTGTTTGAGGATAAGGTTGGCCCTTTGGTGACCTTTGGAGACAATAGCAAATGATTCACAATGGGATATGGCAAGATTATTTCTGAAAATGTTGTCATTGATGATGTAGCACTGGTAGTTGGTCTTAAAGTGAATCTTCTCAGTGTTAGCCAATTTACAGATAAAGGTTTTGAAGTCTTATTCAACAAAGAAGAATGCAATTTTATAATCAAGAAAATAGGTGAAGTTATTCTGAAAGGATCAAGGAAAGGAATCTTGTTTGTTGCAGACTTGAACTCAATAAATAATGATGAAATTTGTTGCTTTTACACCAAGGCATCAGAAGAACAAAGCAAGCTATGGCATAAGAAATTGCCTCACTTGAATTTCAAGGTAATTGACACCTTGGTCAAACAGGAGTTTGTAAGAGACATGCCTAAACTGGAGTTTGCTCAAGTTGAAGTTTGTGAATCTTGTCAGAAAGGAAAAATGAAAAGATCAAGTCACAAGTCAAAAACTGTGAATTCCATAAATGCACATTTGCAACTTATTCACATAGACTTGTTTAGACCTGTAAATGTCTCATCAATATCAAGGAACAAATATGCACTTGTGATGGTGGATGATTTCTCAAGATACACTTGGGTAGAGTTCATGCACTCTAAAGATAAAAATCCACACATCATAATTGAGCACATCAAGAAGATAGAAAAATATGCTGAAGATCAAAATTGTGTGAAAAGATTGAGAAGTGATCATGGAACAGAATTCAGGAATGCAATATTGAATGAATTCTGTAAAAATAAAGGGATTGTTCAAGAATTCTCAGCAGCTAGAACACCTCAACAAAATGGAGCAGTTGAAAGGAAGAACAGAACATTAGTTAAAGCTGCTAGGACAATGCTGCAAAATGCCAAGTTGCCAATAAGTTTCTGGGAAGAAGCTGTTAACACTACATGTTACACTCAGAACAGATATCTCATTAACAAGGCACATGGAAAATTACCTTACTCAATCATGTCTAAGAGAAAGCCTACTGTAAAGCATCTTCATGTGTTTGGAAGCAAGTGTTACATTTTGAAAGACAACTCTGAATATGTGGGAAAATTTGACTCAATAGTCTTTGAAGTAATTTTTCTGGGATATCCATTGGAGAAAACTGCCTACAAGGTCTATGTGATAGATCAAAAGAAGATTATGGAGAGCACATATGTGACTTTTGATGATGACAAGTGTCCAGGCTTGGAATGCCTTGATGAAAATGAAGCTGAAGCCCTTGCATTTGAAAACCTCAACATTGATAGTGATTCTGATGGTGAAGATGAAGTCAATGCACAACAGATGTTGAATGAAGAGATTACTGAACAGGAATTTCATGGGAATGGAAGCTCATCTCAAACACCTGAATTTGATAGCACAAACTCAGGGGGGAGAAAGAGAAGAATAATCTAGCAGTCATACCAATAATGAAAAGAATGATGAAGGCAAAAGTCAACCAACTCATACAAGGAAGTGGGATAGAAGTCACACTAGAGAAGCAATTATTGGTGATCTTGCTGCTGGTGTGAGGACTAAAAGTGCAACTACTAATGAGTGCCTACATGCATGCTTTCTATCTCAGATAGAACCCAAGAAAACTGAAGAAACTCTAATGGATCCTGATTGGATATCTGCTATGCGAGGGGTGCTTAATCAGTTTGAAAGGAACAAAGTTTAGGAGTTAGTTCCTGCACCAAAATATAGAAGCATTATTGGAACAAAATGGGTGTTCAGGAAAAAGATGGATGAAAATGGTATAGTTACCAGAAACAAAGCAAGATTGGTTGCAAAAGGCTACTCACAAGAAGAATGAATTGTTTATGAGGAAACTTTTGCTCCAGTTGCAAGACTTAAAGAAATAAGGATTTTCATAGCATTTGCTGCACATTCAAATTTTAAGGTGTATCAAATGGATGTCAAGAGTATTAGGAGTTGTCCCACATCGTTTGTGGGAGGGGCAGTTTGCTAGAATATAAGCAGCCAGACAGCTCCAATTAGTATGAGGCATTTTGGGAGTTACCCAAAAACAAACCCGTGAGGGCTCAACCCAGAGCGGACAATATCATACTAATGTGGAGTTAGGCCTGCTCAGCAAGCCCAACAAGTGGTATCAGAGCTATGAATATAACGGTCCATAACAATCTCAGAAGGGCTCCAGAAGTGACCTAGGAAGAAGCAGATGGGCTTGCACCAGAATGGGCTTAAGGAAAAGGCAGACGGGCCTTCCAGTATGGGTCTAGGGGGAGCAGATAGCCTGATGGACTTTCAGTATGGGTCGAGGGGGAGCCTGGTCACATTGAAGGAGGCACAATCGACAGGTGTTGGGCCCGATGTGTGAAGGGGAGATTGTTAGGAGTTGTCCCACATCGTTTGTGGGAGGGGCAGTTTGCTAGAATATAAGCAGCCAGACAGCTCAAATTAGTATGAGGCCTTTTGGGAGTTACCCAAAAACAAACCCGTGAGGGCTCGACCCAGAGCAGACAATATCATACTAATATAGAGTTAGGCCTGCTCAGCAAGCCCAACAAAGAGTGCCTTCCTAAATGGTGAGCTATAAGAAGAAGTTTATGTGCAACAGCCACCTGGCGTTGAAGATCCAGAATTTCCAAATTTTGTGTACAAGTTACTCAAGGCTCTATATGGACTGAAACAGGCACCTAGAGTTTGGTATGATACATTATCAGAATTTCTACTGAAGCATGGTTTTACTAGAGGTACTATAGACAAGACTCTCTTCTACAAGAAACATGGGGAAGATATGATCCCGGTTCAGATCTATGTGGATGATATCATCTTTGGTTCTACAAATGAAAAGCTTTGCCAAAGATTTTCTAAGCTTATGCAGAGTAAATATGAAATGAGTATGATGGGGGAATTAAGTTACTTCCTTGGACTACAAGTCAGTCAAAGAAGTCATGGGATCTTCATCAGCCAAACTAAGTATGTCAAGGACTTATTGAAAAAGTTTGGTATGGTTGATTGTTTACCTGCTTCTACACCTATGTTTACAGCAACAAAGTTGAATGAAGATAGAAAAGGCAAAAGTGTTGATATTTCAAGCTATAGAGGAATGATTGGATCATTGCTTTACTTAACTGAAAGTAGACCAGATATCATGTTTGCAACATGTCTATGTGCAAGATTTCAAGCCAATCCAAAAGAATCACATTTGATGGCTGTGAAAAGGATTTTCAGATATTTGAAGGGGACTCCAAACTTGGGATTATGGTATCCTAAGGGAACTGGTTTTGAAACTGTTGGCTACACAGATGCAGATTTTGCTGGATGCAGGGTTGACAGAAAGAGTACTAGTGGAAGCTGTCAATTTCTTGGTCAAAGACTTGTATCCTGGTATAGCAAGAAACAACAATCTGTATCAACTTCTACAACAGAAGCTGAATACATAGCTGCGGGAAGTTGTTGTGCTCAAGTGCTTTGGATTAGAAATTAGCTAATGGATTATGGCCTAGTGTTACAGAAAATTCCTATCATGTGTAACAATACAAGCGCTATATCTATAGAAGCTAATCCAGTTAATCATTCTAGAACAAAGCACATTGATGCAAGGTACCATTTTATTAGAGAACATGCCACAAATGGTACCATTGAGCATATTTTTGTTCCAATAGAAAAATAATTTGCTGACATTTTTACTAAACCTTTGGATGAAGCAACTTTCACTAGACTTTTAGGTAAAATTGGAATGCTTAATTCTTCATCCTAAGGCAAGAACTCGGCTAATATTTTACAGCAGATTAATTTCTAGTAAATCAAAATTAATTTGATTTAATTGGAAATTAATTGAAATATGAATTATAAATATTTCAGAAATCTCTGCATATTTATTTTTCAAAACAAAAATTTTAGCTTGGAATTTTTCAAATTCTAAGTAAACTGCACAGTTGTTAATTTACATTTTTAATATATGAAATTAACACAAGGAAAAATTAAAGTGTTTAAAAGTATATAGAGAACTTAGTTCTCGATAAGTCTAACTGACTTATCGACAAGTCATTTTAAGACTTCTCGAGTGAGTTCTCGATAAGTCAATTCGCTGACTTCTCGAGTGACTTCTCGATAAGCTTTATTATGACTAATCGATAAGTCCTTGTAGAGTTCTCTAGTAATGATAATTCACAGAGTTCTCTACAAGTATAATTTTTAGACTTCTCAGTAACTTAGAACTGAAATAATTTAACTTAATAAATTATTTTGGTAAAATACTTTTGGCAAATTTATTCTAATTTTATTTTGGATTTATTCAAATAAAAGTTTGGATTTATTCAAGTCAATTCTTCACTAGAGAACTCAGAGATATCGATAAACCAAAATTCACTAGAAAACTCTGAGTTATCGACAAGTCAAATTTGACTAGAGAACTCTGAGTTATCGATAAGTCAATAAGCCACTAGAGAACTCAGAGATATCGATAAGTCAAGTGAAGATATGAGTACTAGAGATCTCGATAAGCCAATATACTTATCGAGATGTCAAGTTCTCTATAGACCAAATGGAGATCTCGAGATAAAATCTCAAAGTACAAAGTTGCAGACCAGTTCAATGTCCAAGATTTACAATCAACAAACAATCCAAACATCTGGATTGACAAGCCTACAAAAAGTAGCTTGAAGGATGTGCAAGATCAATGGTGAAGATTAACTGACAAAGGAAGATCAAAGTGACAAAGGAAGATCAAAGTAAACACAGGATGCTAAGATATGCTATGCCAGAAATAGAAGAAACACTTTTCCTAATATGGGAATGACAAATGACAGTTTACTAAAGTTAATAGTATGTCTTATTGTACACTGTGTGAACCAGTTAACTAAATTATAAAGTTAACACTGGTCCTTTAGTTAGTTGTAATAATTTAGATAGAAAATCTTGTAACACTCTCAAGAAGAAGTTAAGCTCTTTATCAACAAAGAGCCTAGAAATTTTATAGCAAAACATTCTTAATTTTAATATAAAATTAAATGAGTCTTGAAAAGATATGTGTTCTTTATTATTTTATGTTTAATTTCTGCAGTAACACATTTCATTACAAGATTTAATTTACTTTGTTCAACCATAAAAAGCTCAAGAAAAGCATAATAACTGCAAAACACATTCACCCCCTCTGTGTGTTATTCATTTTCTAACTGAAATGACTTGTCGATATCTCTGAGATCTCTATATGCATTTTGACTTGTCGAGGTCTCTGAGATCTTTAATGAGAAATTGACTTGTCGATATCTCCATTCTTCATATCTTCATTTTAACTTATAGGTATCTCTGAGTTCTCTATATGCAAAGTTGACTTGTCGATATCTCAGAGATCTCTATATACATATTGACTTGTAGATATCTCTGTGATCTCTAATAATAATTTGACTTGTCGATATCTCCAATCTTCATATCTTCATTTGACTTGTCAATATCTCGAATAAGCCATTTTTGACTCCTCGATAAGTCATCATGGAGTTCTCGAATGACTTCTCTATATGACTTTATATGTGACTTGTAGATATATTGACTTAGAACATTTTTCCTAAAATACATTTATTCAACTACAAGCTTCTTCACCTTTTCTCTGAGTCATGATCTTGTTGATCTTCTTCTAGAGTCTATTCTTAGGCTTGAGAATGTTCACAGAAAAATACTCCAGTTTGATCTTTAACATTTTTACAGACTCAAGTAATACAATACAAAATACAGATTTAGACTATCTTATAACTAAATCTTAGGGTTGTCAATGTGACTTAGTCTTGTTATGATACAGGCATGTCTTGCAATACATGCCTTACTAGAATAACATGTTTGCACATTCTATGCCATATCATGTTAATCAAAATGTGCATGATAATTCTAAAATTGATCATGGGATTCACAGTCAATCCCCTAGGACCAAGGTTGATCCTCAATTACCTAAGTCTGATGGTGGAAAGCCTAAGAAACCTAAGAAAAAGGCTAACAAGGCAGGACCCAAGGAAACTTGGGTACCAAAATCAACTTGATTTGATTTTTATGTGTGCATGGAAACATAAAGAATCTTTGGTATCTGGATAGTAGTTGCTCAAGGCACATGACTCGAGATTCTACCCTACTCACTGAGTTCATGGAGAGAGCTGGCCCGAGTATTACTTTTGGAGATGACAGCAAAAGTTATACCGTGCGATATGGCTTGATTTCAAAAGATAATATCATCACTGAAGAAGTTTCCCTAGTGGATGGACTCAAACACAATCTTTTGAGTGTCATCCAACTATGTGACAAAGGCAACTCTGTAACTTTCAATTCTGAAGCATGTGTTGTTACCTGCAAAAAATATAATAAAATGGTTCTCACTGGAGTGAGAAAAGAAAATGTGTACCTAGCTGACTTCAACTCAACTAATGCAGATTCGATTACTTGTCTTTTCAGCAAAGCAAGTCGAGATGAAAGTTGGTTATGCCACAAAAAGCTATCACATTTGAACTTCAAGACTATGAATGAATAAATCGGGAAAGACCTAGTAAGAGGCATTCCTCAAGGTGAGTTCTCAAAGGATGTATTGTGTGATGTTTGTCAAAAAGGGAAACAAATTAAAGCATCATTCAAAAGGATGCTTGAATCTATAACTGAAGAACCACTACAACTGTTGCACATGGATTTGTTTGGATCGGTCAATGTGTTGTCAATTTCAAAGAAGAGATACTACATAGTGATTGTGGATGATTTCTCGAAGTTCTCTTTGACATATTTTCTCAAATCTAAAGATGAAGCTAGTGAAATCATTATCAATCATATAAGGCAAGTCAACAATCATCTTGATCTCAGAGTTAGAAGAATTAGGAGTGACAATGGAACTGTCACACCCCCAACTTAAATAGCGAAATAAATATAGCTATTACATCTTTTTAATGAAGAATACACAACCAAAATCCAAGATCTTACAGTTTAGGGTTTGGAACAGCCCAACACTACCAACTATTACATCTGATTACAAATACCGAGTCCTCACACAACTATTATTACTTATTCTACCTGAGCTCGAACATAAGCATCAGCATCACAGGTCTTACGGGCAGTCTGCTTGAATCTAACCATAGCTGCTAGCTGTAATATAAGGGTAAAGCAAGAAGTGAGCCAAAAGCTCAACAAGTGCTAATAGTACAACGCAAAACATAAATCGAGATATACCTTTAGGAATGACAATGGAAAGACATAATCAATGATAATGAGAGATAAAACTCATGTGAGTTGGCATCATTTTGCTTGCATCAAAACAATTTTAAAATCATTCTTAATCAAAATCATTTTATGACGCTACGGATTACAGCCGGTGATCAGCCGCGAAGTAATCCCGAACCTCACTGGGTTCTAAAACATTATTGGGAATCCCTAGGCAACTTTTAAGCCTAATATAAGTGTGGAAAGGACTCGCGTCTCAGTCCAGATCCACCATTCAAAGAAAACATTTATCCCCCTTTGGGACTGAAAAATCCATATTTTAATCATTTTAAAAACTGATGCCGATTTATGACAAAATCTCTTTCGACTGTAATCATTTTTATCAAGGGATTATAGATCAACTTGAAACACTGGAAATATGACACTAAATCTCAGGGCCATGATCCACTAGACTTTACTATATTAGGGTAATTGAGAGGTTTCCATAAACAAGAACTTTGACAAGGAAATTGAGCAAGGCTATTGGATAATATGAAAGAGTAATGCCAAACTAGGCTTAAAGCAATGGTTGTAGACAAGGTATAGGTATTAGAACATCAAGAAGATAAGCCTCACTGGTTCCAATAGGATAGAGGTGTTAAAATATAAAGAAAGTGATCATCAGCTCAAGATATAACAGGGTATCAAGCTTTTAGGGTAAGGATAGGGTTATCAATAAATCATGAATGAATTTAAGAAATGATTGGATTTTAGGTATCAAGATAAAGTTTCTATCGAGGTTATTTCAAGAGTTGAATCAAAGCATCAGGGTGCAATATCAAGATTTCTCAGGGATCAATAGCATGATAATCAAAAGGATCAATAAGGTATTATAACAAATCTCTATTTTATCATGGCATTAAACTATCATGAAAGACTTTTGAACTACTTGCAATACGTACTCGAGGGTTCATGGCATCTCTATGTAACTCAAAGATAAACAAAAGATACGCTTGATTTAAATATATCAAAATGACTCAGGATAATTGTATCGATATATATATATGAACTGTTTACAGTAAATACGAAGGTCAAGTTGAATCACTTGCCTTGAGATAGACTGGTCTGGTCTGACTGGTAGGAGCAACAACTGGAGCTTCACTCGACTTTTATGGCAAGTTTTCCCTCGTCTCGAGATCCTACATAAATAATAATAATCCTCATTATAATATATTCTTACCATCTTAACCTATTTACAACCCGAAATTAAACATGGATGGCACTTAGGCCTATACGCACTTAATTCATATCCACCATTATATTTTCAAATGTACACACGTAGCCACATAATCACATATCATATATTAATACCAAATAACATCATATACACCATAATGCCACACTAGGCTTGGATGATCTTGACTCACCACTTAAGTCACTTGGTCGCTAACTAAACAAAGTCTTCAAATTTGGGCTTCCTAACTCAATGTGCCTTTCCTAAATTATCCAAAACCTATTGACCCTCACTTGTGCCTTTTTCTCTACTGACCTTATACTATCTTACAACTATGGTGGTTGACCTAATACTCACTTCTAAGTGTTCTAAAACTATGTGATAAGTGAAAGTGCTCACTGGTGCAAATTTCAGAATGGTAACTAAGGTTTCTTGAGTGCATTAGACACTCTTAAACTACAAGTTTTTCTTCAAAATTTTTACACAAGACTCTCCTGACCTAAGGGCATCTCACAAGCTTGATGTGGCTCAAAGGCCTGGCTTGGGCCTTCTTGGGCCTAAGCTAAAAGTCCAAGGTTCCCCTGTTTTTCTGGGCAGAAAATGCCCTGACTTGAATTAACTTGTGACACATGGTTCTAGCTCATATCCTATGAACTATGGTTGGAAAAACTTCTCTGACATACCCTATAACTAAGGCCCAATTGGGCCTAATGAGGGCCTACCCATGACATGGCCAAATCTCCCTATTTCTAAGTTGCAACAAAACTGTCCCCTGCTGGACAGATTTTGTTATTCTACTTGTGCACCTAACCAAATGACATGCAAACCTCCAACCAACTCCTAAAACCTATTATATACTCCCCATACTAACTTCTGGTAGCTTGGGTCTCAAAGTGCACATCAATGACATGGTCAAAACTCACTCTAAACCTCAGGGTATTAAACTGATTTTTCTGCAGAAACTATAACTCTCATTTTTCCAAGGTTTTGACTTGACAACTCAACTAACAAAAACTCAATACTTAAACCAAGACTTATACATGGTAATATACTGAACTAACTCCTTTATTCTCAAAATAATATTGGGTGAGATCATCCATGCCTAAAAACAACAACATGCAACTAAATATATAACATGCAACTAATGGAAAGCACATAACAAGATTTCGGCTAGGCATAAAGTTGTAAATGCTTGCAAAATCGACTTACACCTAATACTTATCCTTAATAATTATGAAATATAACTCCTTTTAAGTATTAATAAGAAATTCATCATGGAAACAATCTATTTAAGCACATCTATTTCGAATTTTATAGATAACAACATGATTTCGAAAAGAATAGCATGCAAAACATGGTTGATCATCATTTTAATGCCTTAAAACTAGCATGCATGGCTAAACATAAATTTATAATGAGATTTCAGTAGCATGCAAAGGATTTTAAAGCATGATATCTCCATAAAATACTTAGTTAGCACATATACATAATATATCTCATAGAGAGCTCTTGAATTCACAAGAATCAAGAGTTTCTCTTTGGAGATCACACAAAACTACACATGCAACCATGAAACTTCATCTTCCAAATCACAAAACTCTTGGGAAGTATATAAAATAAATGTAGGTGAAAGAATTACACTAGGGAAGATGAGAAATGGAATGAAAAATGGAAGGGAGTGGGGGAAATGGGGTTCGGCCGAGAGCAAAAGGGAGGGAGGGGAAGAGAGAAATTTTTGTGGTGTATTGGAGTGTGAAATGATGAATGACTTCTCTCCACTTTGATTTGTTTGTTTTATGCTATTTGGTTGACAAGTAATGAGTGGAAGTGAGAACTTACAAAAATGTCCCTTGGCTAAAGTTAGGCCATTTTGCATGCAAGGCTAAGGTAGTAATTTGGTAATAATCAAATGAGTTAGTGGGGTTGGAAAAGTCTTATTTGCCCTTTGAGAGAATAGAAAGAGAGTTTGCATGCAAGGTTATTCATGTAATTTGATAATTATAACAAATAAAATTTGTAAAGATTTATTTTTATAAAATAAAATACAAGTTCAAAAATTATAAAATTTATACCATAAAATAACTTGTATTTTTAGAGACTTTATAAAATCATTTTCAAAATTTGTGATCAAAATGCCTTTTAAAAGAAGATTTTTCCAAAGCTTAGAATATTCCTTATAAATCAAAAATAAAGAAATTAAATAAACTCTTGCTTTGAAAAATCATATACTACCCAAAGCAAATTTATAATGCAGAAATTTTCACTCATACAAACGTACAATCATTGAATATATTTTCATTTGACTTAATATTATACCAAATTCACAAATAATATTACATAAAATGCCGGTCGTAACATCCTCTCCCCCTTAAGGGATTCTGTCCCCAGAATCTAAGAGAACAGATGAGGATACCGGGAACGCATATCAGACTCTAACTCCCAAGTCGACTCTTCGACCTTAGGGTTCTTCCAAAGTACTTTTACTAACTTTACTGACTTATTTCTAAGACTCTTTACTTGCCAGTCGAGTATTTTAACCGGTTGCTCCACAAATGACAGGTCTGCCTGAATTTCTACGGGTTCATATTCTATCACATGGCTAGTGTCAGGATTATATTTCTTAAGTAACGACACATGGAACACGTTATGCACATGCCGATACTGAGGTGGTAAGGCCAACTCGTAGGCTACCTTTCCTACTTGACTCAAAATCTCAAAAGGACCTATGTATCTAGGTGCTAACTTTCCTTTCTTGCCATATCTCATCAACCCTTTCCTAGGTGACACCTTTAGCAACACAGCTTCGCCAATTTGGAATTGAACATCCTTACGCGCTGGATCCGCATACTTCCTCTGTCTATCTTGAGCAGCAAGCAACCTTTTCTGAATTAACTTGACTGAGTCATGCAACTGTTGTACCAATTCTGAGCCGAGAATTCTTCCTTCTCCTACTTCATCCCAACTTGTTGGTGATCTACATTTTCGCCCGTACAAAGCTTCATATGGTGGCATGCCGATACTGGAATGATAGCTGTTGTTATATGAGAATTCAATCAATGGCAGGTGGTCGTCCCAACTTCCTGCAAAATCAATTGCACAACTGCGCAACATGTCTTCGATTGTTTGAATCATCCTTTCGCTCTGACCATCAGTCTGCGGGTGATACGTCGTGCTCATATTCAACTTCGTGCCAAGACATTCCTGGAATTGCTTCCAGAATCTCGAGTTAAATCGGGGATCTCTGTCTGAAACTATTGATACGGGTACTCCATGCCTTAATACGATTTCGTGCACATACAGATGAACCAACTTGTCCAGTGACGACTTCTCATTTATTGGAAGGAAATGCGCCGACTTCGTAAGACGATCAATTATAACCCATATTGCGTCATGTCCGGATTTTGTTCGCGGTAGTCCTACTATAAAGTCCATAGCGATATTTTCCCATTTCCATTCTAGAATCTTCAGGGGCTGAATTAATCCGCTTGGTCGTTGATGTTCTGCCTTTACTTTCTGACAAGTATAACACTTCGCAACCCATTCTGCCACGTCTCGCTTCATATTTGGCCCCCAAAAGTTCTTCTTTAAGTCTTGATACATCTTGGTGCTTCCCGGGTGGATTGAAAATTTCGAATGGTGGGCTTCATGGAGGATCTTATTCTTTAATTCAGGTACATGAGGAATCCATATTCTGGATGAAAACCTTAGTATTCCTTGCTCATCCCTTTTAGTATTAATCTCTTCTCCAGATAACTGATTTTTCTCTTTTTCCATTACTTCCTCTTGACACTTCTTTATCTTTTCCATTAGTGTTGGCTGAAAGGTCATTGCACGACAAACTTCTTTGACTTTCCCATAAGCACAAAGTTCCAATTCAAATTTTCCGATTTCTTCAGATAACTCTTTTGATGTTATCATCATATTCAATCTCTCCTTCCGACTCAGCGCATCGGCCACTACGTTCGCCTTTCCAGGATGGTAATTTATCGAACAGTCATAGTCCTTGATCAATTTCAGCCATCTCCTCTGCCTCATATTGAGCTCTTTCTGAGTAAAAATGTACTTTAAACTCTTGTGATCCGTGTAGATTTCACACTTCTCTCCATAGAGATAGTGTCTCCAAATCTTGAGTGCGAACACTATGGCGGCTAGTTCCAAGTCATGCGTCGGATACTTTAACTCGTGCGGCTTCAACTGTCTTGACGCATATGCTATTACCTTACTGTGTTGCATCAACACACAACCCAAACCCTTATGTGAAGCGTCGCTGAATATTACAAAATTCCCTTGATCATCTGGAAGTACCAACACCGGAGCTGTTACCAACTTCTGTTTTAACTCTTGAAAGCTATTTTCACATTCTGCACTCCATTCAAACTTTTGATTCTTTCTGGTTAACTTGGTCAATGGCGTGGCGATCTTCGAGAAATCCTTGACGAATCTTCTATAGTATCCGGCCAATCCTAGAAAACTTCGCACTTCCGTAGGAGTCTTTGGCCTCTCCCAACTCATAACTGCCTCAATCTTCGCCGGATCCACTTTAACTCCCTCATTTCCAATAACATGCCCCAAAAATTGAACTTCCTTTAACCAAAACTCACATTTGGTAAACTTGGCATACAACTTCTCTTGTCGGAGTATCTCCAATGCTATCCAGAGGTGGTGCATATGTTCTTCTTCCGACTTAGAATAAATAAGGATGTCATCAATAAATACCACGACAAATTTATCCAAATACTTCTTAAATACTCGATTCATCAGATCCATAAATGCGGCCGGAACGTTGGTCAATCCAAACGGCATTACTAGGAATTCATAATGCCCATATCTGGTCCTAAATGCGGTCTTGGGAATATCTTCTTCCTTGATCTTTAATTGATGGTATCCCGATCTCAAATCAATCTTCGAAAAGCATATTGCTCCCTTTAACTGATCAAAAAGGTCATCTATCTTTGGTAGCGGGTAGCGGTTCTTGATCGTTACTTTATTCAACTCCCGATAATCTATGCATAGACGCATACTCCCATCTTTCTTCTTCACAAAGAGAACAGGTGCTCCCCATGGCGACGTACTTGGTCGTATCACTCCCTTATCCAATAATTCTTGTAGCTGGCTCGCCAACTCTTTCATTTCTGCTGGTGCCATCCTATACGGAGCCTTTGAAACTGGTTCCGTGCCTGGAGCAAGGTTGATCTCGAACTCAATTTGTCGATCTGGTGGTAAGCCTGGTAGTTCATCGGGAAACACATCGGGGAACTCATTAACTACAGGAATATCTTCCATGCTGGGGCTGCCTCTCTCTGAATCCACTACATATGCTAGGAACGACTCACAACCTTTTCTAAGTAACTTCTTAGCCTGAATAATTGTAAGAAATAGTTGCCCTTGCCTCTGCCCCTTAAATACTACCTTCTCTCCACTCTTCGTCTTTAAATACACTCTCTTGGTCTTACAATTTATCTGAGCGCTATTCTCTCCTAACCAATCCATTCCTAAAATTATATCAAACTCTCCCAGCTTGAAGAGTATCAAGTCGGCTGAGAACTTATATCCCGAAATATCAATCTCACATTTTGGACAAAATTGATTCACATGAATCTTCTCTTGGTTCGCAATTACCACATTTACTACCTCACTCATAACCGTTTTATCACATTGGAGCTTATCAACAAAAGATTCTGATATGAAAGATCTTGTTGCTCCCGAATCAATCAATACTTTAGCTTTGACATTATTGAGTAAAAGTGTACCTGCTATCACCTCATAATTCTGAACAACATCTTTCATCTTTAGATCAAATGTCCTTGCTGTTGCTTGCGGGGTTGGTGCGGGTGGTGGAGGTAATGCCAATACCTCAGCTGGCACGCTTGTACTGGTACTTGCCACGTTCATCAGAGCTCTGACTGGTCCTGTTGCCTTACACCCCCTAGCCATGTGTCCAGTCTTCCCACACTTGTAACAAGTAACTCCTGGCTTCGGCATCTTGCACTCGTTTGCCAAATGTCCCTTCTGATTGCACCTATAACAGGTCATACTCAGCTTATTGCATACTCCGGGGTGCCTTCTTCCACAGTGCTTGCATTCTGGCCTCTGGAACCTATTTTCTCCAACTTGCCCTTGGCTTGCCTGATTGTTCCCTTTTGATTCTTGCCTTTTGCCCAAATTTCCCTTCCTTTGAAAATTTCCGCCCTTCTGGAAACCAATCCTCTTTACATTCCGATCTTGCGAACTTCCAGCTTCAGACTTTTCTCCATAAAATGGAACCTTCCTCTTCTTATTATCCCTCTTTTTCCTTGACTGCATCCCATTATTCTCAATCAGAGCAGCTTTCTGTACTACTCCCGCATAAGTTTCAAGCTCAAACATAGCCACCCTATCTCTGATCCAAGGCTCCAATCCTTGCTGAAATTTCTTTGCTTTTTCCTCCTCAGTGCTGGTATACTTTGTCACAAACCTTGACAACTCAGTGAACTTCTTCTCATACTCCAATACAGTCATGTTCCCTTGCTTCAATTCAAGAAATTTTAGCTCCATCTGATTCTGCATGTACTTAGGGTAATACTTGTCCAGAAATAACTTTTTAAATCTCTCCCAAGAAACCTGCTGAGTGACTTCCATAGCTTTTACTGATTCCCACCAATAGATGACTTCTCCCTTCAAGAAGTAAGTGGCATACGGCGTCTTCTGATCGTCTCCTAACTGTACCAACTCAAAACCCCTTTCCATCTCCTTGATCCAGGTGTTTGCTATCACTGGATCAGTGGTATCATGAAATACAGGTGGATTCACATTCTGAAAAGCTTTGAAAGTGACAATTTGTCTAGGTGATACTGGTGGTTCAGGTGGTTGGTGTGGCTCACGGTTATCTTGGTTTTCAATTCGTTGTTGAAGGGTTAGTTGTTGTTGAGCTATAGCATTGGTTTGCTATTGCAAGGTTTCCAGTAGTCGAAGAATATTTGGGTCTGTGGTGAAGGTGGTTGTTGGGTTCTTCTTTTTGGGAGGCATGATCCTGAAATAAGAGTTGTGTCATAACAGATATGAATGAATAAATGATTCAAGGGTATCGCATGGCATTCTCATTGACATATGGGGTCAAGTTTCCAAATTAAGCAGATATGATGATAAAAACATAAAATAACAGTTGAGAGCAAATGGAACAATAACACATAATTATTGAAATTTTTAAAGGTCACAGTACATAGGATTGGGACATAGTCTGATTCTAGGAATAACAGGCTTATTTAAAGGAAAGACGGAAACAACTGGGGATTCCATAGAGTCTGATAGTACAACAACATGAAAGGTAAATGGAAAGAACTAAGGCTCCACTCCATCTAAACGGGGCTTGGTAGTCTTTTCCTCTCGAAGCGTCTTCACAATGCTCTGGAGCTCATCCGCCACCATCTGAATGACATACTGGCTGGTACGGTCCCGGTGTGCTGGCATCTCCTCAAGCTTAGTGTTGACGTACTGAACCAAGGTCTCAAGTCTCGTAATCATCTGCTCCTTGGGCTTCCCTTCGTAGTTTCGGCTGTCCGGATACACGTTCTTCAGTCGGTCTATCAGTCGGTCGTACTTGCCCTGAAGCATGTCGAACTCGCGCCTCAACTCAGCATATACGGAGAAAGCAATAGTGTCGTCCGACCCAGAGGATGACGAGGAATGCGCCCTTTGCTGACAACCAATAAGAGGAGTATTAATAATAATTTACTTAACCTACTCTCTCGCATAATATCTATAACCTACACACAAATCCTATAACCTATTTGGGCTGTCCAGGGACTCTAAACCGTAGCTCTGATACCAAAACCTGTCACACCCCCAACTTAAATAGCGAAATAAATATAGCTATTACATCTTTTTAATGAAGAATACACAACCAAAATCCAAGATCTTACAGTTTAGGGTTTGGAACAGCCCAACACTACCAACTATTACATCTGATTACAAATACCGAGTCCTCACACAACTATTATTACTTATTCTACCTGAGCTCGAACATAAGCATCAGCATCACAGGTCTTACGGGCAGTCTGCTTGAATCTAACCATAGCTGCTAGCTGTAATATAAGGGTAAAGCAAGAAGTGAGCCAAAAGCTCAACAAGTGCTAATAGTACAACGCAAAACATAAATCGAGATATACCTTTAGGAATGACAATGGAAAGACATAATCAATGATAATGAGAGATAAAACTCATGTGAGTTGGCATCATTTTGCTTGCATCAAAACAATTTTAAAATCATTCTTAATCAAAATCATTTTATGACGCTACGGATTACAGCCGGTGATCAGCAGCGAAGTAATCCCGAACCTCGCTGGGTTCTAAAACATTATTGGGAATCCCTAGGCAACTTTTAAGCCTAATATAAGTGTGGAAAGGACTCGCGTCTCAGTCCAGATCCACCATTCAAAGAAAACATTTATCCCCCTTTGGGACTGAAAAATCCACATTTTAATCATTTTAAAAACTGATGTCGATTTATGACAAAATCTCTTTCGACTGTAATCATTTTTATCAAGGGATTATAGATCAACTTGAAACACTGGAAATATGACACTAAATCTCAGGGCCATGATCCACTAGACTTTACTATATTAGGGTAATTGAGAGGTTTCCATAAACAAGAACTTTGACAAGGAAATTGAGCAAGGCTATTGGATAATATGAAAGAGTAATGCCAAACTAGGCTTAAAGCAATGGTTGTAGACAAGGTATAGGTATTAGAACATCAAGAAGATAAGCCTCACTGGTTCCAATAGGATAGAGGTGTTAAAATATAAAGAAAGTGATCATCAGCTCAAGATATAACAGGGTATCAAGCTTTTAGGGTAAGGATAGGGTTATCAAACAATCATGAATGAATTTAAGAAATGATTGGCTTTTAGGTATCAAGATAAAGTTTCTATCGAGGTTATTTCAAGAGTTGAATCAAAGCATCAGGGTGCAATATCAAGATTTCTCAGGGATCAATAGCATGATAATCAAAAGGATCAATAAGGTATTATAACAAATCTCTATTTTATCATGGCATTAAACTATCATGAAAGACTTTTGAACTACTTGCAATACGTACTCGAGGGTTCATGGCATCTCTATGTAACTCAAAGATAAACAAAAGATACGCTTGATTTAAATATATCAAAATGACTCAGGATAATTGCATCGATATATATATGAACTGTTTACAGTAAATACGAAGGTCAAGTTGAATCACTTGCCTTGAGATAGACTGGTCTGGTCTGACTAGTAGGAGCAACAACTGGAGCTTCACTCGACTTTTATGGCAAGTTTTCCCTCGTCTCGAGATCCTACATAAATAATAATAATCCTCATTATAATATATTCTTACCATCTTAACCTATTTACAACCCGAAATTAAACATGGATGGCACTTAGGCCTATACGCACTTAATTCATATCCACCATTATATTTTCAAATGTACACACGTAGCCACATAATCACATATCGTATATTAATACCAAATAACATCATATACACCATAATGCCACACTAGGCTTGGATGATCTCGACTCACCACTTAAGTCACTTGGTCGCTAACTAAACAAAGTCTTCAAATTTGGGCTTCCTAACTCAATGTGCCTTTCCTAAATTATCCAAAACCTATTGACCCTCACTTGTGCCTTTTTCTCCACTGACCTTATACTATCTTACAACTATGGTGGTTGACCTAATACTCACTTCTAAGTGTTCTAAAACTATGTGATAAGTGAAAGTGCTCACTGGTGCAAATTTCAGAATGGTAACTAAGGTTTCTTGAGTGCATTAGACACTCTTAAACTACAATTTTTTCTTCAAAATTTTTACACAATATTAAAAATAAATTTTCTTGGAAGGTACATAGTCAAAATATTAAATATTACATGAATTATTTTTCACTACATATTAATTTATCTATGTGCATATTTTTGATAAATTTTCTAAGTGTTTTATTTGAATTAATTCTTTATCAATGTAATAGTCATTTTTACAAAAAATAAAAGTCAAAATCTTAAAAATTCGCTAGACTATTTTTCCAAATATATATTAATTTATTTATGTTCATATTTGTTGTCAAGATTTTATTGAGTGTTTTATTTGAATTACACATCATTAAAAATATTTTTCACAATAATATTTATTTCTTCTAAAAATAATCTAAATTTTAAAGTTTTCATCTTGTGTCCTATTTAATTTCATTAAAATTTTACGAAAAATATTTATATTTACGATTTTAATTATTACTTTACAATTTTAGCTATCATATCAAAGATATTATTTTCAAGATTCTACAAAATGTTTCACTTTATACTTTATCAATAATAAGAGATTTTTTTTTTGAAAAAGTACATTTATACTTAATTCTAGGATTCTACTAAATATTTCAATATTCTTCATCAAATATAATAGATTTTTTTTAAAAAAATGTACAGATTTTGAGATTTTACTAAGTGTTCTAAAATTTTTGATTTATAATTTTAGTTTGCACATGTAAATAACTTATTTTATGTGTATTGGAAAGCGAACGATACATTGAGTAACCCACAAGTGGCCCTGTTCCATAAACTTTTATTTTAACCGCATATTTACTTAGTTTTTTGTGCTATTTCAAGTTCTATTGAACATTCAGGGATAGTGGTGCCATATCATAATAAAATCATCCATTTATTTTTTGCTAAACCGAATGATTATATTAATTCAAAAAAGGTTGAATTGCATCGCCTAGTAGCAATTGAAATAAAATACTGGATAAACAAAAGAGCCTTTACATTACTCGCATCAATAATAACAAGTACTAAATCCCTAGACATGGCAAAAGTTCATTGTTCGAGTTATTTAGTCCACCTTAGACATCATTTACTAGAATCGAGCATGCGCCTCATTTGTCTCAATTTGCATCTATTAGTAGCCATCTGGAGTAATACTCTTTGCTACATCCATTAGATCATGCCTGGAATTTTCTGTACCACTGTCAATGGCAATACTTCTTCATGTCCTATATCCTCACTCTGCTGGCTTTTGATAATAAAATAAAATCATCTGTAAAACTTTATAATTTATATTTTGATGAATCTTAAGTAAATTATAGAGAAACATTAGTCCTTTATTACGCAAATTCTGAGAAAAATATTACTAGTTATAAATTTTGTGAAAAATTTTCAGATCGTAGGTAAGGCATATGAAAGCATAGACATCAAAATAAATTTATAGCAAGACAAAGGTGAAGACATATTCAACAACAAATGAACACATATTCAACAATAAATGTGCATATACAAATGAGAAACTAACACATGAATAAATGAGAAATAACAACACCTTTGGCCTCAAAAATTACAAACGTCATAACTTAGTGAAACATTTCATTGAACCTAGTATATGAGTTTAGGATACAATGGAACAGTTAAGTGAATGGGATCACTTACTAGAATCCTCGATCACAACCAGAACACTTACTGGAATCCTCGATCATAACCAGAACACTTAGTGGAACTCAACTAGCAAGGTAAAGCTAACATATATTAAAATAACTATTATTTGAATCTAATGGTCCTGATTATTTGATTAAAAAGACCCGACGGTCATAAATAGGGATAACCAAACCAACCAAAAAAACATACCAAATTATAGCCAATTCCGATTATTATAGTATAGTATAGATTATAAATAGAAGCCCATACAACTTTTGAAGGGCCTCACCCACACAACCAACCATGGGCTAGACCCTCAATTTCCATAACAACCAAGCCCATTAGGGCTAGAAACTACATAAAATATTTAGGCCTCAAAATAGCTTAGGATATGGACAACTACTGGAGTTGAACATGAATAGAGAAATTGAAAATAAAACTTAAACTTAAATGAGAACTTAAACACTATTAACTGGACTTAATTAAAAGACGATTACTTAATTAAAACAGCCGCCAAAATTGAAAATTGCTGGCGTCGATTCCACTATTCCACGTTGTTGATCAAGCCTGACGCTGACCCATCCCTTGCTGGCCAGCTTCATACAGAACCATCTGCACAACAAAAATATATAAGTATACACCAAAAAAATTACCGATACAATCTAACACAATAAGGAAACATAAAAAATTTCTGGTAAATACCAACCCAGTGAAAACTGTATAAATTATATAAAAATAAAGTATCTCCGAAGATTATATAATGCAAATACATTGTAGAATTTGTACTATAAAATCGTCAACCTTCAACAATACCTTTGGTTTTGCATCCTCGCCATTCTTGTATTTTTTTCAATATCATTGCAGATGTCTTATATAATATTCATTGCGTTTGCATCATCATCATCCGTCTAAAACGGTTTAAAATATGTAAAAAATTGTTCACTAAAAAATTAGATAAACAATTTTTTGATACTTGCTGATTTAGTTTTATTTGTGAACCCAGTAATGGCTAGTGCTTTCGATAGTGAATCAATACAGGACTTACAATAGTATACTATGGTTCCAAGTACTGTACTAATGTAAATTCTCGATGCTGAAGCATTTACACATCTAAAACACAAAACAGAATTATATGCCCTGAAAGTAACTATCACCTTTTTTAACCGTGTTTGAGATGTAGATCTTTAACAAAACGGTGTCAAATAATGATTTTAGATGTAGTGTTCTTATCACAGATAAAATACTAATAGAAAGAAGTAAGTAAATTGATCTGAGCGTTAATTTATGTGACTATTTTTACTATCCAAGAATAATAAAATCAATCAATATAATCATAATGTTCTTTTAAAGATTTCTTTCCATCTTGGTGTTATGGTAACGTATTTATACGTATTAAGAGAGGTATTATGACTTATTCATTTAAGAAATTTACAGTAAAGCCATAAGAATTTATTTAGTTATTATATAAACAGATTTATAATTGATGTCTATGATCTAGTCTCTTACGTCATTTGATAATGTTTGTCTCCCTAGAACCTTGCCCTATATATATATATATATATATATATATATATATATATATATCTATATTAAAGTTCAATGGAGTCCACATTTTAATTGTAGTTCTCGAAGTCCATCTATGTTTTGCAAATAAAATATCTTGTAAAATATGTTATTTTACAAAAAATATTTCATAAATATCATTATTTTAATAAAATTATTAAAACTCATACATTTACAAGTACAATATTTATATTCTGCAACCAAACATGTATGTTCTGCAACATAAACATTTATGTTTTGCAAACTAAGCATGTTTTGTAGAATAATATATTTTTAATATTCTACTTGTAAAATATATGCAATCTGCAAATTTTTCACTAAAATAGTGATGTTTGTAGAACATCATTAAAAAAATAATATATTTGTAATGTAATAATCTATATTTTACTTGCAGAACATATATGGACTCTAGGGACTTCAATGAAATAGTGGACTCCATTAAATTTAATACACACACACACACACATATATATATATATTGTGATAATTGCTTATCAAAAACCTGAATCTTATACTAAAATAATGTTCATGTGAATGTGATGTGCTTGGGCATTTGGACATACAACCATAATAAAGTTCAAGTATTTCATCATTCATTTATCTCGCATGTACGATATTTTCTTAAAAATTAGTATCACCAAAATCTTAAATTAATTATAAATTCATAGTTTGAAATTTTGGTTTTCAAGTGATAGTGATCAATCGAATACCTACCAACCAATCGAGCATACTCAATATATCCCGCTTATCGCAGGGAAGGTAAGATGTATGCAGGCTTATCCCAATGAAGAGACTGTCTTCCGAAAGACCCCCAACTTGTGTGTATATGTGCATAATGCAAAGAGTAATAAGTTACTCTACATAAATAATGTCAATAATAATTTCAAACAAATAAAAATTTGATCATGTAATTTGCAAAGTATTTTGAGACAAACCTTGACTCATGATATTGTTCACATGAGACTTGCCTAGTTATTTTTCTCTTTAGAAACTATTGATTAAGCAATCAATCACGTACCAAAACCATTATCCTCATGCGAAGATGTGAATGCAACACAAGATAGCGAGCCCAGTATCTCAAAAAAATTGATAGTGCGGCACTACACGTCACCTTGTACATCTGCAGATTACCCGATGAATATAATTTTTTTGTCAGACCGATGAATATAGTTTATTATAATATTGATATGTAATGTAATGAAACTCCAAAATTTAAACTATCACTTTGAAAACAATTTGCACTGAACACTTAGATTTTGAAATCTGTGCTACAAGTCGATGAGATGAGCGCAATGATATATTCAGTCTTTAAAATTAGGGGTGAGTATCAGTCGGTTTGGGTGGTTTGGAGGGTCCAAACCGAACCAAACCGAAATTAGCGATTTTCCTAAAATCCAATCTGAAACCAAACTGTTATGTGAAAAAACCAAACCAAACCAATCCGTTTAAAACGGTTCGGTTCGGTTTGGTTTCGGTTTAAACCGTTTTTCCCATAAAACAAAATTAGAAATTAAATTAAACTTGAAATTGTAAATAAGAATCGAAATTTTGTACCATATTATAGAATAATATTTTCTATTATAATCATATTTAAAAAGAATATATATAAAAATAATGACTTTGAAAAATAAAAAAAGGCAAGGAGACGAATGAAAAAGATGCGACCAATTCTTATACTTTTATTGAATAAAAATAAAAATAGTGAAAATATAACACATACATGAATATTTATATCTTAGAATAAAATATATTATGATTAGTTCTTTTATATGTTTTAGTTTACACATATGTTGTACATAATAATTTTATTCTTAATTGCACTTTACTAATACATTTAAATATTCGGTTCGGTTATATCGGTCGGTTTGGAGGTAAAAACCAAAACCAAACCCAAAAAATTTGGTTTTTAAAATGCCAATCCGTAATTGAACCAAACCGTTAGTAAATCGTAAAATTCGGTTTGGTTGGTTTGGATTGAGCGGTTTCGGTCGGTTTGAGTAATTTATGTTCAGCCCTATTTAAAATAGTTGGCTAAAATTCGAGACAAAGAAGAAAGAAGATAAAAAATTGGGCAGTCAATTATATAAGTATTAATGAAATAGAATACGTAGTAATTTTATTCTGTTTTAAAACTATGCAAACAATTATCTTGAATTTTGTTTTTAAAAAAATTATAAAAAAATTTAAAACGGGGGAAGTTTACCGAAACCAAAGTAGCAAAGCAGGAGCGTGGCGTGCAACATGAGGTTTGACAAATTCATCAAGTGTGCCCTAAACATATCCACAAAAACCCCCAAACCACATCCTTACTGGGCTTCACAATCACTAAAAATTCAAAGCCCAAACTGCCCAACCATATAAAAAGCTGAAATAAAATCGGCAACATTTTCGAATATATAAGCTGCATAATAAAGGATTAGTACCAACATTACATATACATACACTATCACGTTCTTACAAATTATATATTTCTTTCTTTCTTTCTCTCCCCCAAAATGCAAAACTACTTCTCCTTTACAAATTTTTCGATCTTGTTTTTACACAATCTCATACATGTTTGAACTGTTATTCACATAGATCTATCACTTTTTTCTCCTTTTATTGTACGGTACGTCTTTTAATTGTTTGTTAATTGTTCAATTGTTTCATTTGAATTGTTTTTTTTTATTATTATTATTGTTTTAATTGATTTGCAGAAATGAAGCGCTTTCGAGATGATTATGTTAATTCGCAATTTAAACGCTCTTTCGGTTCTTCTCGTGCTGAACCGTAAGCTCCCTTGCCTTTTGCTTCTTACTGATTGTTGATGTTGCGTGTTTTTGTGTGTTTGTGTGTGTGTAATTGTGATATAGTGATTGTTTTTTATGTGTGTGTAATTGTTGTGTGTGTTTGT